>NC_045170.1:11730443-11805443 GCF_900700415.2 Clupea harengus
AGAATTTTGCCCTATATTTCAAATGCCTGCTATTTCTGTTAAAACTATGCGAATTCTGCACTTTTTTCTACATTTGTAAGATACTACAGAATGTTCTAGTGTGTTCCAGTTTTCTGCTAACAATAACATTTTGTTAATATCCTGTGTTGAAGTGGTGTATTTGGTTAAATTAAACATGGGTGGAAAAGGTGTTGTATTATTGCACTTATTCTCCAATTGTTCAAGTGCTACTACTTCTACTCTTTAACAATACACATACAATGTGCAACATATCAAACTAATCACATATTTTGAAGTACACAGATACTGTATGCGGGTAATGTCAAATGTTGCCTGTTTATGAATCTGCCCACATGCACAGACAGACAAACCCATGGTCATCCAATTTGGTGTGATTAAGCAGGGGGAAAATAGAGCCATACATGTATGTAGATAAAAACCCACACACTTTAATGTGCTTATTTTTGGTCCATGGCCAGTCGCATTACATCAGTATAATAACCGTGAATTTTAATGTGAATACCAAACTCTGCAGGCTGTAGGACGTGTGGTAGTCGTTTATGAGATTTCATGGGCCAGGACTGGGGGGAGGGGGGAGAGTGGAGGTGGAGGAAATAAATAGCCCTAAATACAAATATTTTCCAGCCTGGCAGTTGCATTGAATTTTTAATTACACTGGTTAATGGCATGGCTGAGGTTAAAGACGTCTGTATGAACTGAGTTAATGGAGGCAGCCCGCCTCAGCAATGCAGCAAATCTGCCGATGCAGATGTGGTGGTCTGTTATTGGCAGCAATACGAATGTGTCAAAACATTAGGGGGTTGGTGTGTGGGGTGTGTGTGTGTGTGTGTGTGTGTGTGTGTATGTGGGGTGTGTGTGTGTGGGGGGGGGGGGGGTTAGGAGAGGGAACAAATCACACAAATTGCACAGAACACAGAGCACTGTTGAATAGCATGAAAAGAGTCATTCCCAAATACAATAAAGGACGGTGAAGCACAGGGGGCTGCAACCCCCTTTAGCCTTAGCCTGATTGCAATCAGCACGCTCAGCCAAACACACAGAACGCACAAAACACTTGAGCACTTGATTGTGGTAATGGCCGACTCCCTTGCTCTATTAAAGCAAAGTGACAAACTGGTCCACCCTGACTCTCCTTCTGCCTCCCAGTCTCACACACACACAAACACACACACACACACACACACACACACACACACACACACACACACACAACACACACAACACAGTGGCGGACACTTTTTTCCAGTTTCCATCAAGTTCCAGCACAGATCTTGTTCCCCTCATTGTCAACCTGAGTCTCCCCATGGGCCCTCCATCACTGAGCCGAATAGAATGGACACACACTCCCCCGTCAGCTGAATGATCACAGCCTGCTGTGCCACACCTACGGATGCCATTCCCCTACGGATCCCACTGGCACAGGGACCGAACTGATCCTGGGGTCTGGTCATGCTACCGGTCTCAGGATTAAGGTCGCGGCAGGTGGGTGGGAGGAAGGAAGGGAGTTGACTGCACTGGCGTTGCACAATTTATGTATTTATTCATCGGTGGGCATTAAAAGGTCGGGCAATTTTCCAGGTCGCCGGTCAAACACACCCAGAGAAAAAAGGCGGGGGGCAGCCAGTGGGGTGGGAGTAGTGGGCGAGACGTTGGGAGTGGGTTTCCAGAGATGATCCGGGTGTGATGAGAAGTATCACTTAAACAACCCCCCCCCCCCCTCCCTCCCTCCAGCCTCGTTCCCACTCTGTACCCCTTCCCCCGCAACTCGATATCTGCCAACATGTGCGAGGCTCCTGGGCTTAATGAGTTTGAAAGGTCAAATGCCTCGCCTGGAGATTAATGGCGTGCTCCATGAGGAGAGGTGGGGGCCGGGGGGGGGGGGGGGGGGGGGGGGGGGGTTAGAGGGGGCGCTCCACTCTGCTACCACTCCAACATCAGGGTGCCCACTAATACGTGTACCATACCCGTGCCGGGCTGGAGCCCCCGAAAATGGGCAAAAAGCTGCTGCACAGCAAACTGTGCCAGCCCAGTGAGCTCATTGTGACTCATAAGGCCAAGTCATTGACGAGACGAGGCACAGAGCGAAGGCTGGAAACTGAGGAAATTATGGGAGGCAACAGTGTGCAACTGGTGTGGAGTCACTGGACTGCTGTAACCTGCCAAGCTGTTGAGTGCGGAATAGGGAAATGACCACAGTGTACCTCTACCACAGTTTTAAACAACTGATTTGTTAATGCAATTTCTTATTTATACACTAGACTGGGAATTCATGCACCCTGTAAACAGGGAATAAAATATGCCTTGGTAGACTCAAATATGGGAGAGAACGGCTTGCTTGCATTCTAAAATGCAATGTGTATAGAGGCAGAAGATTAGGAGCTGTGTGCAAAAAAAATGCATGCAACATCTACTGCAGAAACACGCCGTTGCAATGCATCATCATGAATATCATATGACCCTAAGCGCGTGGCCTGATTGTGAACACCAGTGAGGAAAACATAAAGTGTATGGCCTCATGAATAGCCCTTGGGTCATTTTTAAGACATCATTATGTTTGTCAGGGACTGGAAAGACGAGGGAAATCCACGGTCCAGGATATGAGGCAGAGCAGACATTCCCAAACCCCCAACCATTCCTTTTCCCCCTCACAAGACACAACAAAGTGTTCACATGTGTCCAACGCTCCACTGAGGAGATGCTGGACATGGAAAGGCCTTTAAAAGCCACTCCTCCGTGGCATGGGGTGCTGAGCACTGAACATGGCATGCTCAGTGAAGTGAGCCCCGATGCAAACACTTGGTCTGGAGGCCTGGCTGCAGAAGAACAATGGCGGAGAGGAACAGCACCAGACGTTTAACAGAACAAAACAAAAGAAAAAAACAACAGACAGAAGGAAACAGAAAGAAAGAAAGAATGCCGTGTGATCTGTGATCATCTGGTCTGAAGCCAGAGAAGCTTTCTGGGGTCAGCTGGTAACATGTCCAGCCCTATCCGACATGACAGCAGTGATCCTGAACACTGTGCCTTTGCATGCTGTCCTCCACAGAAACACTGCAAGCTGCAACAAATTACACATGTCCTGTCCACATGAATGGCACCATTCGAAATAGCTTGTTTGTAGCCATGTTAATGAGACCTTTAGAAACTATCCTTTAAAGGGAACACACAAACAATACTGCTTATTATAGGGAGAGGGGGGTATAACAAGATATGAAGAGAAAGAAACCCCCTGAGAAAGCAAGAAATCACCTCGTTTCATTAGTATTGACAAACATCAGGACAGCAGGGGATCAATCACATCATGTTTTCAACCACGTTAGCACCTGACAAAAACCTTGAATGAAAATGTAATGGAAGAAAATAAGACAAACAACTACACACAACTTGTGCGTGTTTGGTAAATTGAACTGACGAGCCATCTTCTATCTTTGAGAGGCCTTGAACAGGCAATTCCATGCAAACACACAGAAGGAACATGCAATAAATATGCAGGTCTCAATGTTGCTGATCTAGTAAAGAGCCTATCCATCTCCCTCTTTCTATGTATATTTAACCTCGACTGTCAGAGCTATGGATCCTGTGATTGGTTCATGGGGAGGGTGGAATACCAGTGAAAGCCTATCCATCCTTTGCAAAGGCATACACACACACACACACAAACACACACACAACAAGAGGCTTCTCCTTTAACACAGGGTTCCTGCCAAGGCAGCAGAATAAGGGTCCTTCACCACAAACAAAGGAAGGGCTCCAAGGATCAAGGGAGAGAGAGAGACAAAGGGAGGGAGGGAGGGAGGGGAAGAAAGAGAAAAAGGAAACAAACAAACAAATAAATAAATAAATAAATAAATAAAGGCAGAAAGATAGTCAGACAGTAAACGCTAGCTCCAGAGCGTGGCACCTCTTGCTGCTTAAGAATTTTAACGAGAGTGACCGTGCGTCCGCCCCCACTGCTGAAAGGGACCGCACTGTAAAGCGATGGGAGGACACTCTGGACTGTCAACACACTGGCCAAGTCCCTTTCGGTCTCTCTCACTCTCTCAATCTCTCTCTCCCTTTCTTTCTCTCTCTTTCTTTCTCCCTCCCTTTCTCCCTCCCTTTCTCCCTCTCTCTTTCTCTCTCTTCTTGTCTTTACCAATGTCCAAAATTCCCCTCCTTTGTTTCCCGCACACAAGGTCGCTCTCTGCTCATCTAACAGAGACAGTCATAGACACGGCTGCCAATCTCACAAATCACTCCGACCTTTCATGCTCGGCCCGAGGCACCACCTTCCAAGCCAGTACCCGCCAGTGCCAGTCTGCCAACACAGAGCGCGGGTACAGAGAGAGGTGGTGGGCGGAGGGGCAGCGAGTGATGAGACTACTGTGCCCAAGCCATTAGCACCGCCAGAGAAAGCTGACCGCCCAATCAAGGCACCTGAACGCACAGTCCTGTGTAATTACTCTGCCTGATAGTTAAGGTTGACAAGCTTATTGCCATATTGATCTCACATCAAACGCGGAGCCAGTGATAGACACGGGGGGCCACCAGAATATAACCACTAGAGTACTGTACGTGAAGAAGAGGGGGAGCACTGCACTGCCACGTGGGTAGAGTGAGGACAAGGGAGAGAAGCGAGGTGAAGTGAGAGAAAGACACACAAAAAAAAGAGAGAGAGAGGGATTGACAAATTTAGGCAGTTTGTGCCCAAATGCCTCTCCAAAAGGAATTATAAACATTTTGAATGCAACTAAATAGAGCGCAAGCAGATGCAGGGCAGCACAACACCATCACTGCAGCACTGCAGAGGAGCAAACACAGCAGCACACAAGGAGAGAGGGAGAGAGTATAGAGAGAAGAGAGAGAGAGAGAGAGAGAGAGAGAGAGAGAGAGAGAGAGAGAGAGAGAGAGAGAGAGAGTGAGTGAGAGAGAGAGAGAGAGAGTGAGAGAGGGGGGGAGAGGAGTAAATGAGCTCCCGATGAGATGCCAAGGTGCGTTAGCGTTGAGGCGCTGGAGAATGAGAGAGCACCTCCGCATCGGCAGATTGACTGCGTGAGGCAGGACAACCACCACACACACACACACACACACACACACACACACACACACACACACACACACACACACACACACACACACACACACACACACACACTGTAGAACAGTCAAAAATGAGGGGAAGGGGGGAGGAGGAGAAGGGAGGCAAACCATATTAATGTTCACACGATTCATCTCCCCTGTGGCAACAGCAACCTATGCCACAGGGACCATTCCCCACCCACATTACAACACCCACACTACAACACACACACACACACACTACAACACACACCCTCTCCCATCTATGGAGCTATGGTGTGAGTGTGGGAGGTAATTTGATACTGCTCGGCTGCCTGTACCTCTGACCTTCCACCAAGCACCTCCAGACACTGCCACAGCATGGGGATGAAGGTCGTGGTGAGACCCTGAGGAAGGGTCAGACACAATAGTACTGTGGCTGGATGGTCTTCAGGGCAGCAGGGCCCGTCTGACAGGGCCTTCGGAGCGCGTTGCTTTCACAGCAATTAATCGCTGTCAAAACATTCATTAGAGCAGCGCTTCTACATGCCTCCTGCCAGCATTCCATGCGAAGATTTGAGACACTGACGGCTGATGGCTGATGACTGAGTTTTGAGTGTGTGTGTGTGAGGGGGGGGGCTGGCATTGTGTGTGGAGTTGCCTCAGCTGTGCTCTGGTGCCCGCCAGAATAGTTGCCCCAGAAAGTGCCACGGGGAGCCGGTGATGATCAACACACACACACACACACACACACACACACACACCTCCGATGTCCCAAGTACCGATTAGAACGCTTTAGTGGCCTCACCTGAGCCTCACGCATGCCGAGCTGGCATCACAGCCCACGGTGAACACGCCCACTGGGTACAAGCCTTCACTGACATCCACTCGCACGTAAACTCGGGCACCTAAGCGCAGGCTGTGCTGGGTAACCATGTATGTTGTACCGTTACTCACAGCTGATTAGAGGGCTGAGACAAAGGAAACCGGTTGCTTTGGCTGAGAGCGTCTAATCATGGTCCTACATGGTTCAATACAAATGTTGAGCTGCGATATCAAATATTAACTTAAACTGACTTAAACAGTTATTTTGGAATATTCAGACATAAATAAAAATCCCAAACTACTGAAAGTGTGATGTGTAAGGTTAGAGTCTAGTTTTCGTATTTACCCATTTGTGTATCTATTCTAATTAAAAATGACATCAACCATTCTATCAAAAACTAAAATATTATCTATTGGTCATAAAATCGCCGTCCTTGATTATGACACAGACACACCATATAGCGCTATTGAATTGTTTTTGTCGGCTAATTTGAATTTTGTGTCCAGAGTATTTTGTTGTGTGGAATAGTGTATGTCTATTCAACACGAAAGACTCCGCTACAACTAGACTCGATTGTTGCGGTACTTAACTATTTAATATAGTCCTTGCTGTGTAGCCAACTCATTTCTATATTAGACTATTTCAAATCTATTCACGTCAGACCTGTTAAATTGTCACTGCCACCGACTGATAGCGCATAGGCTCAGCTAAATAAGGCTACTTCTAACATAATATTGTCTCCCATGCCACGTTATGTTTCTGGCAAAACACGCCTTTAAAAAAGCTACGTTCTCTAAATCTGAACAGAATAAAAACTAGTCTCTTAGTAGAAGCAATTTCTTTCTACTTTAAACTTGGGCTACGCGGCAGCACAGGAATTCGCTCTTGCACCTGCAGTCAATTCAACCGAAATGTACTTTATCTACCTAATGCGGAGAACGCTGACAATGGCAAAACGATTCACATACCTTCTTCGGCGTCACAGTCCCTTTGTCGTGTAAGCAATAATATCCAAAGCACCAAAATTATCGTTTTAAAAAGCTCCATATTTGACTGGCCAGGTTCGCGATGCTCTTGGCATGTCTCTGCCACTCGCGCTTGACACACACACTCACACCAGTGAGGAGAGCGAGCCGTTCGCGCGAGTGCGCTGTAGCGCCGCTACGCGCCTTATTTGGTATCTCGGGGGAGGGTGTTAGGAATTAGATTGACATCATCAAAGTGCAATGAAGTAAGATTTCGAAACGAGGGTATGAGAAGGTCGCCTATCAAAAGTCGTTCACTTCAATCGCAATGCCAGGTGTGCTGCTGCCTGAGTGATTCCCGGCTTGTAGAGTCGAGAATGGATCTTCACTTTGGGTCAGTACAATTTCAGCGGCGTATTGATTTTTGGGCTTCTTAGTGTAGGCAAGAATAGGGTATGGCTGGATCCGTTCACCGTCAAGTTGTGGAATCTCTTGCAGTGTTTTGTTTAGCCTGTGAAGGCGTAGTAAGTAACTTTTGATGTAATAAACTGAATGTGCTTCTGGACTTACAATGACGTAACTGAAGGTATGATGAACATTGGCCCTCATTCTCGAACATTTTCTGAAGTTTCTTCTGAAATGTTTCTTACGGGCTTCGGAAAAACAACGTAAGCAAAAGACATCCGCCAAATTCATGCACGCTTGAAAGTGTGGTCCTACGCAGCAGAAGTTTTCTGGGCTGTGCTCCCCCGGAAGAGTTTTCTTAAATTGAAAGCGCGTTCTCGTGCTCCTGAATTTGCATACATACACGCCCTGCCAGCTCCTTATAAGGGCACGCAACCGTAGTGACGTGTGCAGTCGGAATCGACCGAATCTACACGAAAGCAACTCGTAAACGAGTCATGTCAAAGCGCCTAGCGATCACCGTCGAGTTAACGCAGATCTAACTTCAACTATATATGTCTATGACTTGAACGGTGCAGAGATGGACTGTTGCAGGATGTAGATGTGTCCATTCTATTCCACTATAGCTATATCAACGTGATTGAGTTTAGTGCTTATTTATTTATTCACTTACATTTGCAGTGTTCGTGTACATTACATTAAGTCATTTAGCAGACACTTTTGTCCAAAGCGACGTACAAGGGATAGAACAGTCAAGCTACGAGCAATAGAGACCTAGTGTAACAATAAATACTACTTTACATAAGAAATAGAAAAACGAAATAGGAAATTTCGGGTCTTTGGGTCTTCAAAAGCTTCTTAAAGGTAGAGAGGGACGCGCCTGCTCTGGTAGTGCTAGGCAGTTCGTTCCACCAACGTGGAACTACTTGAAAATTCTGGATTGCCGTACTTGCACAGACGGCAGTGCCAAACGACGCTCACTAGACGAGCGCAGCATTCCGGTGTAGTCCTTTTATTTATTTTATTGACATCACGGTGCCTCGTAGAATCATGACTTTAGGCCTACATGTGAAACGTAATTGTTAATGATACTTTAATCCGAGGATCTGTAGAGTTGATGTGAACGCAATCACCAACGATTTCTCACAAATTCATTAACACGGAGAGTTTTCTTAAATGCAATTCCTCAAAAAAACCACAAGATGGCCCATGGGGCCATCTTGTGGTTTTTGAAGGAATCGCATTTGAGAAAACTCTGGCCGAGTTACGACTGCTATTTCGAGTTCGGAAAGTCTTCTGAAGTTCAGAGCAAATCCCAGATGAGAAAACTTTCATGAATGCCAAATGTTGTCCTAAATCCAATTCAGAAGAAATTCCTCTTAAATTCCTCTTAAATTCTTCTTAACTGCGTTCGAGAATGAGGCCCATTGTTCTCCCCAGTTTTACCATACATGCACTTATGACACGGACAATTGTCAGTTATTCTCCTCGTATGGCATTACCATAGGTCTCAAAACATTTGAATAATTGTTTCTTAACAACAAAGGTAATATCTTTGCAAATTGTGTAAAGCTGTGTCTTCATTTGTTCCTTTTGAAAGTTATTTCTACGGTTGGGTTTTTTTAGGTTAGAGATATAGCAAATTAATAATTGAGTTAGTAATGTTGAATACTGCTCTTACCCAAGGATCTGAGTTATTTATCAGTTGATTTTTAAATAGTTTCATCACGCTCACTGCTACAGATACTCACCCTGGCAATCTCAGTAAACTCTATGATTGTAACAGAAATGTAAAGCACATTTACTAAATTGTAGGATATGAGTTAGTTGTTTTTGTGTGAACATTACTCAGCAAAACAGAGTGCAGCCTTGTGCCCTTGAATGGAAGTGTTTTACTGGATGTGAACGACGAGAGCCAGTACATAAACCTCCACTGGTGCCCTGAATCAGCTGATTTATTTTAATTCAGTCACTTCAGCAGTCTGGGAACACAACCACAAGAAAATGATCTTAATTACTGTTCTTTGAACGGCCTCGTTGTTTTTAGAGGTTAAAGAAAGAGCATGTTTTTTTTGCATTTGATTTTCCCTTAGAACATTCTTGGCATCCTGCTCCCTCTCTCTCTCCAACTCGTTAGTTGCTCATTCGGCTGCTTCCTACAGTGGGGGGAAACTCATAAAAATGTCTGGTGAGCAATCTTAACTGTCCACCTCAATGTCCTCAAATGCGATCCAGACTGATGTTGACCCCCAGTGCCACGTGACAATTTCATGCTGGGTTACCTCTTAGTGTTCTCCCATCCTGACCTGTAAATAAAGAGTGCATTCGGGAGGGGACTTGCAATCAGTCACTTGATCTTTGGCTCTGTGAAATGTTTTCAAGCCTCTCAGGTGAGCAGCCGAAAGCTAGTAAAAGATATTATTTTTCGACGGCCTTGTGCTTTAATTCAACACAGGGAGTGCTTCCTGGGCCTCGAGTAGCATGTGTAATCACTGGGCAATCTCAGGGGAGCACAGAGAGGGGGCAAATCCCAGTAGTGCAATGCAGCATGCGCGTGTCGCTAAATTGGGGGCTCTAAACGCAGCCAGTTGAGAGGTGTTAATGCGACTCACTGAGGAACCGCTACTCTGGTGACAGTAACTAAGGAGCCTTTTAAATGGACGCTGGGGAGCGGCCTACGACCCCCACTGTAATTCCTCAGCAGCAGTATGGGATTGCCGTTATTTCTCTTTATCAAAGGCCCCATAAAACGCGATCGCTCATCCTTGTGGCCATTATCGCACTGCACACCTATTGCGAGACATAAGTTGGGCAATCAAAGATAAAAAGCATTCTGGCATAAGGGTAAACACAAGCGATGAACAAGCAGTCCAATAAATACTAAAATCCTGGCACTAAAATTGATTCAGACCTTAGCTTCAGTGGGTGTATTACAGCAGTTTTAAAGTCGGCCTTTTATCATCATAGAAACATTGCCAGACTACTGTGCAGACAAGACTTCAAGAAACTCACACATGCCCTCATCTCCAGAGGGCTTGATGACTGCAATGCTCGATTTTTCCTCCGTCTTCCAGAAAAACATTGCTAGACAGCTACAGCTTATTCAAAATGCAATGGACATTTCACTGACAAACCATAAAATGGTAATGACTATAAAACATTACCAGCCTCCTCAGTGAATGTAATCTAAGTAGGTCACTTTGATCATCAGGAACGGGTCAGATTCCTCTGCATGAAGTTAAAACTAAACAGGGTGATGCAGCATTTAGCTATTATGCTACCTCCAGCTGGATCCAACACCCAGACAATTTGCCTGCTTGTAGTCACTCCCAGATTAAGTCTGTAAACCCACCTACAGCCATGATTCTATTGTGAAGAAAAGTACAGTACATTACACTTTTTAACTCTTTTGCTGCATTGCACGTTTTACTTTCTCAGCTTTGATTGTTGTATTCATTTCACTTTTAAATGTACATGTATTTAATATTTAATTTATTCATATACATCTATTTAATATTTATGTTTTATGAATTTATGTTTTTATAATACACTTTAATATTTTCCATATTCTTAAAGTGTTGTCTGTTAGCATTATATATGCTTTCATAAATGTTTCTTGTGGAGCATTCTGTATTACTTCTGTGTCTGAATTTTGCTGTACATATAAATCTGCATCATGTTGCCCCGCCGAAGCCGCATGACTGCAGTCAGCACTTTTCACTGCAGTACCCCAACGGCTGCCGCTGCTACTCTTGCCGCTGTTGCGACGTGCGCGGCGGCGTTGTGGGAAATGCGACAGACCCGCGGGAGTCTGACAAGTCATTGGCTAATGAGTTGCTGTTGTTCTAATTACCTGCCGTGCCTGGGAGCAGAAACATCCTCAAGGTCATCCTCGGAGCCGGAACGTCGGGGACGCAGCGGGCCACCTTACCCGCCGACGCTCCGCCCTGCGTGCACCCCGCCATCTTCCCCGCCAATTAGGCCTTCACGCGTCACTCCAGTCGCCGTGCTTTATCATAGACTCGTCAAGATCACACCTGCGGCCAATGGTGTGTCGAGCATGAGGAAAGAGGGGAATGCAACGCAAGGTTATTTTAGAGGGGTGGAGATGGGAGGAAGAGGAATGAAACAGGAAAGAGATTGAGATAGAGAGGTAGAGCTGAATTATTCAATGTGGAGAAGCCATGTGGCAGTTTGCAGATAAGAGACATGACTAAGTAATCAGGAATAATAGCATGGGCAAACGCACGCCACCAGCACGATCCAATCTGCGAGCGACGCCAGATTCCAGGAGAAATCGTTTCCCGAGGCGTGTCAGTTCTGAGGCGGTCGCTGTGGGGGACGTAATCCCGGCGATATCCCTTTTCCGAAGGGGTCTCATGCCCAACCACCAAAGCCATCGGCTTTCTCCGACATCATCCCAGATAGGATATTTTTTCCCCTCTCTCTGTCTCTTTTTCCCTCCCCCTCCCCCCTTCAGAATGAAATGGATTATGTGTGCAGGCAGGACAGTTGCACCTAGAGACCGTGTGGAACTGCGTTTTTCGTAGGAACCGTTTCTTTTGTATTTAAATGCCTTTCAGGATGGCAGGGTTCCCGGGCGTTTATCGGGCCTGAATAGGCTCTGTTCGGCGATGGAAGATTAGGACTCACCGCTGTTTCCAATTTATTGACTTCAGACAAGACAGGAGATGGAACAACAGTGCTCACAGACACACACACACACACACACACACACCGTATAGTCACACCTCCCTACCCCTCCATCCACATTTGATTTACATAGTTACCAGTGATGCTGTCTAACCTGTCAACCGTCTGAAAAGAAAACATCCACTTTCCCTGAAAGTCAAATCAGAGATCAGGACTCATGATGACACTCAGTGCCATGACAAAAACACCACCATATGCCCCCCCAGAGTGCTGATACAATTACCCATTTAATCAGTGTGATTTGCCTAATTATTATAATTACAGACATTTGGCTGAATAATTAGGATGTTCTGAAGTGTGATTGCTTATGTTGGGGAGGCGCACATCACAGGCACCTGGACACATGCACTGAGCAGGCGGCCTAATGGAACATCACATTAGGACCAAAAGATACTGCTTCCTGTAAAGCCTTTGACAGCACTTTAAATATACTGAATATGATTAGCAAAAAAAAAAAAATTGGCAAAAAAAAAAACATTTTTGTATAAAAGATGTACTCAAAAGTATTACTGAAAATGATATAAATTGTTAGTAAGTGTAGGAAAATAAAGTGTATTTTCTAAAGTTGCAGGGCCATTTTCAATTCCACTCTATTTTCTATCTCAGAAATGTTTACTTCAGGCCCAGGCTTGGGCTTTATGCTTTTTAATTACAATTTTAGAGAAACGGACATGATCTGCTAAAACGAACAGGAGAGCAGAAAAGGGGCCAAGAGGGAAAAAAAATCAATTGCAGGGAATATGAGAGAAAGAGAGAGAATCAGAGCAAGGGAGTGAAAAATGTGTTGATTTGTCGGCATGGGCTCGATGTCCCTAGAGACACCAATAAGAATTTATCACGAAAGACAAATTGCCTTGTTGTAGTGGTTCTCTCCTCTCTACATGCCCCTCTCTTTCTTTCTTTCTTCCCTTCCTTGGTAAAGTGTGTGTGTGTGTGTGTGTGTGTGTGTGTGTGTGTGTGTGTGTGTGTGCGCCCACACACACGTGCATTTGCCCACACACAGTAATGCATCTCATCGTTTGACAGTTAAGTTCAACAGTAGCAATAACAGCTTAATCTAATCCAGATACTGCACACTCCCCAAATTTTTCTGCACAAGGTGCCTTCTCTCGTCCCTTTCAGACTCCCTTTGGTTTTTCTCAGTTCCGCTACAGTTCTCTGTTTAGCACCAACGTTCCTCTTTAACAGTGAACATACTGTTCCCGTCAGCTTTTGAGGCCTTTACCATAACCTGTGGTCCACTTCTGTCTCTCAGCCACACCTGCTGTGACACAAAGCCCGGAACCAGGTCAAAAGAAAAGCCTTAAAATAGCAAAAAAAATTGCAACCTGGAATTCCTGCTGTGGAAAAACGAATGCTCAGGAGAGCAATAGAAGAAGCAGGAAATGAGAGAGAGAGAAAGGAGAAGATAGGATAAAGCACCTACCTCAGGAGAGCAAGAACAAGAGAGAGAACCAGCACACAAGAGGACTGAATGAAGACTTTTGGGACTATATTTGTCTTTTATGAGGAGGGAAGATGAAGAGGGAATGGGCTCGCAGAGGCAGTGGTAAAGGGACAAGGGTGTTTAATCTTTGTCAACTTCTTGCCCCGCTTATTCATAAATTGCCTCTCAGTGGTAAATCCGACAGCAATTGCCACGAAGATGGACTCATTCAAAATGAATATGAAACCGAAGGCCACTAAAGGTCAAATCGCTTCTCCAATGGCAATTTTCACACCAATCATAAACCAACAGATTGCCATAAGGGCATCGGCAGAGAAGTCCAATGTGGTATTCCTTTTTGATTTTGTGCGTCTTCACCACAGACAATATTTCAAAGGAATCGAGCATAAGGTAATCTCTCCCCAAGACGGCCTTTGAAGAGTTTTCTAGATTGCTCTCGATTGCTTTTAGTCTTCTGACAAACATAAGAGCCTATGCGGCGTAAATAGCCAGGCAGATCACAGGTCTGAGAAAGAAGAAAAACACTCGATCTGCAGGCCATGATATGAAAGTGTAAAATCTTAGATGCCTTTTTTTTCGGCGGGGATTGCGTGCGCCTCATCCTGTGGTGTTTGCCAAGTAAACACTTCATAATTGGTTTTTGATGTTTGTCCATGGTGGAGCTCGGAGACACAACTTCTCTCGCTCAACTTCTGTTCACTCAGAGTCCAGGCCCCAGTGCAGCTTCTTTAAGCACCAGTTTGCATTTTGGACATAAGTGTTGACACCCAATAACGTGGTGGGTACTTCACACAGCGCCTCTTTCTGTTTGAGAAGTGATGAGAGTCAACATTTTCATTTGCTCGCTGTCCCGCTTCCTATACGGCGTTCAATTTCCTGAGAACACAAGTGATATTTACATAATTTATTACACTGGGTGTGATTAAGCAACAAATAAACAGGCTATTGCTGAGGGGATTGGCGACATACGGACCGCTTGAAGAGGCCAGACGGCAGGGAGATTTTGCTCTTTCCTGTGAGAAGGTAAATAAATAAATAAAATGGAGCAAGGTGAGAAAGCCAAAGGCAGAAGAAGCTAAGTGCATGCAAATCAATCAGGAATATTCATGGTGCCAGAGCCCAAGTGCTCAGTGGGATTTCTGCAGGCACACCATTGGAAAATATTGTTATCAAACTTTCCGTCTCTCCCTCACATTAAATATGCAGCAGAAATTCTGAGAACAGGTACATTCTCGTAAACACAGGCACAGAAATGCAGCAATTTGGAGTTCAAAGCACTGAGAAAAATGGTTTTCTTAATTACGGAAAGAGTTCAAATATGCCATTTAGATACAATTTACAACAAATAGAGTTTTGTAAATACTGTTAAAAAGCCAATCTATACAACTGGGTGTTATTTAAGATAATGTGTTTTCTACAAAGGGTAGAGAGAATAGTTCTTGGTGTATGTGACAGGAAATTAATTGGGTATTCCCAAACCCCAAAGTGTAATGAAATAAAAGCACTGCTTCCCTGAGGCCTTGACAGATGAGCTTCCTACTAGGGATAAAAGGGGTCAGGGTTGCAAAATCCAAGATGGCCACCTATCCCTCCTCCCACACACACACTCACTCACACACACACACACACACACATAGAACCAGCCTTTGAGTGACAGGAGAGACACAACAGACTGTTGTTAAGCTGATTACGAACGTCAGGTGCTACGACTGCCACGCCTGCCCACCACAAAGCTGGAAGCACGCACTGCCTGAGACGAGGGTGTTTGTTTCGTTAGACCACCACTAATCTCCTCCTAATTCCCAAGTGTATAGACTCACTCACTCACACACACACACACACACACACACACATCCATGCACTCTCTCCTCTCCTTTACACATACACCACTCAGTCTCACAAACACACACACACTCATACACATAGACATAGCCACACACACACTCATACACATAGACATCCATACACTCTCTCTTCTCCTTTACACATACACCACTCAGTCTTACAACCACACACACACTTATACACATGGACATAGCCACACATGGACATAGCCACACAACCACACACACACTCTCTCTTCTCCTTTACACACACACCACTCAGTCTCACAAACACACACACACTCATACACATAGACATCCATACACTCTCTCTTCTCCTTTACAAATACACCACTCAGTCTTACAAACACACACACACTTATACACATGGACATAGCCACACAATCACACACACTCTCTCTTCTCCTTTACACACACACCACTCAGTCTCACAAACACACACACACAGACATAGACACAGCCACACACACTGTCTCCCCATAGTACACAGACATAAGAAGGAATTAGAGCTCATCAAGCACAGTAGTGCAACTGCCTTAAGCACTTCAGCTGTCTTCTTTATTATTCATCCCCCTCATCCTCGCTCACTCACTCACTCATTCATTTTCCTATTCTCTCTCTTTTACCCCCAACATCCTGTCCATCTGTGTTCCATCTCTTGTGTTCTCTCTCTTCCTCTTGTGTTATCCCCAAACTAAGACATTTTTTTGATCAGTCACTTTATGCCCTGATATGGCCAGAAATCAGGCATGTGCACAGATATACCCCAGGTGGTGCTCAAGCACCTGCCCCTTTGCTCTCTGACTTTTGGCAGGAATTTTTTTTCTCTCGCTTTTTTCTATATTTAAGTTTTTGAACTATTAAGGTATCAAATTTCAATTAAATGTGTGCGCAACTGTGCCCAACAACTGCAACGGAGTTCTAATTCTGCGATACCACTCGTACACCTGTGTGTTGTCTGTTTGCTACAGAAGTTGGACACGGGCAAATAAAAAAGCAGCAATTTTGAGTTCAAAGCACTGAGAAAAATGGTTTTCTTAATTACGAAAAGAGTTCAAATATGCCATTTAGATACAATTTACACCAAATAGAGTTTCGTGAATACTGTTAAAAAGCCAATCTATACAACTGTGTGTGAAGATACTGTGCTTTCTACAAAGGGTAGATAGAATAGTTCTTGCTGTATGTGACAGGAAATTAATTGGGTATTCCCAAACCCCAAAGTGTAATGAAATAAAAGCACTGCTTCCCTGAGGCCTTGACAGATGAGCTTCCTGCCAGGGATAAAAGGGGTCAGGGTTGCAAAATCCAAGAATCCAATCCAAGAATTATTTTCTCTCTTTCTTTTTTCTGTATTTAAGTTTTTAAAATATTAATTAAGGTATCAATTAAACGTGTGCGCAACTGTGCCCTAACAATGTATTTTCTAATTCTGCGAGACCACTCGAACACCTGTGTGTTGTCTGTTGCCACAGAAACTGATGTTAAAGGTGCAGTAAGCAATTCTAATCCTCAGAGAGTTGTAAGGTATGAAAATGCTCTGTTTCTGCTTGACAATTGGGTAACGTTGGTTCTTGTTTGCATGTTTGCATAAACAGTCAGTGTTATTTTGTCCTGTTTGCTAATGTTTGTGATCACTAATCCCAAATCGTTAGCTAGCTAGCAGGTACCTGTGTCACATTTGTGTGTCAGATCATGTTAAATTACTTTCTAAATTGTCAAGATATACTGTACTGTTCAACTACTGTTGTGATGTTAGCTATAGTAGCAGATGAGTTCTGAGTGTCACTGTCTGGAGTGGCTGTGCTGGCTCTGGGAAACTGTGAAACTGTCTCATCCTCTGCGTTTTAGCTTTGCGGCAGCAACTATGCTATGCTAAGTAACGTTACCTACCTTGTTAGCTTAGCTGATACAAACCTACGGTACTATCTGTCACTGTTGAAAATCAATCTAAATAACTAACTTTCGCTAGTTTTACTCTGTTGTGTTGGATGCTGTGTTTGTGTGCTTGCATTTCATTCGTTTGATGACGTTTCATGTTAAAATGTTTGTTTTTTGTTTCAGCTATGAGAAAGAGACACTTCTGAAGGAGCACTAAAGTGAGGGGTGTATTTGATTGTTGATATTTGAACTCAACAGCCAATCTTTCTCCAGTATAGCTTACCCTACCTTTAATACACAGTTATGCACAAATTGTGTGCCCAGCAGTCATGGTTACAGCCAGCTAATGACACTGTGCCCCTAGCATATGTATTCAACAGCATGGCTGGCAAATGGCCTGTCTCCCATTAGTAGTCCATATCTGACCCATTGCTATCACAATCACTGATGGCAGCATCTTTTTCATTTTGAGGAAAACCACAATAATGTATGCTCTGTCTGGACGGTCACCTAGATCCAACAAATCGAGAACTTGACTCAAAGTGAAATGAATGTGAAATAGATGCACCCAGATGTTCTCCCGTCGGTGACTATTGTGGTTATCGGTACTAAACGAGTCAAGCAGTGGCAGTGGTTGAGACGGGCTGTGCATAACCTTATACCACCATCAGAAGGCAAGAAGAAGCGGAGATAAGTTGCAATTTAACATCAAGGCTTATTTTCTGCAATGTAATGCACAATTATTTATTCCGTAAAGAAGAAAATATGCAGCATCAAGAAAAAATACAGTAAATTGTTGATTTTTGTGTTGAATTCGCAAATCGTGAAAAGCTGGAGTTTGGCTCAGAGCTGGCAGGTGAAGTTACACTTTAAGAAGATCCCTAACACGCAAACGGGGAGGAGGAGGGTCGGGAGAGGGTGCAAGGGCTAGTAAAAGGCCCCTATGACAGCATCGGCCTGGCAAGGTTCAGGATGATTTTAAACAGTAGATGGCGTTTTGAGCCATTTTCAGCTGATAAAATGCTGATTCTTATTTTTTCAAAATGCTAATTTTGTCAATGTAAATACTAGCATTGATGTGTTTCATCAGTCATATAATTTAGTTTACAGCTTAAAAAACAAAGTTAAGTATATGGTACCTCTTCAAACAGTTTTATGTGCAATGATTGTTATTCTGAAGTTGCTGGTGAACTGACATTCAGAGAATTATTTGTATGGGCCTAAGACCTAGGGGCCTAGTGATAGTTTAGCCCCCCCTAAGCATAATTGTCTAGTGACGTCCCTAACTGTAGGTAACTTTTTTTTTTTTTAATTAACTGTCCGTGAGTGGAGTGCCCTTCTTAAGCTTGAGCACTTGCTTCCCAAAATATCTGTACACAGCCCTGGAAGAAATAATTTCTTCCTGATATCAACAGCACGAGCAAGTTCTAGTGATCCTGCACAAGCGAGTACTAGTGATCCTGTTAAGAGCGAGTACTAGTGATCCTGTTAAGGGCAAGTACTAGTGATCCTGTTAAGGGCGAGTACTCTCTGTCACACACACACACACACACACACACACACGTACACACACACAGAGTAAGAGACAGGGCTTGTGTGGTGCAGCTCCGGGTTGGCTTACTGTGGAGAAATCTGAGAGGCTCACCCCGAATGGCAAAGCAGATCGATCAGAAGCACACACTGAGGCAGAGCTATCTTATCACCGAGCTTGATGGGAGTAAGGAGTGTGTGTGTGTGTGTGTGAGAGAGAGAGAGAGAGAGAGAGAGAGTGTGTGTGTGTATTTGCTCAATAAGAGACTCCCTCAGTTCTATGACTCTAGTCTTGGTAATCCAGGCAAATTCAATTAGACTACAGAATGACGTTATTACCGATTTATATCTGGCCATGACATGCAGTTGAAATCATTTTCCTTCAATAAACAAAAACAATTCTGGACGAGGTCTGAAACTCTTGCAGCCTCCCAGAAATATTAGTAGATTTCTGCTGTTTATTGATAACTGATGTAGTCTTTTTATCCTATAAGCATCACTGAGTCTCAAACCAATGAGAAAGCCCTGTAGCTGCGCCAACCCACTTCCCGAAGAAGTCTCTAAAAACCAGTGAGGTCACTTGTCAAAGCAGCTGAATGAACTGCTTTTTGATTGACCACATGTTGTTGTTCCCATAAGTCCACTTCATCCGAAAGCCAGCAGCATTCATTCAATTTTCTCTTCTACAGCATAAGCACAAACAGTAGCCTCTTCCCCGTGAAAGGAAAACAAAACACCACATTACACAAACACATAACACAAACACAGAACAGACTCAAATCAACATGGTAACAAAATTTGTCACTCCCCCTTGTCTCTATTATGGGCCCTGATGTGATTACGCCATCCTGGTTGGCAGGAGCTGAGATGGTGGGGCATATATTGGGCAGACGGAGAGAGGAAAGGCAGGCCTTTACCCGTCAGGCTCTGGCCTCTGTCTCCCCACGCCATGCCGGGCCACGAACTGACAGCTTCCTGTCTGAGGAGATGCTCCACACGGCCCTCCGTGTCCACACTGGGCAGCGCGGTCAGGTTGTGTTACCCAGCAGACCCCTGTCATAAGTCCAGCTCAGTGTGACAGAGCCACTTCCCCTTAGCCTTGCTGTCTGTGAGCAACAGCAGCCCTCCCCTAACCCCATACATAGAAACACACACACACACACACACACACACACACACAGCTGTCCATTACATTATGTGGATGAAGCTTATTTTCAGTACTTTTCCCTTTGCTACTCACTCTATACATTGGGAATTGATACATAGATTTCATTACTATAAATTACTGTAGGTGGATAGCCAGCTGCCCCTTACACACACACACACACACACTCACATAGACAAATTCACTCTCTCAGGCACAAACACACACACAAATTCACTGTCATGCACAAACACACACACACACACACACACACAAATTCACTCTCATGCACCAACACACGCACACTCGCACATATTCACTCTCATGCACAAACACACGCACTCACACACAAATTCACTGTCATGCACACACACACATAAATTCACTGTCATGCACACACACACACAAATTCACTGTCATGTACACACACACACAAATTCACTGTCATGCACACACACACACAGAACTCTGATAACCCCGGGCATGGCCTGCTATCAAAAGAGCAGATTAGACGGGGGGGAGGAGTTGGGATCTTCAAATGATTTAATATAGTTTCCCTGCTGATCCCCTATGCGTTATCGAGCCAGTATTAGTCCGCCATTAGGTTAGCTTTTGGGAGCACAGATGGGCCGGGGAGGTTTGGCCAACAAGTGCACAAAGCAATATGGGTCACAGCTGGTAGGGAGAGAGGGGAGAGGGCAGGCTCCCGTGTAGGTCAGCCTGGGCTGCACCAGGGCCCCAAGATGAACTGCTGCTGCAGACCAGTGTGGGCTTGGCTCCCGGAATGCAGCCAATGTTGGCAGTGTGGGGTAAATCTGGTTCCAGTAATACAGAATAAAAGCCTAGTTAGTGTGGTCAGCTTCCCATCAGTGTGGTCATTACCGGGGCGGCGTGGCCAGACAGCAGTCAGTACGTCTCGGCTGGTATTATCTGCCGGGGTCACCTATTGTGGACCCACCCCCCCACCCCCCATACACCAACCTGCCGCCTACTCTGTTCGTTTGTCAGGCCAATTCATTGTCTGCATATTGGCCGGCAAATTGGAGCACTTAGCAGGGGCATGGATGCTCTTGCCAACAAGCCTCAGTAATGAGAGACCCAGACTGAATACTTACTACAGACACTCTCTCAGACTCCCCGTGCCTGTCTGTCTCTCGCTCTCTCTCTCTTTCTTTCTATTACACCACATACCTTTTGCACTTTTTTCCCCTCTCTGTCTATGAATCATGCCATTTATCTGCCTACTTCCCTCTAACTCCCTTGCTTAAGCTTTTATTCTCTCTCTCTCTCTCGCTCTCTCCCATCACAACCACATGAAGTCCTTTCCTGTACTGACGTGCTTAGGCAATATGATTCAGCAGTAAATCGGTCAACCTATTTTTTTTTTCCTTCCCTCAGGTTGTCTGTGTGTTTTGCATCTGGGCAGAGAGAGTCTCTGCTGGAGAGAGGTGTGTGTGTGTGTGTGTGTGTGTGTGTGTGTGCCGGGAGGGGTGGGGGGTGCTTTGTGCTTGGAGAGCTGCGGGCTTGGCAGACCGGCCGGGGCCCAAGCTGTGATGGTTACCCTCTCGCTGTGCCAGAGTCTCTGTGTCAGCTTGGCGTGCCGCTGTCAGCCTGGGTGCTCTGGTCAGTGGGCAAAATGAGCTGGCACCCGACGCCAGTTGCCAGTCTGACCGTGCGCGCACACACACAGATACACACACACACACAGACACAGACACACACATGTACTTGAACATGCATGCTGTGTGTATATTCTTTTGTCAAATACTTCCTAACAGACAAACTTTCACATCAACACACATCCATTCAAATAACCTCTCACACATACAGACAGACACACACATACATGTGCCCACATTGGCTAGACTAATTCACACCAGTTCATTTACCTCAGTAGAAAATCCAAATCTACATTTCTCATGTGGTAATGATTAAAATCCCCTGAATTGAATTAACCCCTGCACATAACATGACAGCACCAAGCTGGTAATATCGCCGCCGTGCTCTCTGGTTGGACAATGCATGATTTATGGACTGTTCAGAGGCATTTTTTCTCTGCATATTTCATCACTACCACCAGCACCATCACCTCGTCCCAACCCCCAGGCTTCCACCCACGTGTACTCCCACATAAAGCTGCTCTTCCTGCCGTCTAATTGAGAGGCGTTCAGTTTTAGGGAGGTCCGGGTCGGTGCGCCCTATGAATAAGTCATGGATCAGACTCAACAGGAACTCAGTGCAGCCCAGGTCTCCTGCGAGCTGACCTCCAGAGCGAGACACGCATCGAGGCTAAATATACACTCACACACACACACACACACACACATATACACACACACACCGGCAGCAGTGAGCCATCTTTGTGGTTCGCTTCCGCCTTCCTTCATCTCTCTCTTTTTCTTTTTTTTTCCTCACGTTCTTTCGTTCCACCTCTTCCTAATTCAATTTTTTCTTGGTATAATCATCCTTCTATTCTTATGCAATTGTTTTTTTTTATATATGTGATCCTTCCCTCTGTTGAACAAATATATACACACACACACACACAGTTTTTTTTTTTTTCTAAGAGGAACTGATGTATTCCTCATCCTACGCTCGCTTCCGATCAACAAGTCTGCAGCCCACCTTTCTTTTCTCCCTCTCTTTATTTTCCACCAGATTCTCACACGATAACGGTGGCAAAACAATTTCGCATGCCTCACTGAAGCAGGTAAATAACCCCACTCAAGTGGCGCCATGGCAACCACACAAAAAGGTGACATTCTTTCCCTAGGTGCACACAACTGCCATTTATCGCCCTCCGTCATTCATGGTGCCTCTCTCTCTCTCTCCCTCCCTCTCCGCTCTTTTTCTCTTTTCCCATGATGATCTCACCATCTTCTCCCGCTACTCTGCTAACCTCCCCCTAAAGCCACCAGAAGATTACACCTATTTGAGGTTCAACTCCGAATGAGCTTCCCTGGCCAACACACACACACACACACACACACAAATACACAGACACAGACACACACAAAAACAAATAGGCAGACAAATAGCTACTTCCCCGCACCATTCCCAAAACCACAGTTAATAACAGCAATCTAACCGGTGGTGATGGTGGCCATAATAAACCCCCCAGTGAGTACAGCCAGTCACTCCATCATCTGCTACATCCCTCACTAAAGCCCTGGCTTGATGAATCACCGGCATGGGACGCGCTCTCAATCTCCTCCGGCTCCTTGTGGACATGACATCATGGCTTTACCACCTCTGAGGAGGCCGCCAGGCACGAGGGGAGGTTATCAGCCAAGTGACCCGAGAGAATGATGGAGAATGGAGATGAAACCAGAGGCAATGGAAAAAGATATGGTGAAATGATGGCAGGAACACACACACACACCACAAACACACCACACACACACACACACACACACACACGCACATACATGCATATAACAAGAAGGACCTACATATCAGAATATATTCATGCTCAGAGCCAAATGCACCAATGTTCAGGTGCATATGAATGTGGAGATGCAGGCAAGCAGATGGCCACCCACACAGAAATGAAGACCACACAGAGAGATACTCAAATACTGGAAACACACACACACACACACACACACGCAGTGGTACATACACACAGAATAGAGAAATTATACACAAAACACATGCATGCAAAACAATAGAAATGCAATCACACAAACGCAAACATACACATTTGTTTGACACGTTCAGCTGTAGTAGAATACCCACTTGTTCATAATTGCAACCCTAGAAGTAATTGCGCACATTTACTCAGACATACAAGTCCAGATTTATGCAAACATAGGCAGATGCTCAAATGGTAACGCACACACACAGAACACAGTCACACACAGACATCCATGGAAATGGAAACACTGAAATCCACACAGAGGCACACTTTTTATCCTCTCCCATGTCATTTATCCACTGAAGACAAAGCACCACCCTCTGTTGCTCATAGATGGGACAAATAAAGTTAACATAAAAGCTGGGTGGTGGTGTGTGTGTGTGTGTGTGTGTGTGTGTGTGTGTGTGTGGTAGTAATGTGGGGGAGGGGGGGCTTTTTATCACTGTCATTCTAGATCCAGCGCATGACAGGTCGTGCGTTCGCTTGAGCTGTGAGAGGGAAGGCTCGTAAAGATTCCCTTAACAAGCCTGTTTTATTACCACCCCACTGTTCCCATCCCTTCCTGTCTCTCTCATGTGGCGTTTAACAACCCAGGAAGCTCCAGGCCCCTCTGCCTACCAAACACATTCAGACCTGAGCCAGGAGAAGGAGCCCGAGAGAGAAAAAAAACACACCACCATTTTTTTTCTTCCTCTGTTTTTTTTTTTTTGCAGTGTTTTGCCGTGTTTAGCACATTCAGTTCATGTGTTCATGGACGCATCTGCTGGTCTGCTGGTACTGTATGCTATCCTCCCTCTCAGCTATCTTAGCATCTGTCACTGGATGGCAGTGCCATGTGGCTATGGCATGTGTGTGGCCCAAAAAATAAATAAAAAAAATAAAAAACAGACACTAAGCGGAAATCATGTCGGCCATCAATCACCACCAGGTGACAAAATGCTGGCGTGTCTCCTGTAGCCTGTCAGTGTAATTCCTCCACCAGCCCACCCCACTCTCCCTCTCTCTCTTCTCTCTCTCCCTCTATCTCTCTCTCTCTCTCTCCTCTCTCTCTCTTCCACCTGTCTACATCCAGCCCATGGATCTCAAAGACTTGATTGCCTTTCTCAACAGGGTGCTGAAAAGTCCAGTAATAGGCAGGCGGCCAGCTCCTTTAGAAGCACAGGGGGAAAGTCGGTGGCCTTTAAGTCAGAGTCAGGCACAGCTTTGCCGGCTGCCTCGCCGAGTGCCAGGGCCCATTTAAAGAGAGTAATAATCTCCTGCGAATATTCCATCTCGGCAGCAGCGTGGCTTTTTTAATTAGGGGGACCGCTGCTTATTATAGCCAATATGGAGCCAGGTGCTGCCAGCTCCACAAACGCCATTCCTATTTTTTTCCCTTTCAAGGGAATTTAATGTCAAAGAGGGCACAGCAGTGTCCAGCCAGACAGCTTATAGCAAATGTGAGTGTGTGTGTGTGTGTGTGTGTGTGTGTGTATATCAGTGTTAATTTCGTTGACGAAAACTATGACGAAAAATATTCGTTAACGACCTTTTTCCCGTGACTAAGACGTGACGAAAACGGATCTTTATAAATAAAAACTATGACTAAATCTATTTTAACTTTCGTTGACGAGACGAAAATGTTGGTGGTTGACTAAGTCACAATTGTTTTTTTTTCTAAACTTGTATGCACATCATTGGTTGAATGTTGCCCGGTCCTGTATCTATCCCTCCTCCACTCCCTGAGATGGCCAGACATGCAAGTGACGCCCTATGGCTTAACGATATGATGGCTGAAGTTCAAGCACTCGGTACTGGAAGACAAATAAGAATAGATATCCGGACAGTCTTAAATTATAACTTGACAGAAAATAAAACACAATGCACCGCAATAACCGGAGAGAAACCGTGTGGCTTCAAAATAGATGGGAAGAACACAACAAGAGGCACCTGAAAGCGCACAAGACAACCCTGCCATTTATGCCAAGGTAAATTAGCTAGTAACTGTCAATGATAATTAGCTAATGTTAACTAGTTATTCGAATATATAAGCCAACGTTAAGTTAACTTCAAAGGGGCAGTCGAGTGTATAGGTTGTGTCAGCTTGGATAACTAGCTAGTCATTTTCGATTGAAACCTCCCGTTTGGCTTGGCAAATGAGTTCCAAAACGTTTAGCTAGCTAACGTTGGCTAACTATGAGGTAGCATAGCTAAGTTATACTAGCTATCGATAACTAGCTAGTAAACACATTGCAGAATGGACTATAGGACAGGCCACACATGACATTAATCAAGAAAAAATAAATGAATATGTGATTGGTTTACATATCCTTGTCTACTTTCAACTCTCAAACTATCCGTCTAGCTAAATACTGTATGTTGGTTATCAGATTGCACAGCAATTCATATGGAGGATATGTGGTTGATTTAACTAAGGCCAGGTAGGCATAGTAGTTGTATTGTGTTATCAGATCATTTGAATCTTCAAAATCTAGACTTGATATTCTCTTATATTTTAATGATAATACTGTTAATTAAGTATTGCCTTAAAATTATTATTTACATTGAATTCATTGGAATTCAGCTGTAGGCATAGGAGATCTGTATCTTAGAGACTAATTGCATCCACAGTTTACGTACTGCAAGCTTGACTATTATGCAGTTGTAGACACAACACAAGGGGTCCCCGGGCCTGACAAGGGATGGAAAGGAGTTTAATGTGACTATGAGATGGACTTAATTTTGAGTTTAATGTGACTAAAACTAGACTAAAATGTAATGAGACTTCGTCGACTAAAACTAGACTAAAATGTTCTGAGTTTTCGTCGACGAAAACTAGACTAAAACTAAGCAGGATAAAAATGACTAAAAGTGACTAAAACTAATATGCATTTTCGTCTAAAGACTAAGACTAAGACTAAATCTAAAATAGCTGCCAAAATTAACACTGGTGTATATATATATATATGTGTGTGTGTGTGTTAATGTGTGTATGTGGTGTGCCCAACGTTTTCTGTATATATTCTTTATGCCCGCACACACTGCTTGTTGATGTATTTGTGTATGGTAACTGAGTTAGTGTGTAAGTGTGAACACAGGTGTGGGGGGAGGACTTCTTAACCAATTTGCATTTGTTTGTGTGTACATCGTTCTTCTGGTGTGTGTGTGTGTGTGTGTGTGTGACACTCCCCTTTTTGCACACAGAATGTCCAGGGGGTGTGGGCACCACTGATTTATTTGACTTTACACAAGGACATCAGAGGGTGTTACCATGGCACCTGAGTCTACAGATCCCATCACTTAGCCCCTGGCTCCAACTGCAACTTCACGTCCAACATCATCGTGTGTGTATTTGAGTGTGTGTGTGTGTGTGTGTGTGTGTGTGTGTGTGTGTGTGTGCGCGCGCGTGATCGCACCCCCGCCCCATGAAAGAACTGGGCCCGGTCTGGTATTAGCAGTTCCACCTCTGACACACACACACACACACACACACACACACACACACACACACACACACACACACACACACACACACACACACACACACACACACACACCTATACTGCAAGTTCATGTTCAGCATGTTCTCACTCCCTCTTTTTCTCTGTCAGAGAGAGAGTGTATGTGTGTGTGTGTGCATGTGTGTGATCACATCCCCACCCTTTGAGAAGATAGGGCCAGACAGGGGACTGACTCAATCCCTCATTCACACACATGAAAACACACACACATACACACACACACGCTATGGCACACAGAGAGAATTCGGCACACTGACACACCCCTTCCTGTAAGAACCTATGCCCTTGGCAAGTGTAGGGCCCTGTCGCACAGTAGGAGGCTCTGTGTAGTAGAGCACTGCTCCTCTGAGGAGCATTATAGCACACACACACACACATACACACAGAGT
Source organism: Clupea harengus (assembly GCF_900700415.2). Classification (NCBI taxonomy): domain Eukaryota; kingdom Metazoa; phylum Chordata; class Actinopteri; order Clupeiformes; family Clupeidae; genus Clupea; species Clupea harengus. The sequence continues at coordinate 11,757,783 of NC_045170.1, forward strand.
GGTGCAGGACTCTTTCCGGGGGCTCGCCCTCCCCTCCTCTCTCTCTCTATCCTCCCTCCACTCCTTCTCTCTCCTCCCTCCTCTCTCTCTCTCTCTCCTCCCTCCTCTCTCTCTCTCTCTCTCTCTCTTCCCTCCTCTCCTTCTCTTTCCTCCCTCCTCTCTCTCTCTCTCTCTCTCTCTCTCCTTCCTCATCTCATCCTCACCAGTGCTCCTAATCACAAGGACATCATGTGGGCTTTTACTGCAGGCAGTCATTACCATAATCAGGCCACAGAAGACAGGTATTCAATTAGCGTCACAGTGAGAGAGAGACAGAGAGAGAGATAGATAGAGGGAGAAAGGGAAGAATAGAAAGAGACAGCAGAGAAGATATACAGTACCAGGAGGACCTGGTAGAGGACTTCAGGAGAGGGAATCAAAGTGTACTGCTGTGGTGGAGTGTGGTCTCAACACTTGGCTGCAGGGAGCTCTTCAGAGCACAGTAGGTGTGTGTGTGTGTGTGTGTGAGCACATTTTTGTGCGTGTGTTTGTGTAACTGTACGCAAGTGTGTGTGTGCGTGCACATTTGTGTGTTTGTGTGTGTGATCATTGTCTTTGCATGTGTGTGTTTTGTGCAATTTGACGTAAGCATTTGTTTGACAGGCTAAGAGGCAGATACACAGATGGCCCACACAGCTCTCGGCTGGTTCCTTGCTCGGTGAGCGTGTGAGGACCGAGCATGTGTGTGTGTGCGTCTGTGTGTACGCCACTCATAATGAAACCTGGAGGAATGCTAACACAAAGTGACACGCCATATTGAATATTCAGCAACCTGCACGCAGATATTACATGCTGCGCACCCCTTTTAGACACAGATACACAATCTCTCGCGCTCTCGCTTTCTCTCACTTTCTCTGGCAGTCCATTCCTTTCTGCCTTTTTAACTTTCCACATGAGAGGGCCCCTCATAATCTGCACTATAAATCTCCATGGAGGCGAATGCGCCTCATACAATATTTGCATGGTAGGCTTTAACACGCAAACCAAGGCCTATACTGTATGTGTGTGGCCGTGACTATGTCACAAGCTTTCCTCCTCAGGGCTGCGTGAGTGTTTGTGTGTGCGTGTGTTGTGTGCGTGTGTGTTTGTGTGTGCGTGCGTGCGTGTTGCATGTTTAATATGTGTGGGGATTGACAGCTGAACTGTGTGTGAGGCGCGAACATGGGAAGCCTTGCGTGTGTATGTGTGTTCGTGTGCGTGTGTGTGTGTGTGTGTGTGTGCGTGCGTGTGTTGCGTGTGGCCTAAATCCGGGTGCCTTTACAGATTAAGTCATCGACCCCCCCCTCACCACCATTGCAAGTGAAGAGACAGATTGTTAGGCTTCTTCCCACATGCCTATACAGTAACCCCCTCCACTCACACACTGCAGTCTAACCCCTGCATTTCATATGGGTGCTAAATCCCCCTACATCTCACGCTAACAGCCAGCCCTGCCACCCACCCCCATTGTGCCACACAAACTGTAGCAATAAAAGGAACTGACACACACTGCCCATCTACCTCAGGCTGACACACTGACACACATTAAGTGCTTTGCCTTTCACATTGGTGAAAGTTATAATAAAAATGACTAAAAGCAGCTGAAAAGTGTTGAATCATTCTTCAAGTAGTAGTACAAGTAGAAGAAAAAAAAAACATTTCTAAAATGATTCTGTGTAATCAGCAGCCAGCAGCAACCTTGAAGTAGAATTAAGTTAAGTTGTCAGAAGTTGGTTTTAGAGACAAGGAATGGCGTCCTATTGCTCTCCGGCGAATCAAAGTACGCCAGCAGGCGGGCTCACCTCCCCCAGAGGGACGCAAAGCTAATTGATTGGCTGACTCCCTCCCGCAGGTGTTGGGGAGGGGCGGGGCAGCACACACCTGTACTGAAGGTCACCCCCGCACCCCCCCCCCCCCCCTACTCCCCTGCCTCCACCAGGTGAGAATGAGGACAACCTCTCATCTCTCCCCACCAGGCAGCAACACACAGGCCCACTGCATTAAAAAAAAGACAGATAAAGAGAGAGACAGAGATAAAGAGAGAAAGAAAAAGATGAAGAGGGAGAAGAGAGAGAGACAGAGAGAGAGAGTATGTGTGTGGGTGTGTGTGTGTATGTGTATGTGTGTGTGTGTGTATAAAAGAATGACCAAGGGAGGAAGGGAGAGAGGAGAGTCTGCCTTCATCTTCAGAGAGCAACTTCAAAGACATTAAAGACATAAGTGGGGATTAATGACCAGGCCGGCGCTCTCCCCTGGACGCCAGCATTCCGACCCCATCAGAGCCAGTCTCCCCCCGTGTGAAGTGCTCTCCACAGCGGGGACCACCTCTCTCTCCGACGCTGTTAGATGCGACATGGCTGCTTCCGTTCGCACAGCGAGGAGCCTCTGCGTGGGGGGGGGGGTGAGAGAAAGAGGGAGGAGAGGCGTGCAGGTATTACTAACCACCAACTCTCGCTGACTTACTTTCTATATGTATTTTTTTCCTGTCTGCGTGTCAAATTTCGGTCTCTTTCTTTGTTTATTCATCCTTTATATATAGTCGCCTATCTGTCTGTCTGTCCCTTTCTCTCTGGTCCACAGTCTGCGTACTTGTGTCTTTCTTTGTCATTCTGTCTCTCCCATTACGTGTTTCTGGAAACACTAGACTAAAAACAGACTCATCTGTGCTACCCATACATGAACAAACATGGATGTACACACACACACTCACACACGCTCACACACACAGACGCACACACTCATGGACTACCTGAAGATGAATGCACGACTAATCTGGGGGGTTTGTGTTCCAAATTGCCTTCTGTAACTGATGAAGAGATTTCCATGTGAGATTAAAAGTGGGCGCGCATCATTAGTACCTCATTAGCACAGTACATCACACACACACAGACACACACACACACACAAACACATATACACACATACACACACAGAGTGAGAGACAGAGTCTATACAGTCTCATACACATCATAGCACTACACACGCACACACACACACACACACACACATGCTCATCATATGCACCACATTATACACACACAACCCACACCACACACATCACAGACCACACTCTGGTTCCTGAAGCATCTGAGAGGAGCTCAGTGGAGGGGGAAAAGGGAGGAAAAGACATTTTTGAAGAACGAAGGAGCATTTCATTCCACTCATAAGCACAGGAAATGGAGGGGGGGGGGGTTGTTTGCCTTAGCAGAATCTTAAGTCGGAGACTTTTTTCATTCCCAACTCTCTTTCTCTCTCTCTCTCTCTCTCTCTCTCTCTCTCTCTCTCTCTCTCTTCCACCGGGCTTCAAACTGAGACCAGAGACCGACCACTGAGCCAAACATAAAAACGATTAAGAGCTGATAAGAGAGTCCAAGTTTAGCAGGAGGCAGAACAAGAGGCCAGGCCAAGTCAGCTGTGTGTGAGAGAGAGAGAGCCAGAAATGAAGAGAGAGAGAGAGAGAGTGTGTGTGTGTGTGTGTGTGGTGCACCACATGTGCGCACATCCGCAGGCCCACACTGGGACGACTCCGCTCCTCCAGATGATGACACATGCTCGTCAACGCTCAAAATAAAACAAGCCCGCTTCCTCACGCCAGGCTCATTTCCATCTGCAATCTGTACATGTGCATCCAGGCACAGGAGGAGAGAGAGAGAGAGCAAGAGAAAGAGAGAGACTGACATGCACATCCAGGCACAGGAGGAGAGAGAAAGAGAGAGAGAGAGATAGAGAGAAAGACTGTACATGCACAACCAGGCACAGGAGTAGAGAGAGAGAGACTGAGAGAGCAAGAGCACATCCAATTAGGTTTTCAAGCTGATTCTACTCAAAAACATATGTTCAGGAATGAAACTAAGGTATTGAAAAATCTCCTTAGTACAATTTCCATTCATTTCTGTAGCAGACACATCAGGGAATGTTGTATGTTGTTCAGATTTCATGTGTATTTTTTTTTAGGTCATGTTCAGGCATGGAGTGGTCTACATTCCATTTTTAATCTTTTCCCTCTCAATATTCCAGTGCATTTGAGAGAGCGCCCCCTGCAGGGCGCTCGCACTCACCACTTCCCTGCTTCTGACGTGTGTGTGTGTGCAATGCCAGCTGAGGCGAATGAATGTAAGCTGTGTCATGTGAACATGCGTGTCTTGAGCTGTGAGCGGAGTCCCATTAACCCTCAGGGCCAGAGACGCGTCTGACAGCTGGCTTTCAGTAAGACAAATCCCTGTGTGCGTGTCTCTGAGCGTGTCCATGGTTATGACAGTTTGCATGTGGTTGTGTGTATATGTGCGTGTGTATGGCTCTAGTTTGTGTGTATACTACGTATGTGAGTAAGTGCTTGAGGCTCTGTGTCTGTGTGCCGAGTATGCATCCTTTCCTGTGTCTGCGTGACTCGTGTGCTTCGGGCCTGAGTCGTATGTGTACTGTATGTACACATGTATGTACACATGTATGTATGCATGGAATGACAGGTATGCATCCCTGAAGGATGTAGCCCATGTATGCATCCCTGACATGCTGACTGGTGTTTCACTCCTCCTCGCTTTATCCCCCCCAAACACAGAACCCAAAGACCAGGTGGACATTCAAGGTACCTTCACCCCGCCCGCCTCACCCAAACTGCCATTCAGTGAAATGGAGCATCCCGTGGGAGTATTCCCCGAGAGGCCTCCATGGCAAACAGCAATAGGCTGAGGTAAATCACACGCTCCGTGGTCTGTGGAGGAGAGCAAACTAAGTGCCAAGTGTTTGGCACACACACACACACACACACACACACGCACACGCACACATACACACATAATGGACTTGGATGTGGAGTCCAACGGAGGGCAGTGGCAGGCATCTGAGTTCACCCTCCAATTTGAATGATGATACAGAGTCTTTGTATTTCTATTTGTGCGAGACGTTGCCGAAATCAAGTAAAGTAGTCATGCAGAACACCATGAAAGCTGCTCACAGTGACAGTTGGTTTTACTCTTCTGTGTTGGTGCAGGGCAAGTTTGAGTTAAAGGGGATGTGAGGCGACCACACTTGGTGCAGACATTGTGCCACGTCTCAGGGAAGCAGGTGTGCTGCCTGGTGAGTGTATGTGACAGTTTTTATGTCTTCTGTCCAACCTGGAGAGATGGAAATGAGAGTCCATCCCAAATAAAGCGGCCACACTGAGCGTAGTCACATTCCAGCCTGTCACTGAACATCTTGTGTGTCTCCATTAGCGCTAGAGCAGAAGAAAAACGGGCACCTGTGGATATGCGGCGATTATCAGTGGCTTAGACGACCTTGTTGCTCTGGGTGGTAATGTGTTTTTCTCCACAATGGATTTGATGTTTGGCTATTACAATGTACCATTGCAGGAGGAAGATAAAGAGTACACCACTTTCTCATCTCCTTCAGGATTGTATGAGTATAACCGACTTAGTCCAGCTACATTCATGAGGATGATGCTCTCCATCTTTGGAGATCAAAATGTCTTAAGTTTCCTTCGTTATGTGGATGACCTTTGGATGACCTATTAGTGTCTGCAAAGCTTGTGCATGGTATTTAATCGGTTGAAGGAACACAACCTCCAACTGTGTTCTGCTAAGTGCTATTTTCTCAGGAGATCTGTAAAATGTTTAGGTTATATAATTCCTCAGGAGGGCGTCACAAGTGATTCAGATAAGGTGGAGGCTATTGTGAAGGTCTCGCAGTCAGATCTGATGTAATCTGACGGTGTCACGCCGCCTATGAGTAAGATCCGCTCCTTTCTTGGTATGGTGGTTTACTACCAGCATTTTATCTACGTAGAACTGTGCTTGCGAGACCACTTTTGTCTGCCGGTGGTTCTAAGCGTCTGTGCAAAAGTAAGGATGTGAGTGGGCCTATGCAGAGGACAAAGCTCTGTCCTCAGGACCGGTCCCCTGAGTAGGGTGACCAGACGTCCGGATTTAGGCCGGACAGTCCGGATTTTCAATGCCCTGTCCGGCATCCGGCGCAGCATCAAGCCGGACGCATATTTGTCGTTCTTTTTGGAGTTGCACTGGGCCTAAAGAGCCGTGCTCAGTCTAGCAAATGAATGGCTAAAAGCAGTGTCAAATAAATATCTGATAGGCTTAGGTTAGGTTCTAACCCTATATCATTGGTTAAAAACGTAAACAAGGCTTCATGTGCTGGCTACGTCATATATACGCTGCTTGCTACATTGACAGAAAGTTAACACATTGAAGAAAACATGCCAAAACGTCAGACGTTGTTCAACCCAGAATGGACAAAAGCAGTCGAGACTCCTTTCATGGCTTCTGCACTCTCTGTCGCTGTGATTTTGACATAAGCAGTCAGGGTAAAGCTGCCATTGAAAGGCGGTAACAGAGAAGCATAGAAGTAACAGACGTGCCGCAGGTATCTCTTCGCTAATTTTTTTTCTCGAGAAGGTACGTTGCCGTTGGATAACAAAATCTCTGCTGCTGAGCTGTGTAAGGTTTACCATGCTGTAAAGTAAAGTACCGGGGTGTAGACTGCAGCGTGAAGGTGGACCGAGAGATATTTTGTGATTCGCCCATAGCTAAGGGGATGATGTGTGGCCGAACTAAAGCCCAGGCTTTGTGTGCGAATGTCCTAGCGCCCTACTCTGTAGCCTACAGGTACATACAGATTACATCAAAGCAAACAATTTGCCATTTTCAGTAGCAACCGACGCATCAAACAAAGGTACAACCAAGTGTTTCCCAATTGTACTGAGATATTTGTACTTTGAGGAAGGTGTACAACATGCCCTGTTGGATTTTTACAGTGACAGCAACGACACTTCAGAGGCTATAACAAACCAGCTGCTGGCTAAACTGGAGATGTCTGGTCTAGATGTGAAATACATGTCTGCATATGCATTCATTCAGATTCATCTAGATGTCAAATGCATGTCTGCATATGCATGTATTCAGATTCATTTGTCTGTTTATTATTTATTGTTTATGTGACCTGTGATCTAATTTGTACATTCAGATTCATCTCAGTGGTCAGTTTTTGAACACCACAATGCATTGAATAAATACAAATACTGTGAAAAACACTTTTTGACTCTTCAAGAATATGTTTTCCTATTCTGTTACACATATATCATGTATCAATCACACAAAGTTGTATTGTAGAGGGGAGCACGCCAGAGTCCTATGTAATTATTCACAGCCTCACGAAATACCGCATAGTGTCCTCCTTTTTGGTGTAATGGATATGGTCACCCTAACCCTGAGTGTACAGATGCTTTTCAGAATCTTAAGTCTGCACTGGTGAATAGCCTTTACCTCACCCAGATTTCAGTAAGCCTGTTGCTGTTGTGCTGATGCATCCACTTTCACTTTCACTTCTATATTCCAAGTCCCAAAAATGTGGTGGCGGCTTCCCCAAGTAGAGAGCCTTTCGTGAGGCCCAAAATTATGCACCGCCTGACTAGAACGCCGTACACTGATCTGCTTAAAGAGGCAGAAAGCTTGCAGTTGGAGTCAGTTCAGGACATGTTTCGCCTATCTTCTGAGCGTTCTGAAGCCAGGGAACAGCAGGCGGCATTCCGTGTGTGACGGGGTGTGTGTTGGGGGCCACACGTGTCGTTCAGAATGAGACAGGAGGCAGAGGCTCATGTGAAGAGGTCTCGGCTGTGTTGCAATTCTCTCGTCACTTGGGGGGAAAGTGCTAAGCTTAGGGCCATCGCTCACGCTCACCAGTTGAAGGCTATGTCTGTGACTGGTCAGAATCCTTTGCCTGTGCTTAGTCATGACGAACTGTATGACAAGCAGTGTCGGGATCCCAGAGGATCAGCAGAGTCAGCCTCTTTGTTGACAGACGGTGGTGCCTGTCCAGGCGGAAGAGAGTGCATGAATCCGTGGAGATGCTGAGAACTTTGAGGCAGTGGGGAAGACGCTTCACACGGTTAGGTGTAATTTACAGGGTGTCTTAGAATCCTGTCACTAAAAAGAATACCTTCCAGTATGAGGCACCTGAAGCACTGACATGTCTGGTTCTAGAAGGTGTTCATGATGAGGCAGGTCATCAGGGTCAGCAGCGTATTTTGTGGCTGGCCAGACAAAGATTCTACTGAGACACGCTTGAAAAAGATGTCAGAGATTGTGCTCACGGGTGCAAGAGGCGTGTTATTGGCAAGACTCGGGAACCTGAGCCTAGGGGCCCTATCGTTTCCATTGCTACTTCAGCTCCTTTAGAATTGATTTCTGATCAGCGAAAGATTCAAATAACAAGTCTGTTGATGTCTTAGTAGTGAATGACCACTCTACTAAAGTGGCGTGTACCTATTCCTGCCCTAATCTGTCTGCCAAGGCAGAAGCTTGTTGTTCTGTTGTATAAATGATTCTGTGCGTATGGTTTAACTGCGTATACACTGATCAAGGGGCGGACTTTGAAAGCTCTCTAATCACAGACCTGCTACTGTTAGCTGGAGTTGAGAAATTTCACACAACGCCATGGGGAATGGTCAAGCAGAGAGAATGTACAGCACTCTAGGGAACATGATTCAAGCTCTACCACCCAGGTCAAAGGCTTAGCAGTCTAATTTTTGCATAAAATTGCACTGTACATGAGACCACAGGGTGTCCTCCTTTCTTCTTAATGTAATGGCGGCAACAAGGGGGAGTCTCTGGGGAGGGACCTATGAGAGGCCGTGGCTTTGACTCAGTCTAACACTGAGAAACACCAGCTTTGGCAGACAGAGCTGTATAATAGGAAGGCAAAGGGACAACCTGTTAATGTTGGTGACAGAGTCCTGCTAGCCAACAAAGGTGAATTTCAGGGAAAAAAGAAATGAGCAGATAGGTGGAATTGTTCAATTTACACTATTGCTTTACAATGAAACACTACTGTTTCTCATCATGCCAGTACACTTTCTGCCACTTGATGACACGGATGACACTGACGAACACCTATCATTCTGGGGGCAGGATTAGTGAGGCTGGCAGCTCCCAGCTCACTGTAGATAATGAGCCTAGTGACAGGGCTGTTAGGTGGGTTCGCTGGTCTTCCTGGTGGCTCTGATCCACATAGTGGTGACACAGGGGAATTTGAGACCGTGACTGTGGACCGAGGAGATGTGATGGGTTCAGACTCATGAGTACCTCAGTGTGTGCGCTGTGTCCAATGGGTCTGCTGATGGGCCCCCGTCAGTTCATTCACGCTGAATTAGCGCTGACCCCGAGTCAGTTCATTTTCCTGCCCACACTGACCGTGGTTACATGGATTCGAATAACTGCCTTAGTCGGACTGAAATCGCATTATCCGTTTCATGTAAGCACCTTAGTCGGATCGTAGTCGGACCGCACATAGTCGGACTAACACCCCTGGATAACTCGATCCGATCCAGTTGATAGTTCGACTATTGCGGCATGTAACGGTGAATTGGATAAGGAACTGGACTTTGCGTCTTTGCGCATGCTTGAGATCCCGCCGCCATCCTCCCTCCCTCCCTGCCAGGTCGTGACCCGGAAGACGAAAGAGACGATACGTTGTCTCAGCTGTTCATACTAATGACACGTTTATTTATGAATATCCTGCAGACTGTCTCACAAGCTTATTCTTGTTGACTATGAACAAACATAACAGAAGAGGTCCGAAGATATGAGTACCTTTACAACCCCTCCTTAAAAACGTATAAGGACGTTCAAATTACGATACTTATGTGGTGCCAGTGTTGACAAAAACGTTGACTGCGACTGTTTGGACAGAGCGCGCTAATTCACCGAACAAATACTTTCATATTAATTTCCCACCACTTGTTAGTCATGTCATCCATTCATATCGATGTGAATCAATCAATACTAATACATCTTTAACTGTGATGTGTTTTTGTTTCATTTCACAACGTATTTACTGTATAATCAACGATAGCAGGTGCCCGCTTGTAAACAGTCCACATTTTATTTGCTTAAAACACACAGCAGTACTGTCAAATCAGAAAGCAAATCAGCTGTTAAAGGGCTGTTACCTGACCAAATACCTTTCAAACTCGGTGATAGTATTCACAACTAATTTGTTCTTCATTCTATCAAATATGATGAAGTGTGGTCCGCGACGGCCACAAGTAAATTATTGCGACATTTCTACGACATTATTGCGACATGGAGCAGGGTTCCAGATGCTTTGCCTTGCGCATTGTCATATCTATAACTAGCCTACTGGTACGTACAAAAGGAGAGCCCGCGAAAATCATGTGTGCGCTAACAATTGTCTGGCGCCAGGTCTTGGGTAGGAGGCATGTTGTTCCGGGGATATTTAGTTAAATGGTCCGCGAATTTTTATTGGCTAAGTGGTCCTTGGTCTGAAAAAGTTTGAGAAACACTGCTTTATAGACAATAACGATCATACACTCCCATTGCACTCAAACAACCACACTCAAACGAGGAGATATTGTATCAATTAGCCTATTAAGTACTGTATTTATTGATTGCAAAGAGTTCAACGTTACAGCAACATAACTTTGCTCCGGTCGCTAAATCTGATATATCCGTGTGCATCATCGCTCTCCCTCTCTCTCTCTGCCACACCCACCCTGTAACCTACGTGTTTATACATTATAGAAGCAAGACCATTATATTGTAACAAATCACGGAAGCGTGGTATATTTGTTATGGCTTTTTATTAAACACAACACACTGTCACAATGCCCACGAACAGACTGTGCTACCGTCACCCACCTGTATAAGCTCTGTCCCAACACAGAACAACGACATGTAATTAGAACGGTAAGGAACATATAGCCTAGGGAACGTCATGCATAACATAAAGTATAACAGTATGCGCCCGCTGCACGGCATTACGGGGCGACTATGCCGACAAGTTATAATATTCTGGTTTAAAGTTAATGCTTGTGAAATCAGCTGTCACTCGACTATTACCTGACCAATACCTGTCAAACTCGGTCATAGAAAAATATCATGAATGCATATTTATTACGATTGGGAAACTATAAAATCGGAGTACGGACAACTAATGCCCAGGTTTGACGATGCAGATATAGAGCTGGAAACAGCTAAATGACCTACAGCCCAAATGCAGTGAGCTTTATCAAGCCCTGGAAAGTTCGGCACATTTGCCCGTTTCCACAGCGTCTGCTGAGCGGTCATTCAGTACAATGGGGCGTCTTAAGACATATCTTACGAAGTACGATGACTGACAAAAGACTGACTGGACTTGCTCTTATGAATATTCACACAGATTTGGAAATCGACAGCGAAGAAGTACTTAAACAATTTGATGCAACTGCCAGAAGGGCAATGCGTTTTGGCTGTAACCCATTATTTGCGTGCGTGTGTGTGTGTGAATGTGCATGCGTTTCTCTCGCCTTTTATCTTTCACCTTTGAATAATGTAACTTATAAACACATCGGCCTGGCAGAAACAAACAAACAAACAAACAAACAACCCAAGAGGCAACACGCATTTCTGGACCGATGAACAGACGCGATTCATGCTCAATCAACTGTTGTTGTTATTGGTAGTGGTGAAGAGGTCAAGCGGAAAGGGCTGTATCACCACTAGTTGTAATAAAAACAGCGCCACCTATCGTATCGGATATGACATGCTTTCGGCCAATGATTCGATTTATTCACTGCCATGTATATTGGGATAATAGCACCTACCCTCGAAAGAAAGCATAGTCCGACTAAGCAAAGATTCGAATTATACCATCATGTAAACACACTGACTGGTACCACCACATCAAGTGTCTCACCTGGTCGTCATAGGGATGGGGTACGCACCAGGCAGGCCAGGCTGTGAATAGGCTCATACATACTATGTCTGCTCAGTGGGTATGGAGTCTTTATAGAGGAGCTCATCAGAGCATATTCACTTTTTTTAGAGTTCTATATATATTTTTGGTTCCTTTCTATATACAAATGTAATTCTGTATTTCTAAATCCCTCTTTTTACTGTACTTTTCTTTGGGGGACAATAAGCATCCTCTTCTGTCGTACAGGACATTTTGTTTGCAGTTTGCAGGTTGTATTTCCTGTTTATTCATTGGTCCGCTCCTGGACAGCTTCTAATTTGCCGATGGTCTTACGGTTCTTCTTTTGGGTTACACTGATCGGCACTCTGTTTGTCATTGAGGGCAATCTGTGCTTTATTGCTTCGTTTTATCTTCATTTTTATTATTCTATTTTACTGGGTTTGCGTCTTTGGAGATTCATTGGCTTGATATGTTTTTGGTGTGGTGTTGTTGTTGTTGTTGAATTTCAGTGGAATTAGTGTGTGTAACAGATTTCCCTACTGTTGGGTTGTGTTTTCTTGTTGAGTTTGTGCCATTTCTGTGTGTGTATTTTACATTTTTCCACACTTCAGTTGGGAGCAGGGGGTGTGGCGTGGGTGGAGCCTGGGTTTTGTTCCCACGTAATGGACTCTAACTGGGGGTGTTACCCCTCCCTCACTCTCTGTCTGAATGTGCAGCGTGACAGCGTCCGAGTGAAAGAGCAAGCAATAACAGCGCGTGCCCGCGCGTGTTATGGCGTGTCGTTTATCCACTATAACACAACACAATGCACAGATAGAGAGCACACTCCCGTTAGATGCACAAACACACACACACACACACACACACACACACACACACACACACACACACACACACACACAGAGAGAGGCCCGGCCACGCACCGCAATTCATTATTTCTCATTGACAGGGGCCTGTGAGAGGTGGAGGGAAAAAGAATGAGGGAGTGCCGAATGAAGGAGGGAGGAGATGAGGAGGACGTAGAGTAGAGGGGGGAGAAAAAACAGAAAGAAACGCAATGGCATGAATAATGGAGAGAGTGTAGTTTGTTCCCTGGGCCCAGAGAATTACTAGCACTTTGCAGCATTTAATCAATGAGTCCTCCTGTATATTTTACAGCTCCCGCTCGCGATCTGATCCTCTGTGTGGTCTGGGGTGATGTGGTGTGTGTGACACTACAAACCCCTCCACACTCCCTCACTCACACACACACACACACACACACACACACACACACACACACACAGAGTCCCTGGAGGACACACTGGCCCTAAAACATTCACAGGGTCTTGAATGCACTTTATTGAGTAATGCCCTCCATGTAAGGTCCATCTCCATCTCATTTCAGACATATCTGCCTTTCATACATGTTCACTCTCACAATACACTTCAACTCTCTGAGATCACGCTGAAGTGCTTGAGTAGCACTTACAAGGACAAGACTAGTCTGATGCTTGATAATTTGTGTGTGTGTATGTGTGTGCGTGTGCTTGTGTGTGTGTGTGTGTGTGTGTGTGTGTGTGTGTGTGTGTGTGCTTTTCCATTGTCTGCCTCTTACCCCCTCTTTCTCAGGGTCTTGTGTGGGCATGAGTGTGTGTATGAATGCATACAGGCATCTGGGTGAGTATGTGTGTCCGGCTCTTTGGGAGAGAGAGATAGAGAGAGGAAGATAGAGCTAGAGAGTAAGACAGAGAGAGAGAGATAGAATGTGAGGACATTCACTTGAGTGTGGGATTGAGTGAGCACAGGCATGAGTATGTGTGTAGGGTATTACTGAGAAGAGAAAGAGGGAAAGATTGTGCACGCGTGTGTGTGTGTGTGTGTGTGTGTGTGTGTGTGTGTGTGTGTGTGTGTGTGTGTGTGTGTGTGAGAGAGAGAGAGAGGGAGAGAGAACATGGTCATGGGAGCGAGTGTGTGAGATAAGCGGAGGCTTGAGGGGGTCTGAGTTTTAACTCTGGGAGCCTGCGTGAGATGGGGAGAAGTGTGGGAGGGAGACGCGGAGGAGCTAGGCGATGGGGTCAGGTTCAGAGAGCAGTCAGCCCAGCTCCACAGGAAGGATCTCCTCTCCAGCACGAGACTAATTATCCGCACGACTCCTAATGAAGACGTTTATTGGCCCCCAGGGATCTGTTGCTTCTTCCCGCTCCCGCGTATCCCCACCACCAGCCCTCTTTTAATCTTTACACTGATTATGCGTCCATGACCATGTAACACACACACACACACACACACACACACACACACACACACATCAGGACATGCCTAATCTGACTCAAAGGCTGTATCTGTGATGGATATGCATGAAGAATCGGAACATGTGTGCTCTCACAAGCATATTCAGGCAGATCCACACACACACACACACTGTAGGCAGACCCACACGGACACACAACTGTGTACAGAGATAGGGATGAAGTCACATGCCCGTACAAGGACACACCTACACAGATCCAGTTCCAGACCTCGTTAAGCACACACACACACACACACACACACACACACACACACACACACACACACACTCTCACTCTCTCTCTCTCTCTCTCTCTCTCTCTCTCTCTCTCTCACACACACACAGATCCCTGGCTAATGATGTGGCTTAGATCAGCTGTGAGATTGTGAGGCTTGCAGTCTGATCCCCATCTATCTTTTTGTCGTTCTTTCCTTTCAAATTCTTCTTGTGTTTATCTTTGTGCTGACGGTGAGCTGACGCACCCACCAACGCAGGGCGAGATTTGACAGAAATGGAACATTTGTGTTAGTTATATCACCCTCCCAAACCCCCCCACATACACACACACACACACACACACACACACACACACACACACACACAACTGTGTTCATGTTCAAGCTTTTTTTTTTTAAAGTTCAATCTCAATGGAGACGAAAGGAAAGACACTGAAAAGTTTGCCAGCTCTGGGGAGCACAGAGATGCAGCCGAGTTCCGCGCTAGCAGCGGCTAATAAACACTTTACAGCCGGCAAAGTGTCTGATAAGGATTTCGCCGCAGGCTACTTTTTACCATTATTACTTTTTAATATGTGAGCACTGTCCTTTGGTCTGTGGCAGCGTGTGTGTGAGTGAGTGTGCGAGTGTGAGAGAGAGAGAGAAAGAGTGTGTGTGTGAGTGAGAGAGACAGAGAGCGCATGTTTGTGGGGTTGTTTGTGCACTAGAGGGAAAAAGCACAGCACTAAATGTGAAATCTCTTGGCGAATTGAACCAAATGAAAAATCCATACCGTAGCCAAACATGCCTTGACACAAAGTGCACAATATAACATCAGTCCTAGATTAATATTTATATGCTATACAATAATCATAAATATGTAAACTGTTTTAGGGGGGGGGGGGGGGATTATGCTGTTTGGAACATTATAGTTGTAAAATGGGAGGATTTGCAGGTAAGAAGCTATGCTATGCAAAATAACTGCATCCAGAATGTCAGAGCAGAAGCGGGTCTCACCGAAGCCCAATTTGTCAAAGAAACGGGATTAGCTGTCTGCCGATTTGCGAAGCGAGGCGCTACACGCTGCATCACGTTCCCTGTTCCAGCAGTTACACTCATCCAGCGGATTACTGCAAATCTGACAGGCACAATGAAAACATAACTTGGAGCTGAGACGGCAGACGTGGCATCGGGGACAAGTCCCAGACAGTGGGCACACACACACACACACACACAGAAGTATAAAAATATACACACATTTATCTATACCCTCCTCTAGGCAAACACATTAATACACACACATGCATGCATTCACACGCACACATGTATGCATTCACACACACACACACACACACACACACATGCATGCATTCACACACACATGCATGCATTCACAAACATTAGCTCACACAGCATCTACTGTAAACATGTCAACACATCAGTGCCCTCAGTCATACAACTGTAGCACTCACGCACCATGCTTGTAGGCAGGCAGAAACAAACTCGCGCACAACATAGAATTACAATCACATACCCTCTGAGACACGCAACAGCAAAGGCTCACATTTCTGCCTGGGTAGGACTGGAAAAGGAGGTCAGATAGTCAGAATGGCTGGCTTCAGTTTTGATGCTGTGCAACAGGGTCACAGAATTGTCCTCACATATTAATAATTTGGATCTGGACATGTCTTGAAGATCTACTTTAAGTTGTGACCTTAATGCTACGCTATTGGTGAGAGTTAGTTGTGCTCGTTTATAAAACCAAACATATCCTTCGAGCAAAGAAATCCGTGATGGCTATTAATAGAGAAAATCATAAACTGCAACACTGACAATGAATTGCAAATTCGCACAGGCGCTGCAGCTGCATACCAAGCGTAGCACGGCGGCCATATTGGACCAGTGCATGACTGCAGCCTTGACTCATGATGGCGTGGCTTGTTGTTCTGACAGAGGGAGAGTGGGCATACAGCTGGGTGGACGGGCGTGATCGAGGCCTCTCCAGTTTTTATTTTCTCTTTCGTAATCCAGCATATCGCTGTGGGGCCGTACAAACAGGGGGCGATGGGGAGGGGGAGGTTATGAAATGTGCTTTAGTCCGAGCTGAAGGGAAAGAGGAAGAAGGCAAAGAAATAACGACAGAAAAGAGAGAAAGAAGAGATAAACGCTTAAGCCTGCTCAATGGGGAGATGTGTTCTGCTTGTATAAGTAGCTTCTCTTTTTCTCGCCTGGTCTGTCTTGGCACTGGCTGGCTTCTCTTGTCTTTTGTCTCCCCCCTTCCCTTGACTTCTCCGTGAACCCAGCCTGCAACCTCCCTCCCTCCCTCCCTCCCTGTCTACTGAGACTGCTTAGCAGCTTTCAAAGAAGCCCAAAAGAATGGCGGAGATGATTCCGGTATTTTTAAGCTTTTTTTCCCTGACTACTTTCTCCCTTTCTCTATTTTTCTCTCTCTCTCTCTCTCCGTCTCATTTTCTCAAGAGTTGTTTGACCTTAATGGTCCTGGCTACTGTAACCTCTCCCTCACTTCTTTCCTCTGCTCGTTTATCCTCTCCACCTTGTCTTGCCCCCCTCCCTTCATCGAATTTTGCTGCTTGAGTAAGGAGTGTCATGATAGATGGTAAAGGATTAAACGACTTGCAGAAATTAAATTCTAATATTCAATCTTTTTTTTTCTTCCCATCATCTTGTTTGATTCTTTTTGTAAGCGATCTCATTACACATCTCTAATGCTAGCCATCTTAGCTTCTTATGGCTGCCACCTCAGGCTCAGTCAAAACAAAATGCAGGTAAATACATGCACAAATAAATAAATAAACAGTGAGTCTTTGTTTGAAGAGCTTCTGCTGGGCTGAGGGCTTGCGGAGTGGTTTCGGTGGAAAATTAGCCATCTCTAATGCCAGCTAATCTTTTAAGCTGCTCATTTCTGTGGCTTTGTTACCTTCTTTTTTTTAATTCAGCTATTTTTCAAACCCCCTTTTTCCTTTTCAGAGTAGTAGAAGCAATAGCATCATTAACCGTAACATCAGTGGCAGTGGCAGCAAGGAGAGTAGTAGCGGTTGAAACAGCCAGTCTCACAAATAATAATGAGAAGAACATAATGTGCACCCTGCTAGAAAGAGGTTTAAGACTAGTGTTAGGGTAGGCGTTTCAGAGAGTAGGTAGATAGTGCCTGTGTATGTATTGCTCTAAGTAAGCTCTTGATTTCAGTGTGATATATCACCCACAGAGCCACGTTTTCTGTCAGCAGCAGTTACACCATGCAGACTTTTCTTAAAAAGAAAAATTGGATCATTCTCAAAATACATCAAAATAGACATGAATTGCAACTTTGTATTAAAGAAAGACATAACAAAGTGATTTATATTAATTTACTTGTGCTTATGTTTTGGTAAGTGTTCCAGTGTAGTTCTATAATGTCTGTACTTTTCTATAGTACTACTATTCAATAGTAAATTCTTTACATTCAGGCACATCATAATTGTTCCTCCTCTGAAATGTCACTGAATTGGTTAAATGTAAAATGTGTTTAATGAACCGTTGCTCATCCAAAGGTGTATGTCTTCGCTAAGTCAGCTGAAATGTTTTTACATAAGATATTTTCCAAAGAAGCAAACAAGCTCATAAAATATCCATCTTTTCAATGCTGTTAGTTTTACTTTATTAGGAGTATCCTCTAGACTTAAAATGTAAATTATGATAATTATGCACATACTAATAAATGTATGGATCATCAATGAATAATTTTGATTTGATCCCCAAGTCAAAGTAGTAAAAGTATAAGTGGAGTTGTTTAAATTATGTAACTGTTGAAATAAAACCAACAAAACATCAATGATGAGTAAAGTGAGTTTATACAGTATGTAGGGTATGACATATTAAGTGAAGAGGAACAACACTACATAAAGTAAAGCATATGGTATGTTATGCAAGTAGACCTTATATAATAAGAGCGAGTGGCGGGACAGGAAGGAGGTGAGGCCTGCGGAAATATTCTCCTGTGAGGGGAAGAGTTTGACAGCAGCTGACCACAGCAATGCTGAGAGGAGAGTTTCACTTGTACAGTTCTGTCTCTTTTCACTCTCTCTCTCGCTCTCTCTCTCTCTCTCTCTCTTTCTCTCTCCCTCACTCTCTCTCTTTCTCCCTCACTCTCTCTCTCTCTCTTTCCCTCACTTCTTCTCTCGCTCACCCCTATCCTTCTGGAACTGTGCCACCATGATACCGAGCCTGTTTACTTCAGAGAGAACCAGAGAGAGAGAGAGAGAGAGAGAGAAAGACGGAGAGAGACTGAGAGAGAGAGAGAGAGAGAGAGAGAGAGAGAGTATATCTCTCTCGCTCTCTCTCAGCCACATGCATGAACAGGACAGAGAAAGACGGAGAGAGAGAGAGAGCACCCACTCTAATGCGAAACTCTCTGTTTCCTCCTTCTGGCTTTCAAAGGGCATCAAAGTGCTGCAGCGCCGAGGTGGCGAGGGAGACGGGGGATTTGTGCAGAGAAGAGTGGCCAGATAGCAGGGAGTGAATGCGCCAGTCTCTGGTGTCTTTCTCTCTCTCTCTCTCTCTCCTCTCTCTCTACAGCTCTTCCTCTCTTTCTTTTGTGTTCTGTCCTTCTCCTAATACCTCTTTTTCTCTGTCCCTCATACTCTCTCTCTCTCTCACACACACACACACACACACACACACACATACACACACACTCTTTCTCTCTATTCCTCATGGACATATATGTGTTCTAGACTCATGCTTACACAGCCGTGGGGATATCCTTTACCAACCCCATGAACACGATTGTCATATTGCTTTCATATAACGGTTCCACAACCGAATTATTTGAGTTTGAGGACACTAGATTTTGATGTCTTTTGTGTATAGAATCACAGTCATAGGGATATCCTTTGCCAAACCCCACTCTCACTCATGTCACATTGCTTTATTATACTTCAATCGTTGGCATGGATACAAGCAAGAATTATCTATAGGTGGATGACACCATTCTGCGTTTACTGCAACCACCCAGATGACCCAACACTACACCAGTATAAGGCCTATATTGTACAGATGCAAAATGAAACTTCTCCACGTAAATAACAAGTGAGAAATAAAAGAGAATGATATATATTTCATTTAACTAGGCAGAATCAAACTGCATCGACACAGTCTCGTTGCATTCTCCACAGTAGGTTGTTTATCCAATATCTTCTTGTACTACTTGATAACCGTCACAGACTTAGTAACTACTAATACCTTAATTAAAACTGGTGTACAATAGAAAGGCCCAAAACAATACATAGCACGGAACACCACACTGGGGACAAGGTCAATTATAGGAAAATCCTTTTCCAACCCAGGATTCTTCCAGTCGACAGAAGTCTAAAAACTGGATTTGGCAACTGACAGAGACAGTTGTGTCTGAAAGATAGGCATAATGCGAGAGAGACTATGAGACTATGAGGGTTTAGAAAGACACAGAGGAACAGAGAGAAAGTCTCTCAGTGTCAGAGATAGTAACAGATAGCATAGCAGCCAGACAAAGAGGCTCTTCCATAATCAGCATCCACAAGTGTATGTGACGTGACACGGAAAGAGAGAAAAAAAGAGAGGACACATCGCAATCTGAGAAAGACTGGACATGTGAGAGAGTGGGGGGCAAAGAGACATGGCTTGAGAGGGTGACAACATGGGGTGCTGAGACGTGTGTGTGTGTGTGTGTGTGTGTGTGTGTGTGTGTGTGTGTGTGTGTGTGTGTGTGTGTGTGTGTGTGTGTGTGTGTGTGTGTGTGTGTGTGTGTGTGTGTGTGTGTGTACATCAGTGGAGCCCAAGTGAGAACAAGACAGAGACAGAAACCAAAAGATACAGACACAAAGAAAGTGAAACAGACATCGACCCCTCGGAGCACTCTGTCTGCAACTCTGCAACTGTGTGAGTGTGAGTGTGTGTGTGTGTGTGTGTGTGTGTGTGTGTGAGAGAGAGTGTGTGTGTGTGAGTGTGTCTGTCTACGTCATGTACAGGGAGGGACAGTGACAGTCTGTCTCTTCCACCATCTCATCCAGTGCATCCCTCTAAGTAACACTCCTCCCTGGCAGGGGGGCCGTGACCCTGTCTCTCCAAGCCCTCAAGGGGGGTCTGGGTGATGCTCGCGAGCCCAGGAGAGACAGCCATCAGCGCAGCTTTGCGACAGACATCCCCTCTCTGGTTCCTTCTGCTCTGGATTACCTGTAAAGACTAATTGCGGAGGAAATGAGGAGGGGAGGGGGGTGGTGGTGGGTTGATCAGCTTCCAGGTGTCGCTGGCGTCGCAATTAGAACGGTCAATAATGATTAGGCTCGCGCGGACGCTCAAGCTGCTGTAAGCATGTGCCGTTCAGCCGTGTGTATCCCACTCATCTTTCACTGATCCACGCCTTCGCTCCTTTCATCTCTGTCCCTTCATCTAGCTTCAGATGCACAGCCAGATGTAAAATCCTAATGATGCATTGCTGATAAATCGCGGAGTATTTTCTAATGTAAATGTTGCCTCAGGAGGACTCCGAGGGGTGGTTGTCTTTGAATGTTTACCTGTGTGAAGGGCTGCTCCGGCACACTTCAGCTGGGGAAGAGGCGTCTGCTGTCTTCACACCTTCAACTCAAATGACTCACACCTCCTGTGCTGTCTGTCTACCTGTTAGCTTTTTACTGCAGGCTCCCAAACCTGAGAGGCATCCCCAGCTGCTGACTAGCATACTGTGTGTGTGTGTGTGTGTGTGTGTGTGTGTGTGTGTGTGTGTGTGTGTGTGTGTGTGTGTGTGTGTGTGTGTGTGTGTGTGTGGTGTGTGTGTGTGTGTGTGTGTGTGTGTGTGTGTGTAAAACATGTGCTGGGAATATCCTTCTGTGTTCATAGATTTTATGTGTGTGTCTATGTGCAGATGTGTGTGTCAAAATGTATGAAATCAAATCCATAGGATCCCAGCATATAGCTAGGCAGATGTGGAACAGTTTCTACGAGTGTAAGTAGCGGGCCATCACTGCTGACTCCAAACCAGTAACCTGCTCCTTTCTGAGATCCCCCCTGAATAGCTAGAGACACACTCATCTCTACTGTGTGCTCCAGCTGGAAAGCAATCAGCACACAGCATCAGTGAAGGAGATAGGAGGTTGAGGGAGCGCTGGTCATATACAGAGGCAGAGATGGGGGGAAGGCCCAGGCTGGACCAGACGTTGAGGAAGGAGAGAGAGAGAAGAGTTGCTGTGTCAGGAACAGGACATGACACAACACAGACTGGTGCTAGAGTAAGAGATATGTTAATAATGTAGATTGGTGCAGTTGCATACTACATGCAAATGTGGCATATATTAGAGAGAGACAGATATGCTAATACAGACACAGATGGAGGCGGAGAAAGAGTGAGAGGGAGAGAGAGGGGGGACATCATGTGCGAGAAAGACGGCCAAACAAAGAGTGAGAGAAAGAGAAAGATTGAGTGGATGCAGAGCTCAGGGAAAAGGAGGAGGGCGAGTGGAAAGTGAGACAGAGAGAAACATGGGAGAGAAGGAAAGAGGGAGCAGCTGAAATGGAAGGGACAAGAGCTGAGGGACAAGAGCGAAGCCTCGGGAAAGAAAAAGCAGCACGGGGCGCGTGAGAGAGAGGGATGCAGCATGCGGGTGGGTGGGTGGATGGAGCGATGTGGAGCGACAGGATTGCACAGGAACAGATAAAGCCGCAGCACCACTCCCTACACCCCCCCTCCCCCTCAGCCCCACTGCGGGTGACGTGCGGCTGAATGGCGCGCAGCGGCGGTGGCAGAGAATTGCTGATGGCAGCGTCGGGGCGGCGTGCTGCGTGCCGCGCCAGGTGCAGCTGTGATTACGGGGCGAGCAGCAGGGCCCGGGCGCGCGCGGCTATTTCAGGCGACTCCAGATTGAATTAAATCCGGATTAATCGGGGCACAGCAGAGAAATTGTGTCATTCTTCGGAGCAACACTAAATCCAAATCAAATTACCGCCCCCCCCCCCCCCCCCCCCCCCCCCTCCCACCACCACCACCACCACATACCAAACCTTCCAGCCATCCACCTCTGCCAGCCACCCTACCCCCAACCGAACCCAGCCATCATCATACGCACAGCCCCTTTTCCATCTGAAATGAACAGAAGAAGAGCTAATTCATTAAGATATTATACGATTTTAAAACAAACATCAGTAGGAGATAAAGGGGGAGAGAGACAGCGCAGCGAGAAAGAAAAGAAAAGAGAGACAGACAAAAAAAACTGCAGCGTAATTTGGTTTGCTCAGTCTTAGAAGGAAAGGGGGGTGGGGTGGGGGGGGACACAAAAACTGGGCCTGAGAGAGTCTAAATCAGCCCAGAAGCCTCTAATCTGGAGGTTGTAATCTGCAATCTCTCGTAAATCTGCTGATGAGAATTCAGGAGTCACTCTCTAAAGGCCCTGCAGCATGTTGGTGATCTCTCTAAGTGTGTGTGTGCATGTGTCTGTGTGTGTGTGTGTGTGTGTGTGTGAGTGTGTGTGTGGGTGCACTTTCGTGTGTGTGTGTGTGTGTGTGAGAGTGTGTGTGTGGGTGCACTTGCGTGTGTGTGTATCCTACTTTGTAAATCGTGTGTCTGTGATCTCTCTCTTCCCAATTGTGAGTGAGTATTAGCATGTGGCCATTTATCATGCAATGCTCATTCTAATCAGTTTGTACTTGAAGTATGTCAGTCTGTACATGTGCGTGTCTGCGTGTGTGTGTGTGTGTGTGTGTGTGTGTGTGTGTGTGTGTGTGTGTGGTGTGTGTGTGTGTGTGTGTGTGTGTGTGTTTGGGTAGGGCAGATGCCATGCACAGTGGAATCACATCCATCTCTTCAGGCCATACCCTCTAGAGATGACTTTAATAGTGCATCAGAGAGAGTTGGCTTGACAATTAGAATGAAAGAGAGGGAGAGACAGAGAGAGAGAGAGAGAGAGAGAGAAAGAGAGAGAGGAAAGGACTGAAAGAGAGGAAAAAAGAGAGTTCCGAGATGGGAGTCCGCCTTGGGCATGTTAGAGGGAGGAGAGTAGATTCCTGACTCTAACACTGATATGCTCATGAAAACTGCAGGAGCAGGAACTACCTGCCTTCATCATCACCAGCCAGACGTGTAAAACACCATTTCCCACCTTACTGAGCAATCTACTGAGAGAAGAAGAGAAGGAGAGAGAGAGAGCGAGAATGAGAGAATGAGAAGAGAATGAAAGGCTGTTAGCTTTTGTCATTCCCTCAGGCCAGACTGACCCCAGACACCAATCCATAAAGTGTGTTTGTGTGTATGTGTGTGTATGTGTGCGTGTGCGTGTGAATATGTATGTATATGTATGTGTGTGTGTGTATGTGTATGTGTATGTGTGCGTGTGCGTGTGCGTGTGCGTGTGTGTGAGTGTCTGTACGTGTGTGTGTGAGTGTGAGTGTGAGTGTATGTGTGCGTGTGAGTGTAAGTGTGTGTGTGAGTGTGAGTGTGAGTGTGTATGCATGCTATGTAGGCGGAGGCCATTGGGTGCATGTGCTTGTATATTCATGCAAGAGTAAAACAAGTGCAACAAAGAGAGAGAGAGAGAGAGAGAGAGAGAGATACAAAAAATGAAGAGAGAGAAAGAAATGAAGGGAGACACAGAGAGAGGGAAGGAGGGAGAATGCACCGAGGGGTGGAATGAGCAGGGGAGCTGTGTCTGCTGTGATGTCCTCCTCCTCCTCCTCCGCGGAGCAGGCGGCAGGCACGGCAGAGTGTGCTGCGCGGCGTGAGCGCTGACCCGCCGGCCCTTTCCCATCAGTCTAGCAGTGTGGTGCCGCAAGCCAGGCCCTCCTCACCCCACCCCCCCACCCCCCACCCCCAAGCTCCGCTCTTCCCCACCCCTGCCTGGGAGAGGGCTGCTGGTCACGGGGGCCCCTGGTGGGAGAGAGCCTAGCCTAGCCTGGATGGAGCAGGAGCTTCAGCCTCCCCACCCCATCACTCCGACCCTCCCCACTCCTCTTTCTGCCTGCCCGCCCCCGCGGGACTGTAACCTCCCCTGTCTCAAATGCGTCTCCCCCCGGGAGCGGTCTGAGACAGGGTCGAGACACGGAGCCACGGATCCTCCAGAAATACAGAATGCCGGACAATGGGGGGTTTGTGTTTGAGAAGCTGTTCATGCATGTGGCTGAGAGAGAGCGAGAGAGATATACTCTCTCTCTCTCTCTCTCTCTCTCTCTCTCTCTCTCTCTCTCTCTCTCTCTCGCTTGCTCTCTTTCACACACACACACACACACACGCACACACAAACACTCAGTACGGCAATAGACACAGAGTGACAAGTAAACAGTAGGGTGCCAGTACATACACATAAACACACAAACACACACACACACACTAACACGGACACACATGCACACACACTAATACACATGCACACACACACACACACAGCCCTCAACATCACCTGCGCCGCTCTGACACGCTCCTCTTATCTCTTGGGATTCTGATCTCAGATAGTGTGTGTGGGGAGGGGGGGGGCCAAGGGGAGGACGAGAAAAACTGGGAAAGAGAAAGAAAGAGAGATGTCTCTGACAGCCCTTCCCCCCACTGGCACCCCCCTCCCATCCCTCCAGATGCTTCTGTCAGCGAACGAAGCGAAAAGATGAGAGATGAGAGAGAAATAGAAATAGAGAGTGAGGGAGAGGGCGGGGGAGAGAGAGAGGAGAGGAGAGGAGAGGAGAGGGGGTATACCTTCAACCTCACGTCATGTGTCTATTTTACTGCATTCCTTCAAGCAAGCAGACCTAAAGGAGAGAGAGAGAGAGAGAGAGAGAAAGAAAGAGAGAGACATGAAAAAGAAAACGCACTTTCAAAAAGTGTTAGCCTAACCCATCCCAGGCTCCTGTCCGTCATTCTGTTGTTCCCAGGCAACAGGCTTTTACACTCATAAGGGCTCTGACACGCTGACCCGTTCCCTGTTTTCCCCCACGGAACTTCTGACAAGGTGACGTCTTCCTGTCGTCCCTCCCCCGTGTCCGTCGAGGTGTGTGACTGAAGTGTGATATTGCCCTCATCATTTCCGCGCTGTCGTTCACGCGAACAAAAGGCTTGTGGCGTGTGTCACGACCTTCAACCCCAGGACGCAACAGCGCGAGCCATAAATCAAGCTACCGTGTCAATGTGTCTGTCTCATGTCAGTCACTGGGCTTTTGCGCTGATTTGGCTTGTTCTGGAACAGAACGGTACATCAGTACATCGGGTCCCATACGGCACGCCTTAAGGGCCAAAAATGTCCAATCGCAGCACCGCCATCAAGGTGAATTTTTGAGTTCACTGTTCAATATGACCTCTGACAAACTACGTCATGTTGTTTGGGACATTAAAAAATTCTTACATTTAAAAAAAAAAAATCTGTTCCAAACAATGATCAGCAAAAGACAAAATTGTCATTAGACGGTCGAACAACTCCTCCTTCCTCTCCAAAGAGAAATTCATCACACTAGTGAATAAGTCCAGAGGCAGGTAAAGATAAAAGGATACAGGAGGCATCCCGAGGCAGGGATGACAAAGTGAACGGCGAGGCGATGGAGAACAGGGGGGTAGGGTATTTGGGGGTGATATTGTTTCACCGGGAGCGTGGCTACTTTATAATTAGCTGACAAAGCTGACAGGCAGTGCTGGGGAGCAAGCGAGGCATTAGATTAAAGTGTTCTGGTTGTTTAACACGTCGTCCTGCATGCTCTGGTGCTCTCCCGCCGTGCACCTGGAACCCTCAACCCTCCACCCCTCCTCCCCACTCCACTCCGGCCCCCTCGGCCGTCCAGCCTTACCCTATCATTATTCCCACGCCCCCCTCGTTGGAGCGGCGCGCTAATGAAACTCTTACGCTGCTTCACCCGCACTCCAGCGTTCTCCTTCCCTCACTCCTTCCATTCTACACCCCTCACTCTCGTTTTGTCTCTCACTCCTTCTCTCACTCCTTCTCTCACCTTTCTTTGCTTTTCTTTCTCTTTTACTTTTTTGCTCTCTAGCCCCCTTAGTTGATACTCTCTTCCAGTCTTCCTGCTACTCTTGGACTTATACTTTTTTTGGTCTTTCTGTCTTTTCCCTCTTCTCTTCTCTCCCTCTTTCTTCTCCTCCCTCTTCTCGTCTCTCCCTTGCTGCATCTTTTTTTTTTTTTTTTACTTTCAAGAGCAGCCACAGAGGAGGGCAGTGAGGGGATTCTACAATATTTGTACGAGCTGCGAATGATGAGATGGAGAGGGGTTCATGGGTGCCATGCTGCCGCAGTGTAGTCAGCCTCAAATGTGTCTGCGATGTGTGTAGACAAGGGCTGATGCAAGAGCGCTGAAAGAACAGCTCAGTACTGACGTGCAGGCGCCCGACCATTGCTGATTGTGTGGATTATATGCATTTGCTCGCATGCAGATACACACGCACTCGCCCGCCTACACACACGCACATACACACACACATGCATGCATTCGTACAGTATGCATGTATATATCTCATGCAACCCCCTACACACTCACGCATGTGCCAAAAGGAAACAGGGAGGATAGTATAATTCCTGCGAGCGGTGGAGTTGTTGTGTGCATCTATGCGACCAGTAAACAACGCTTAGCAAATTAGACAGAGCATCTGGCCAGCTGATGCACGGCATTATGGGATGGATTCCGCCACAGATGTCTTCATTTGCCTTGCAGTGTCACAGGTGTGCTCGAAATCAATGCGAACACACACACAGTTCAATTCAATACGCTTCAAGGCATGACCATTTAAAGATTGATTGTGTTGCCAAAGCGTACAACAAAGAAACACATTAAAACTTTAAAAGGACAGAAACATAGAATATGAAATGTGGTAAAACACACACGCACATTTACATGTGAGGATCTGCCTGAGCTCCGTGTCTCCTACAGCTAAGAGATACTCTGCCAACTGATTTTGTATGGCCAGACAACATTCTAATGTGTTGTGGTTTCATACCTCCAATGTTCCGAATTCGATTTTTTTCCCCCTTGTTATTAGTCAAGTCAGATTGTTGGTTGGATAGCAGTGCTGGTCTAAACATGACCTGTGTTACATGTTAGTTCATTTCAAGACCAACGGATTAAGGGGACTGGACTTCTGGGATTAAAATGCTGTACAATGTAAATGAATTGTGGGGGCTTAGTTTTAGATTTCAGTTTTAGAATTTCAGTGAACTATTTTGTATATCTATTAATAAAGGAAATCGGCCTAATTCTGCCCGGTATGTGTTTGTGGGTGTCTTACTTTGGACATGATACAAATGTCTACAGAATTTGTCATGCAAGGCTTCTGTTGGGTGTTTGTCCCATCTAGTGTAGATTTGCTGACTGAGTGGACCCCATATTTCACTTCCATATAGAGCAAAAGGTAAGATTAGGATGTCAAATATTTTAGACCAAATTTTAACCGAGATTTCACTTGATGAATATCTATTTTTATTGCATAAATGTTCTTCGTGCTTTTACTTTCAGTGTCTTCACTGCAAGACCAAAGTTTCCTGAGGCGTTCATTTTTAAACCAAGACATTTGAAACTTGTAACATTCTCTAGGGTAATATAGGGTAAGGTAGAGCAAAAAAGTGTCTGGTTCCCTGAGGGTGTCTGGGTTGTTTTTTGGAAGATCATAATTTTAGATTTGCCCACATTTACCGTCAGGGCCCAGTTCTGCCAGTACTGCTCAAGCAGGTCCATGTCCAGGAGCAGCTGTAGCCCTTGTTCAGTGGGGTAACAGCAGCACCCAGGCATCTGCATAGAGCAGGAATTTAACTTCCGTGTTAAAGATGGTGAGCCCAGGTGTTGCAGATTGCTCCAGTAATTCATTTATATAAATATTGAACAAAGTTGGATTCAAACTGCAACCCTGGCTCATCCCTTGTCCTTGAGGGAAGTATTCACTTCTTTTGTTGCCAATTTTTATTCTGCACTTTGATGATGAAGTACAATCCTTCATGCCAAATTGAATCGAATACTTTTTTTAAACAAATGAAACATGCAAATAGTATTATTGTATGTAGGGTGTAAATGTGATCTGTAGTACAGTGATTTGGTAAGAAGCCAATTTGACTTTTACTTAAGATATTATGTTCAGTAAGGAAGGCCTGTAGACGGGCGTAGAGGATACAGCAGAATACCTTCATCAGGTTACTGTTCACACAGATGCCTCAGTAGTTGGTTAGGATCAGATTTGTCTCCACTCTTCCCTCCAGGATATTGCGATCTTTCAATTTTACAAATTCACGCATATTCAAGGATTTCCTGCTCTTGAAATTGCAGGTGTCAATTTTCTCTTATTGCTGCAATATTTCCACACAAAAAAAAAACAGAAAAGTCATGGAATTTCTGCATTGTGTACGATTTGATTTTATTTAACTCAAAATCACCACAATTTTACCTGCAATTTTTGAGAAATCCCACAGCGAATTAAATTACTTTTGGCCACCACAATCACAACAAATCCTTCCTAATGCCTGGAGGGACTGATTGGGGATATAAGCCCTCTATTCCAGTCATCGGGGAAGTAGCCAGCTTGCAGAACAAGATGAAATAATTTGCAGAGAGCCCTTTACCGTATGGGTGAGCTGCATTTCAGCATCTCTGTCCTGATGCTGTTAGGATCACAAGATTTAGTTGGCTTGAGTTTTTTTTTTTTTAGATTCTTCTGAAGTTCAATGTATAATCAAGGGAGGTTTGATTAACTTTAATTGTATCTACAAATATTTTTTAACATTCTTTTATACATTTCTGTTCCTTGACCTTGATGAGGTTTTGGTAGAAATGTTTCCAAACATCTGTGTTTTCTATGGCCAATTGTGTTGGTGGAGATGGATTTAAATCTTCCAAGTTTATCTAAAATGTAGTTGTTTGGAGCAAGTTTTCAATTTCCTGTAGAGTGTTGATTTAGTAGTTTTTCCTTTTTATTGGCAATTTGTATTCTTTAAGGGTATCACAGCACTTTTGTCTCTGAATAGTGTTTTGTTTGATCGTGGTGTTTTTGGTGTGATAACTGATTGAGTTTTTTTTTCGTTTCTCTCTACATTCATGGTCAAACCATTATTCTTTTGTCAGCTTCCTTTTTATGTTGTTACTTCTTTTAAGCAAGTTTGCTTTCTTTGCCGCTCTCCGGAACATTCTTTCCTCCGCTGCCAGATTGACATCATCACTACTCGATTTTAAATCTTTTAAAAGAAATGTGTTTATGATGTTAGTGATCTCAACAAAACTGATTGCTTTGTTAAATTCAGTCACACTGTCACAATTCCATTTATATGTCTGATTTAATTGTATCAATTTACTGGGCTGTTGCAGGGATTTTTCTTCATTGATTCTTTTCAGGAATGTAGTTAACTGGCAGTGGTCTGAAAGAGGAGTCTATAGTCTTACAGTTAACGCACTTATGGAAGATCAGTCCATGTCAGTGATAGTCACTGTCACACACAAAGACACGCGCACAGATACACACACACACACACACACACACACACGCTTACACAGACAAAGACACACACACACAACGCACTCTCTAATCACGATGGGGCCAGGTCCTTAGGGCAGTGCTGCAGCCCGAAAATGCCGTTTCAGCCCTTCATATATTTATAACAAGCTCAAATACTCACCCTCTCTCAACCCCCACCACCACCCCCGCCCCCGCTCCACCACCCCCACTCCCCCAGCCACCCCTCATTCACCCCCTCCAAGTATTTCCAGGGAGATTTCAAGCTATATGAGATTATTTCTCATCCATCGTCTTGCCCAAATACCCCCCCTCCCTCTCTCTCCCAGCATCTTCTTCTGTCTCTTTCTTTCCCACCCTCCTCTCCCCTTCTCCCCTTCTCCCCTTCTCCCCTTCTCTTTTCACGCTCCCCTCCTCATGAGAAGTGGGATTTGTGCTTGTCGGGTTCAAAAACAGGGCAGCAAGAAATTTAGGCAGAGAAGAAAAAGTTTCTTTCCTTCTCTCTCCCCCCCTCCACCCCACCCCCCATCCACCCCCTCAAAAAAATCTGCTTTTCTCCACTTTGCTTCAAAAGTTCGTTTCTCGAGCTCTCATACAAAGCAAAGCCTCTAACCAAACCGCCTTTACAAATGGGCAGTTTTCCACCCAGTCAAGGCAAACAGAGGCCGATATCTCATGATGACTGCTCACGCCTGACACAGAACCGATAAACTCATGGCTTCCAGGCCACCATGGCCATCCTCATCCTGTGGCGATGCATCTGCCCACATTCCCTTCTGCCATGTCCACTATGTAAATTAGTTCAGCTGCAGTAACCACAGCAACGGTCATAGCCGCATGAATAACAAGCACTGATCGGTTCCAGAGTACCTCTAACTAACCTGAACACACACACACACACACACACGTACACACACTCTTTCTCATTTTAGGCTGTCCTTTCAGAGCATACTAAATGACTTGCGTAGGCCTAACTGAACCCACTCTGTCTGAAACACGCGTAGAAGTAAATTACGCTTTCACTCTTCTAATGATACAAAAAAGCAGAGAGCAAGAGATCATCTACTCCGCCGCCTTTGATCTGAGCAAATGAGATACTGAATAATTAGCATGGCATGAAAAGGGGGGGGAATGTTTTGTGTCACCTCAACCTCCCCCCCCCCCACACACACACACACACACCCCTCGTTTTCCACTCCCAGCCCCCACGTCTCGGAGGGCTTGCTGAGTAAACGCGGCTAATGGGGGAAAAAAGGGAAGCGTCCTCTCTCACGATAATCGCATTAGCAGTGAATTCATAACAGAATTCCACCCTAATCCACGCTGCATCGCGCCGTGGTTGTCGAGTCCTTTGTCTGTAGGAGGTGAGAGAGAGAGAAAATGAAAGAGAGAAACACAGAGAGAGAGAGAGAGAGAGAGCGACGCAGCCCAGGGAGGTACGTTCATCGTTCAGGCAGTCCCAGAACTGCAAGCCTCCCTGCAGAACATCCTGTGGTGCAGGTGTGTGTGTGTGTATGTGTGTGTGTGTAGCTGGTAGCTGCCACGTTCACACATCTCGCTTGCAGCGTGACGGTTAACGAGAGGTAAACACGTCCCCTCAGGACCAGTGAGCACTGTGGCTTCCAGCGCACTTTTGATGTCCGTCCTCTCCTCTTCCTCTTTTTCAAGTCAAAGCTGCTCAGCGGGGGAATTCAGTGAGACTGAGAATCAATAGTGGGACTCTGGCAGGATTATACTCCTGTTTAACCAGCACAGCTCAGGACGCAGCGCTCGACAGAGTATTATGAGGAAAATAGGACAACGGCGCTGTAGACAGTGCAAAAAATGACAGTTGTTGTGGTTACAGGCAGGGGTGTTAGACATAATTAAATTGAAAGGTCCTTAAACCGTGTTCAAACATTTTAGGATCATTTTTATCCTGCTGCTGGTTTGGGGTGGAGCAGTCAGGTGCCAGTGATTTGCAAGACCGGGGAAAGAGTGCGCTTTACATTCCTTTGTCTCTCTCACTGCATCTCCACCCTCTTCTCACACCTCGCACACCACACACACACACACACACACACACACACACACCACACACACACACACACACACACAGTAAAATGGCTGACTGGACTCCATCTACTGCAAAGGGTCCATCATGAGCTGATTGTGCTAATGAGCGAGAATCGGTTCAATAGGCCACCAGGTCTTTGCATGAGCACAGTGGACCACTCAATGGCCCACACCTCCCACCCCCTCCCCCTCTCCCTTGGTCTCTTTCTCTCTCCCTCCATCGCTCACTCTCCACACCTCCATTAAAGAAAGCAAACCTGTGGCCACTCCTTCCTTCCTAACTGGCTCTCACCATGTCCGCTTATTTCTGCTTTGTACTGCTGATCAGAACATGGGCAGAACCCAAAAGGAACTCTCTCTCTCTCTTTCTCTCTCTCTCTTCCTCTTCTTCATCAGCTGACTGACAGGTGACATGCGACAGGGGCGAAAAACTGGGCATGGTAATGGCGCTCCCGTGAGGTGGGGGATTTGGGGGGTGGGGCGGCTGGCGGCTGGCGGAGGGGGTGGGGGGTAGACTTGTGCGTGCGTCGCATACCAATGCCCGTGCCCGGCAGCAGGGACAATGTCATCATGGGCTATGGCTCCAGTGGGAGGGTGAGGGGTGAGAGTAGGGGCAGAGGGATGGCTCATGTCTCCAGGACAGCGTGCCTAGCCCACCATAATGAGTCCAAGCCCCAGGCAGGGGCATGAGGCGGGTGGGGGGGGGGGTGGTTGTGGAAAAAAAACATCTGACAAATAGGCCATGAAGGCACAACATCCCCTTGTGTGAATGCAGCAGGAATTTGAATTGCCGTCATCCCGAAGGGTCTTCCCTGCTTACATGAGAAGGGTGAAGAGAGAGAGGGATAGGGAGGGAGAGGGGGATAGATACAAAGAGGTGAGAGCGAGAGATGGGCAGAGAAAAATGCTGCCATTGATAAATAAACACTGTCAGACGCTGTTGACAATGCAGGCTCCTGATGCAATGCAGATTGGGGGCCTGGCATTAAATAGCCATGATGGCATCGCTCATGTGTGAAAGTGTGGTAATGGTATTCATCCTACCTGCGCCGCAGGACCCTTCTCTCCCTCGCTCCTCGCTCCCTGACATTAATATTTCATAGGGAGGCAAGAAAATCTCATCTTTAGAATCATAGATTAATACACAAGGGATACTGGCAGTGGGAGAGGGGGAGAGGGAGGACAGTGGGTATTGGGGGGGGCGGGGGGGGGGGTAATGTTCATGCATGTGAATGTTTCAGAGAAAGGAGGAAGACAGAGAAGGAGAGACGAGGAGGAGGGAGGGAGGGTGGGAATGAGGGATCGAGAGCTAGAGAGAAAAGGATCGCTTATTTCTGGGAACATCTCCTTTGCGGGCGTGAGCATTTCAATAAGAATGGCGGAGTAATGTCCTCATTTGTATTTCACAAGAACGGCCCACAAAGTAAACAAGGAATTCATTTTCCATGAGAGCGACACGGCAGAGAAGCTCTAGTTATCATGGGGCCCAACTCCTGCACTGCCCGACGCAGTCGCTAAGGACACGGCATTTTCGCTATTTTCTGATCTCATACTTTTTTTCTCCTCCTTTAAAAAAAAAGAAATAGCACTTTGTTACGGAAGGACAAAAATAAACACAGGTGCTGGCTCGTGCCAATCTGGCTGGCGATCAGTGCTGCTGGCCTGTGCCGCCGCGGACACTCCGCTGGGACGCCCGCTGGGACGCCCGCTCTCCCGCGCGCCGCATTGTGCTGTGTCACCAGGTCACGGCTTGAGAGAGCAGCCGCTGCGCCACGCTAATTAGCGCGAGTGGACGCGCTAGCCGTCTGATAATTCAAGGTCGCGAAAAGCTGGGGTGATGTGCAGGATTGGAGAGAGATATTGTTTATCAAACATTGTGCACCACCCTCCCCCAACAAACACACACACACACACACACACACACACACACACACACACACACACACACACACACAAAGAGGTTTTCACTGCCCAAATCCCTCAAAGAAGCTCAAGTGCTAGCCAACCAGCCCACACCTCTCCCGAAGACATAAATAGATAAGGTGCAAGCATCCATGTTAGAGAAACCTCATCATTAAGAAACTCAAGGCTAAGGATTTCCATGTGAGCAGTTTCATATTTATATTTCAACACCCACACTATGTAAGTTTGAGAGAGAGAGAGAGAGAGAGAGAGAGAGAGAGAGAGAAGGGGGAGGCAGGGAGTGAAGAAGAGAAAGATGGAGGGGGAGGAGAGAGTGAGAGGAATGTACAGAGAGAAAGGGAGAGAGATAATTCACATAAATCACTTCGAGGACTGATATCTACTCCGACACCTCTGCATTCTGCTAATGCAGAAACACAGTCTTGGGAATTGGGTAGTAGAGGCTGAGGCTATTGAGCATGGGTGACTGGTACATGGTACAGAATAATGATGAGTGCAGTTTGTGTAAGTATGTGCGTGTGTATTTTTGGGTTTGTAGGTTACACAGAGTGAGTGCATTTGTGTCAAATCTAGACATACCAAGGGGCAGAGAAATCCAGACAGAGGAAGTGAAAAGTCTGGAAAGCAAAGAGCCAAATCTGGAGCATAAAAGATAACCCCCCAAACCAGAGATTAGGACAAGCTCTCTCCGACAGCTCTGTGTGTTAATCTTCCCAACCTCGAAACAATGAACCTCTCCCAACATTAAGCCGGTACACACAGACAAGCAAACAGAATATGGGGCTGACACACACACACACACACACACACACACACACACACACTCTTTCCACAAACACATAAAAGACAAAGAGTGGGGAGTAAGGGAGGCAGGGTGAGATAGACTGTGAGTGCAAAAACAAAACAGAGAGAAGGAAGAAGAGATATAGAGAGAGAGAGAGAACGAAAGATGGATGGAGGAAGGAAATGAGGGGAATGCGATCCAGGAACAAAGACAGGGAGAGAGAGTAAGAAAGACCTTCAATGACAAACTCTTCCTTGAGCTGTGTCTTTTTAGAACCATTTAATACTCTCTCCAGATTTCCCATCTGTTTACCTACACAGTGTCTTTATTAGAGCTGCGCCCGCCATGCTTATGTCTCACGTACTGTTTCTGTTTGCCTGTGTTTGCCAGCTCAGCTCGCGTTGCTCTAAGCCATAGACCATGTGGGTTTGTAGACATAAAACCGTCCTCACAAAGATCTTTCAACACAACGTCACACAGACAAACACACGTGCACACACAAACACAGACACAGACACACACACACACACACACATATACAAGATACACCTTCAGGCAATTCCATGCTAGCTTCCAGGATCTAAGCTGGCCAAAGGAACCTTGAGGCGGCTAAATCCCAGCTTGACTTGGGCTGTGATGGGCCATGTCTACCCAGGCACCTCCAGGGCAGAGACCAACTGTGCCACTGCCAACAAAGAAA
This sequence comes from Clupea harengus, assembly GCF_900700415.2. Taxonomy (NCBI): domain Eukaryota; kingdom Metazoa; phylum Chordata; class Actinopteri; order Clupeiformes; family Clupeidae; genus Clupea; species Clupea harengus. The sequence goes on from NC_045170.1 coordinate 11,792,889, forward strand.
AGGGGCTCTCTCTCCCTCTCCTTCTCTCTCTCCCCCTCTCGCTAAGGCTGGCAGGATGAAGGGAGGAGAGGAGATATGGGATGAAATGATGGATGGAAAAAAGGGGCTGACGTTAAGAGGAAAGGGAAGGCAGGAATCGGGGAGACTTAATCCACCCCCCCCCCCCCCCCCCCCCCAACCCACCCACCCACCCACCCAATACACACACACACACACACACACACACACACACACACACTTCCCCAGACTCCGCCCCTGTGTTTGCGTAACACTCCATGAGGCGGATAGTTTCCGTGGCAATCCTCTCATCTCTGCCGTACTATGATAGCGACGCCGGATTAAAACAAGCACAAGGACGGCCCCGACAAAGACAAATCCTATAGTGTGAGAGCGAGGGGCACGTTAGTGAGGCTATGTGTGTTTAGGGAGGATGCAAGCTGAGTGGTTGACCTTTAACCTCAGCTTTGGGGCAATACCCATTGCAGAACGTTCTCCCCAATAAGGCATCTGTCACCTAACGTGATCCGCAGTTAAGCTTCAATGACAGACTAAAGACAAGTGGATGTGTTTGACACACATAGTATCGACCGTCGGTCTTTATTCCGCTATAATACTCGATGTTATTCAGATATGACCAAAACGGATTCTCTCGGGAGAAGTGGCCGTGATGTATGACATGTAATTAAGGGGGAGACGGAAGGTATGAGAGAGAGGCTTATGACACTGTAAATGCACACATGTGTGTGCTCGAGGGAGACAGATGTCCTCTGTCGCTTTTATGGTACCTCTTGGTTAGAGTCTGCCACATAAAACCTGGGCACGTGCTCACACATGTACTTTAAACACAAATAAGCACTGAGAGCGAGAAACGGAGAGAGATAGAAAGGGGGAGAGAAAATATTCAATAAATATGGGAAATGGAAAGAAAGGAAGACCACACAAATACAGAGGCAGAGTTTAGAAAGCAAGAAAGAATGAAGAAAAGAAAGAAAGAACATAAAGACAATAAATCTTAACAGATGGCCAAAAGAGAGCTACATTGGAGAAAAGAGGTATAAAAAAGCAAGAAGACGGTGAATATGGACACCAAGCTTGAGCCCTTGAGGGCCAGTTAGGAAATGAAAGCATGTGGTGAAACTAATACTCCCCGTCACATATGAGTAAACGTCGGAGCGCCCATCCTCTGGCCTCATGGGCTAATCTCTTACCCTCTGAGGATGCCACTAAGCCAGCCTACAGCCATCCTCAGGACAGGTCAAAGGTCACCAAATCGAAACCAAGTCATTTTGGCTCAATTCGAATGTGACTTGTCATCAGTCTCAGTATTTTGGTTGTGTATTAGTGGTAGGTCGGTGTAAATCATGGACTAAAAGTGGTTATATTTGAAGAGGCTTTTGCATTTGTCTTCACAACAACATGCTAGACATAGAAATAAGACAAATAATATGTTGTTACATTGTTACTACAATGTCATAACAACCAAACATAACAAGATACAAATTTAGGAAATACTTGTCTAATAATGAAGCCATTCTATGTACAACTGTGTATACAAGCAAGTCAGAAATCATTACAAGTTCAGCTCTGTACTGGCACCTGGCAGTTCTTGGTTCTTTGCCATCATTCAATGAGCTTGCCTTCCTTTGAGTGCCACCATGTTAATGTTGATTACTGTATCAGAGCTGATGTTTGCATTGCCTCCATCCTTGCAGTAACTGCCAAATTGAATTTCAATCATTAACATATTTGCATTTTAATGATGTTGTTGAGGACTAAGAAGTTGCTTGTTTGCCGGTATTATTTTTCATGTCCTTACACAAGTGTACTTGGCAGGGGGAGTAAAGTGATGCTCTGCATCATCTTTGTTCTTTTCATTTTCTATAAAAGTGGAGGACGGGCAAAGCAAGAAGAAGAGCAGAACAAAAGAACAAAGAAGACAGAATGGTGGAGTACAACCGAATGTTTACCACTCGTGACCAAACAAAGCGTGACCAAATTTCGGGAGTGGGCGCTGGTTAGGCTTGCCTCTCTGCTCTCGGTGATGTGGGGACGCGTCACGTCTGCCTTTGCATCTACGTCTGCCTGACGTGACGCCATGACACCCACATGTCAAAGCGCAGTCACCACTGCCCTGTGGCCAAAGGAGGTGCGAATGACAGATTGGCGAGACAGTGGAGAGAGTGAGAGAGAGAGAGAGAGAGAGAGAGAGAGAGAGGATAATGGCAGAGAGAGTGTGAGAGGGAGAGAAAGAGAGCGAGAGAGTGAGGGAGAGGGAGATGATTCACAGAACTGAAAGAAGAAAGCAACCACAGGCTTCTTTTAAAAGTAGAAGCTATCATGGACTCAGTAATTGAGCTTGAAATCACCCCATATTTAAAGTTAACAGCAAAAAACTCTCTCTGTTCGTCTTTCTCTTTTTCTCGCTCTCTCTGTCCTTCTGTCTCTCTCTTCTCTCTCTCCTCCAGTCTCTTCATCTGCCTCTCTTTTCCTCGTTCCTAATCTTTCTCTCTCCCTCTCCCGCGCCGAGATGAAAGCGGCGGCCTCGGCGAGTCCCAGGTTATGAATATTTAAGCCGCCGCTCTTGTTTACGCGGGCCCGACTTTGAAGACGCCCGCGTTCTCACCCTCGCCACCCACCACCACCTTCACCTACCCAAGCCCTACCCAAGCCTGTGTCTACCAAGCACAACACAACCCCACCCTCACCGTCCCTCACTCCAGCACCCCACCGCATCCCGGCCCTCTCGTCACCCCTTCTTCCCAGACGCATCACCGTCTGGTTGGGTTAAAAAGATAAATGAAAGTCCTGCGTCAGAGTGCTGGTTGTGAGGGCCCACAGTGACCCACCACCGCAAGGGTCAAGGAAGGAAGACGCTACCACCGCCAACCCGCCCCCCCACCCATCAAAACAGCCACATTTTCCAGCTTGATAAAATTCAAATCACAGAATATATGCAAACAGGTCGGGCCATGAATTCATCTGCGTCATGGCTGGCAGCTAGAGATTGGATTCGCTCTCGTGCCAACAGGGGAATTAGAACTATGTGATTTTTTTTTCTCTTTCTCTCTCTCTCTACCCCCTCCCCCGCCCCCCCTTCGGAAAAAAAATCTCATCTGTCACTCAGGTAACGTTTATGCGTCTTATCAAGATGAGATTTCAGGGGGCATTTCTGCTGGGGATTAGATTGATTTAACTGGTATGTAGGCCCTGATCTACATGTCTCGCTATGACCAGATGTAATGATTTCGCGAAAAAACGTTTGACCTGGGTGGTGGAAAATGGTTCACGTGGAAATACAATTCCGGATCATTCCAGCTGGTCATTAGAGAATTCCACCATAGGAGAGAAGCTGGTGGTGGAGGTGGTGGAGGTGGGGGCAGACTATGGGGACTTGGCAATTCCCAGCTCATTCAGCAGGCATCCACCCTGGGCCATTTGCATGGAAATGGGAATATGTTTACTCAGCTCACTGTGTCAACTCATCACAAAGCCCTTCTCAAAGCACCGAACTTCCCTTGGAATATTCTGGAAACCGCAGACACGGTGACCATAGCTCTGAGAAGACCTTCAGGCAGGAGAGACAGAGAGAGACAGATCCATGCGGAGAAGCGCAGAATATTCAGGCAAGTCAACCGAGAGAAAGTCTAAAAACAAGAGAGAGAGCAAATCCTGAAAAAACAAAACAAAATCAAAACTTCACAGGCATCGCCCCGCTGACACCAATTCGAGCTATTTAAAATCAATCCAGTTTGCCCTTAATTTCACTCCCCGCTTCAGAGCCTCAGTCTCTCAAATACCAGCCCCTGCTGAGGATGAGGCAGTGATTCTCCGCCCCGGGCGGCGAGCAGCATAAGCCTCTGCACCACCACCCATCGCGCTACCTATGGTATGACACTCTGGGTGTCCCCTGGCATTGAAAGACAACAGAGCCATCACACACACACACACACACACACACACACACACACACACACACACACACACACACACACACACACACACACACACAGAGACAGAGACAGAGACAGAGACAGAAACACTTACTTAACTCCCACTCACTGTCTTTCTTCTTCCCTTCATTAATGTAATTATGTTTGTGTGTTTGTGTTTCCTGTGTGTAAAGACATGCATATGGTGTGTGTGTGTGTGTGTGTGTGTGTGTGTGTGTGTGTGTGTGTGTGGAGGAACAGGATTGGAAGCATAAGGTGGTAAATCTCTCAGGAGCTCTGAGGGGGGACAGTGGTGTACTGGAGTTTACCAGCGGTGAATGAAGCGGGCGGTCCAGACACGGCAGGCTCTGATGGGGGATGTGTCGGAAAGGGGTGTGCTAATCCAGCGGGCCCCGGGCCCTCGAGACGCTAGGTCATGTAGCTAAACACAGTCATTTACCCAGCCCACACGCGGCAAAATGACACGCACCATCACACACACAAGCTTATCCCACAAACATCCATATCATTTTATCAAATTATATGATATTAATTAGGGATGCACGATACCACTTTTTTACAAACCGATACGAGTACGAGTATTTTTATTTGTGTACTTGCCGATACCGAGTACCGATACCGATACTTCTTAGATTTGGTCTCCATGAAAGTGCAATTAATTTGGAGGCAGATTTTATTTTATCCTCTGCAGATTATGTCAAGCCTATAGTACAACATTAACAGAAGGCTATCCCAAGCCAAAAATAAACAGAGCTTTCTGGTTTTAACACACAAAAAAAGCCTTCAAACAGACAATATCATCACATTAGACAAAATGCAAATATAACCAGATAAAGGTAATTAAATTTGCTGCATAGTTAACAACACAGTCTGCTTAACAAAAAGTGAACAGAACTATTACTGGATTAGCACAAGAGCACATTTCAGTTACAAAAGGATCAGAAGAATCTCCTGCTCAAGTACACAAACAATCACTTTACCTATGTGGCACAGTCTTTCTCTCTACCTCTCTCTCTCTCTGTGTGTGCGTGCGCGTTTTTTTCTTTTGCAAGACGTCAGTTAAGATTGGTTGCTTCAGTCTTGCGCCACTAGCATCAGTGAACTCTGTGTACTTAGCACTATGGTGCGTCTTCAGATGTTTAATCAAATTGCTTGTGTTAAACAGAGTACTTTCCTTTCCGCCCCTCGACACCGTAGCAGTGCAGATCTTACACTGTGCCTTACTCCTGTCGTCGTCATTTATCTTAAAATTAGCCCAAATCGCCGTTAAGGCAGCACAACGGAATTGCTAATCGCTAACGAGATGCTAGCAGCTAAATTTAGCGAAACCTGTATACTGAAATACTTTGACACTATGACAAACTTTCCTAACACAGTCAAACATCAAGCAAATGCAACACAAGGCGGCAAATAAGCTACTTACTAGTCTGGCAGAGAATGGTAGGACAGGTAGGACAATAAATCACATTTTGTGTCAGCATAGCCCGGCCAGTTTGATGCAGTGAAATACTGATGAGTGGTATCGGTGCTTGGTATCGGCAATTCAACAACGAGTACGAGTACGAGTATTTTAACGAAGTATCGGCATCGGTATCGGTATCGGTGCATCCCTAATATTAATGATAAACAAAAAGCAAAGCTACTGACTTGCACATACATATAGGCGTACATTGATCATACATATCGGCCACACAAAAACACATATGGGATTCAGGGTTGGTGCTAATCACCACTCTAGAGTCTCTATTCACTTATCACTAGTTAACTGGAGTGGCAGAGGCACAGTGTGCTTAGCATCTATGAAGACTGCTCTAACAGTAAAATTAATACATCTGTTTATTTCATTTGAGCGGTTATATTTTTAGCATATGTGTTTGGTTGTTGTTTTTCTGTTTGTCTGTCTAGAAGTGCCTCTCTTTGTGTTTGGTTTGGAGTTTATGCATGTCAGGCCAGTCTGGCCTTCAGTCTCTCCCCTCCAATACCATATCCCAAAGAGAGTATCGCACAGAGGTCTGTGAGACAGGAGAAAACACACACACACACACACACACCCACTCGTCCAATCTGACACATTTCCTCAGGGTGCAGGATGAAAAGAATTTCTAAGCACAAGGCTGTCTGAGGGATCACTCATGCATATTTCATTCTGCAAAGCTCACACTGATACCATAAAGCAGATTAATTGGACATTTACTCTAACATTAATCGATTTAGAAAAATATATATCTTCATTACTCTCGTCTCCCCCTCTCTCTCTCTCTTTCTCTCTCTCTCTCTCTCTCCTCTCTCTCCTTCTCTGTTCACACTCCCACTCTTCTCTCGCCTGCCTTGTCAAGAAGTTTTTATTTCCTCTATATTTCTTTCGGGAGTTTTTTTATTTTGTATCCTTCTTTATCGTTTCGATCCGACCTTTCCTTTCTTTACGAGCTCCTTCTGTGCGAGAGGATCCAAGGGCTCTGCTGGGTCTCTCCAGCCCAATCTGGCTGCTAAATGAATCAGTGGGAGATGATGGGGGGAGCGAGCGGAGGAGAGGAGAGGAGAGGAGAGAAGGATGGAGCGAGGGAGGGAGGGAGGGAACTGGAAAAGAAGAGGAAGTGGGGGAGAAGAGATGAGGAAATTAATAGCTGTTTATTTGAGCAATACCTCACAGAGGGAGCACACACCAGCTGTGGCCTTGTAGATCAGCAATACGGGCCAATACACACACACACACACACAAACTTTCAAACTCAAAAAACATGCTTTAGGACAAAAATGTATGTACTGATACACACACACACAATCTGCACACAACACATTAAAACACACATCCATCTCTTAGACACAACTGCAAGCGCGCACACACACACACACACACTGGCATACGCTCGTCCCTGAGTCTCCTGCCACTGTGCTCCACATGGCTCACTCACCCCACTAACCCACATGAGAGTGAACAGCATGCAGGTTTACTGCAACACGACACAACACAGCACACGTCATCCCACACACATCCCTCCTCAAGGCACAACCTGCATATCTGCCATGACAGCCCACAGCAGCCCAGCACTCCTCCGTGATATATGACAGCATGAAAGCCCTCAGTTAGGGCAAGAGAGAGGGGGTGGGGGGGGGATATGAGAGGAAAACAGAAAGGCCTCTTGTGTATTGCAGACACACACACACACACACACACACACACACACACACACACACACACACACACACACACACAAATCTCTCTCACACACAGGTATATACTCCCACACACACACGCGCGTGCACTCTTCCCACAGGCCCTGATACTGCAATAAAGGCGTGCATATTTTACCCCTGTCCGCCTCAGAGCCGCGGCTTCCTCGCACAGCTCATTTCACTAATGGAGGGATTGTCCACACATTAATTCTGCTTCAGGCGTGCCCAGGGAGCGGGGAAGACAACCTGGGAGGAGACGTCTCCATCTCCCCTGGCCACGTTTGGTGTCTCTCCATCTCCGTCACCATCTGTCTCCATTGGTCTGCCTCCCTCCACTGCTCCCTTTCTCTCTCTCTCTCTCTCTCTTTCTCTTTCCCTCTCCCTCTCTCTTTCTCTCTCTCTCTCTCCCTCTCTCTTTCTCTTTCTCTCTCTCTCTCTAATTTAAATAAGCTTTCCTGTCATGACAAATGTGTGTTTCTTTCGGTAAAAAAAATTAACTGAGGACACAAAGAACACTAATATGTTAACGAAAATGTGTACAACCAAGCCTTCAGATAATTTAAGAATGCGCTATAGTTCAATACTAAGTGTGCTAATGATTAATGTGGTTTAATGTTATCAAGAATTGCATTTTTCATTCTTTCAACAGCATGTTTTGCACTTTTGTTGAATTTGAGCCAACTGTCTTGATTGTCACATACAGCTCCAGTTATAGCTCAGCCTCGGAAAGAAATGAGAGAACCATTAAAAATAGCTCAAGGTGTGAGCCAATGAAAAGTAATGGCAGGCCGGTAGCAAGGTGAATTAAAATGCAGCGGAATGGAACTCATTTCACACCTTCATTTGCCGTGTGTGCTTGCCTGGGTATTTTTACCATCAGTCGACTAATTCCCACCACACACACACACACACACACACACACACACACACACACACACACACCTGTTCCTCTCATTTGAGGGAGGGAGTGATCCCCTGAAATATAAGCCCGTTTTATACAAAGATCCCGGTATATCGCTATTGAGAAAACCCCTCGTTATGACGGCTTTGCTTGTTTACACCGAGCCAAACAAAGCCGTTATAATGCTGCTTCAGTGTGTGTTCTTAGACAGCATGCTGGCATTGAAGAAGCAAAGGCGTGATGTTTAACATAGCGTCTAGCGTGACCTATAATGCTGCGTTCAAGACTACTCCGTAAGTTGCACTATAACGCCCAGTTGTTGTCAGAGCTCAGGCTCTAAGGAACTCTGAGAAAACAAATATCCCTAACTTCAGTGAGGCATGTCATTTAAATGATTTGGACATTGTTATCATAATGGCAACAAACCTAACAGAGCATAACAGAGACCTTGACTATATCAAAGGTTCAAAACCTGAACCTGAAATGTATGTCAAATGAACAAGAAAAAAGTTGTACTTAATTATTGATACCCAGCAGATAGAAGGGAAATCTACAGATGGGTCATCACCACATTACTGAGTTTATATTGGCTCGCACCCATTACAGTTGGAGCTGGAAAACATCATGTTGGACATTCCGAATCGTCTCGAATGCGCAATAAAGCATACCCTGCCTGTTACTACCCTACCTGTTACTTTCAAAAACAATGGCAACTTAGTATTAGTGTCTGTAGCCTTGCACTTTATGGCAATGTTTGGACACAAAGTTGGTGTGCATCATGTGTAACATGTTAATGCTTATTTTGTTGGATTTGTGTGTTTTGACAACACAGTAGTCTTGCTCCGTTTTGGTTAGCTGCTAGGCTGTGTCACACCGCAATCCAGCCATGCTGGCTCTCCCTTCTATACAGATGCTGATTCGGCTCTGTTACTACCTCCGCTGCTGGCTCAGTGGTAGAACAACAATGCCCCGCTATTCCGTGTCCATTGTTCTATACGGAATGGGCTGTTTAAAAGGGGGCTTATGATACAAAAATGGTTTTACATATTTTATGTGTCTGACATGTAAAATTCCATGTGTTACGATATATTCTTTTGAAATAATTTTGTCTGTCTCTTTTACTCAAACATATATTTATGCCCATCTGAGAATAGTGAATATCACCCATCCAAGGAGTCAATTCAGTACTGTATACACAAACTGGAATGGACTGAGTGAAGTGCATTACAGCATCATAACGCACTAAACACAGCTATATGACAACATGAATAATGGATGGTGTCTCGTCATCTGGATTCATGACTGAAAGGAGGGCAGGAGCGGGATCGTGACTCCTTCTGCCTTAGAGACGAGCAATTTCATTCCACTGAGGTTCCTTCCATCAAAATTAGATGTTGATTTAATTAGATTAGCACTTACAATCAACAGAGAGAGCGTGCATTTGCTGATGCTTTTCAACATGACACTTAAGCACACAGACATGAAACAGATGCATTGAGTACATGCACACCATCAGAATCACACACACACTATATGTAAAGGAATCATGAATCATAAAGGAGGCACATTCCTATTGTCACAGACTAATAAGCATTTACACAAACACTGACACACAAACACACATACAAACACATGCACCCACACACACACACACACACACACACAAACAGACAAACAGACACACACACACACACACAAACACACACACACAGACACACACATAGGTGTTTTATAAAGTTACCGCGGTGAGAGGTGGAATCAACCAGGAGAGGGAGGCTGAAGGGTATTTAGAGGAGAGAGGGGGAGAGAGAGAGAGAGAGTGAGAGAGATAGAGAGAGTGAGCGAGAGAGAGAGAGAGTGTGAGAGCGGAAGAGAGGAAGATGTGATATTGTTAATGTTACAGTAAATTAATATTCGTGTGAGGTCATCTATAACAGGGGAGCCGGCGAGCCGTGAGAGACATCCTAATGGAACCTGTCAGAGAGAGCGAGAAGAGTGGGTATGTGTGGGTCCTCGACGGCTTGTGTGTGGGTGTGTAGCTATTTTCTGCGTAGGTGTATGTATGTGTGTGTGTATGTGTGTGTGTGTGTGTGTGTGTGTGTGTGTTACTGTGAGTGTGCAGAGATGAAGCGAGAGAGCCTATGTGGAATTAATCTACAAATTAAAATGCATAATTAATAGGTGAAACTCCATGGGGAAATGAGGGAGGCCGCATCGGAGGCGATGAAGACGGGCTCGTGTGGCACGCTAGGCTCCCAGCATGCTTTGTACTGTCAGCGTAGATCTGTGGCTGAGCTACTAAGCCTCCGATGACAGGTACCAACCGCAGTCCTTAGCAAAAGAGGGGTCAAGCTCAGAACCAGTGTTGTGACTTACGCTGTCTAAACTAAACTTGACCCTTGCCACCGGCAAAGACAATGGCTTTGTCCAAATGCTATCATAAGGCCTTTGTTCAGCTGTTGCTCTGAGCGAAGACAGATAGCAGCCAGTGGAACTGGACTTCTAAAAACAAATCTGAGGTCAGTCCCACTCTGTCAATTCACTGAGAACCGAGAGGAACTTTCTCTCAGATCTACTCAAAGAAATACTTCCATATTTATTTATCCATATTTAAAAGGGCAGCATCACACTAAAACTCTGCCTTGCTCCAGTACATCTCAGTAGCACGCCAGGACAGACTGGATTAAAACCAGGAGACTCCTGGATGCTGGCCAGTCACTTTTCCTTCTCAGCTACCATTGTGCTGTTAATACCTTTCTATTGCAGAGCGAAGTAGCTTAGAGTAAGTTAGACGGTTGGAGGTTCGAGATGGGCAGATGCAAAATTAGCCAGTTGTCGTGAAAGGAATTGGAATTGATTTTCATCGTGTCTTGCTGTTATCTGGAAGACTTAACAACTGTCAGTGTCACCGCATGCCTGTTGATGTGCTGTGAACACACATCGTCACTGCCAGATAGGGATGCCCATCTCTTCAAAAGTGTTCTGATTGGTTCATATAGACCGTGTTGACATCTCAGTGACAGCCTAGGGGAGACCCAGGAATATTTTTCTCAAAGCCTCTATATCCACAATACCTGTCAGGTCAGAGAAACAGTTTAGCTTAAGTATTCCACACAACAACAAAAAAATCATTCGCAGCATCTTTAAGGACCCAGGAAAATAAAAGAAGACCATTTTTCGCCGATTGAAAGTGCAGAGGATACACACAGCGATAACAATGACACAGTGCACTCAAAGCCCAGCACTGGCAGACGGAGATGAAATGGCGCCCCAGTAAATCCTGCCGGTCTTGTTAAGAGTTAGAGCGCCGGACGCGCTGACAGGTCCGGAGAGCGTGGGTGAGATTTATTTGATGGGAGAAAGGAGGCGCAAGCTCCTCTCCTTTTCTCTTGTTTCTGCTCTGCTCTGCTCCTCTCCTCTCCTCTCCTCTCCTCTCCTCTCCTCTCCTTTCCTCTCCTCTCCTTTTCTTTCATCTCCTCTCCTCTCCTTTCTTCTCCTCCCCTCCCCTCTCCTCTCCTCTCCTCTCCTTTTCTTTTCTTTCCTCTCCTCTCCTTTCCTCTCCTTTCCTTTCCTCTCCTCTCCTTTTCTTTCTTCTCCTCTCCTCTCCTCTCCTCTCCTCTCCTCTCCTCTCCTGTGTGCCCTAGTTTGTTAGTCTTCAGAGAGGAGCGCACAGAGCAGAGGGAGCATGGCCATGAAGCCTCATCAAAGTAAATGTCAAGTGATCGACTGAGCCCCCAAAGAGAATATCTGGCTCATCCGTCGGATCATGGAGTGAAGAGAGAGAGCGTGTACAAACACCCACCCACATACAGGGACATATGCGCACACACAGACACACACACAGACACACACACTTGGCAAAACTCACTCACTTTTTCGGCACATTCATACATAATCACCCTTAGGCTTCTATTCTGCATTCTGCACTCACTCCCTTACCTTCTCCATCACACCCCTGGCCTCACATAGATACTCTCACCCCTGACACTCACAGAAACACACACACACACACACACACACACACACACACACCTGTAGGTAAAACTTCACTTTATTTCTGAACACACACACATAATCTCTCCTAGGCACACATTAGTCTGCTGTTCTCACTTATGCACTCAGTCCTTCTCACTATCATCACACTTACCCAACTCACTCTCTCTCAAACACATACACACGCGCGCACACACACACACACACACACATATACACACGCTTTCTTTCAAAGATTTTTCTAACGACTACTCTGTGATTGGCACTTCCCTACTCATCATCGGCGCGTATGGTAGTCTCCGGCTCACCGGTTGCTTGCCCTTTTCTTCCCCCGAGAATCCGAAGATAACAGCAGTCCCATTAAACTCTAATTACCAGAGATAACTATTTCAATACATTCAATTGGCTCCGCCAATTTCTAATTGTAGTAATTAGATTCAATTAGTTAGTTCCAAGAAGACCTTTGAGCACAGGGAGGACATGTTATAGAATACATATGGGGTTCCAAGCCAACTACTGACACAAAAAACACACACA
>NC_045170.1:11815443-11817943 GCF_900700415.2 Clupea harengus
GCAAACAGGTCACTGTATGTGGATGTGGAGAAGTTCTGGAAGAAGTCATTTAGAGAAAGGGAGCAGAACTTCATATCCTTTCTTCAGTTTTAGCTGGAATTATAAAGCGCATAGCCCTTCGGTGAGAGAGCTATGAGTCATCTCTCTACTGGGTTTGGTGAGTTCTGTTTACCAACCATCGCCACGTTGCCAGCTTAACTGTGCCACGATCTTAGCATTTATGACGTGATTTTGCCAATGTATAAATGCATGAATTTCCTGTTTCTTCCCTGGCAGAGTGAGGCATGTCAACAAGAAGGACCCCTCAGACTATTAGCGGACAAAGCAGACAGCATTCACGTAGAACGCCTGATCACAGTGAGTGTATTTTCTTGCTAGTTTGACACATAAATTATTCATCTCAGTGTCCGTTTAGGCGTTGTATAATTCATGCAGTCCCTTCATCACGTTTTTTAGAACGAGGAGGGGGATAATATTGACCCCTACAGTGTGTGGTTGCATTTAATTGTTTGATAACCACGGTTGAACATGAGAGAAAAAGAGAGCGAGGCGGGTGGGAATGAATTAAGTTCTGTTTTACCTCATCAGGTTTTAATTAGATACATCATGTTCCAATTCCTTCTGTCGACTAATTGTGGCTGTTGTTGTTGTTATTGTTGCTGTTGTTGTTATTATTGTTGCCCTTGATGGCAGCAGAAAGAATAAGAAGTGACAGAAACTATTCCGCCTGTATAATGTTATCGAAAGGCTGGTTGGCTTCAGAGGAAGGCGCCTGCAAATTAATCAGACTCTCAAAGAACATGTATTGTTTTCCTGCTGTGAGGTTGAACAGTTGGAAGTAGAACCTGCCTTGCCTGCCTGTCAATGTACAGGGTATTTAACTGTACAGTATGTGTCAAGGTTTGCTTTTTTAATGCACATACATTAGTGTCCTCATTCTGACTTCACTGGGCATACAGATAATTATACAAATGACAGATAACATTTTTTTTACAATTAGGCCCTCAGTTTATCTTTGAGAGAGGAAACACACTGGCCTCATTTTTCTAATGTGGGCTCAAAAACATCCTGCTGATAATTACTGGAGTTGTTATCCAAAAGAGGATCTTGGCCAATGCTTTGTGATTTCACTGCTGCAGAGAGAGGGAACGATTAGGAGACCCTGGTGTGTGAAATTCATATGATCAAGGAGCCATACCTGGATATCTGGGAGCCTGCAGAGTTTTGCTCGACGGGCAACAAGGCAGGACTGGTCAAAGCTGTTGTCCTTTGGTCTATGAAGTCACTCCAGAGAAAAATGAAAGCTGCCACAAAAGCAGGCCTAGTTTTGAGGGGTATATGTGTGTTTGTGTGACTTAAACAATTAGTATGTTTGACTAGCATGTCAATAAGCTTGACCAATTAACTTCTGACCAGTGGCAGTGTAGGGTAGTTGATGTAAATATTTCCATACTTGTCAGGCATGTGTGGATACATTTCCCACCACTGTTGTCAGGACAGTCCAGGCCACTATTTATCATTTATCACACTGTTTTGACATAATAGGAAACAACATCAGTGCTCTAGAACTTGGCTGACTGAACCACGGACTGCACAATCCTGGTGACAAAGTGAAATTTCCAAGTTAAAGACAACTGCCTGAATGAACCACAAGAGCTAGTCTAGTGGCAAGGACATGTGCCAGTGTGTTTAATCAAATCTGCCACACACGCTGTTATCGTCGCGGGATGCCACTTGCCCTCTGGGCGCCCATATCAATTACCGATCATCTTAAGCACTCTCCTAAAAGAGCAACGCCGAGGAACAGGGACGGCAAAATGGCACCATAGCAACCCGGGGCCTCATTATCCTTTCCGCTCATTATCACGCAAGAACCCTCTCCCACCTGCTGAATGATAAACCTCGCCTGGACACACACACGCCGCTGACGGCACCCTGGAGGACACTTAAGTGGCACTCCGTCCTCACCCAGACGACACAGCTGCCGGTGGCAAAGCTGGGATCTTTTTCTTCTCCTTGACGGTCAAACACAGCCACACATGCCTACATCAGTCATACAGTACATCCACATATTTATATATGCATTTAGATAAAGCCATGTACTCATTAATGCAGCCCCCCCCCCACACACACACACACAGATACATATTTATATATGCATTTAGATAAAGCCATGCACTCATTAATGCCGCCACCCACACACACACATATATATATATATATATATTAGAGCCAACCACACACACACAATACAGCCATACACACATACAATTCAGCAATACACACATACAATCGCAAACAAAGACATTCACAGAACACATACTGACAGTACACACTCAGAACTGCCACATGTACAAGTCAAGCAGTCACATCCCACTGAGTCACACACACAGCCCTGTGGAGAAGCGAGACAGCTAGACAGGCCCCTCCGACTGTGCCCAAGCTCGGCTCCTCAGGGTCATTGGTGTGTAATTAGTTTTACTTTAATGGCCGTTCGCTA
>NC_045170.1:11825443-11830443 GCF_900700415.2 Clupea harengus
CCACACACACACACACACACACCAACACACACACACAGACACACACACAGCAACACATACACACAGACACACACACACACAGCAACACATACACACACACCAACACACACACACACACCAACACACACACCAACACACATATCAACATATCAACAACCACACCCACAGCAACACAAACACATCAACACACATACACACTCACACACACACACCTGCAAAAACATAGATAAACACACACCATCTTCGCTCTCTCACTCACTCACTTTCTCACACACACCTCCCCTCTCCTTCAACCTCTGCGGTCTGCCTCTCCCCTCCAGGCTCTGGAGAGTGGCCCACTCCTCAGTTGACTGACCAGCCTGTCCAGCCTCCTCTATGTGTGTGGCAGCAGGTCAATACAGAGATGCATGTACCCTTTAGCTACCATCAATCAGTATACCTGTGTGAGGGTGTGTGTCTGTGCACACATAGGTGTCTACATCTATCTAGGCGCGTGTGTGTGTGTGTGTGTGTGTGTGTGTGTGTGTGTGTGTGTGTGTGTGTGTGTGTGTGTGTGTGTGTGTGTGTGTGTGTGTGTGTGTGTGTCTGTGTGTGTGTGTGTGTGTGTGTGCAGCACACCTCCCTGACAGCCTGTAATTAACTTTATTTGGTCCTCAGAGTGTGACTGCAGCCTGGGAGTTTGTAGAACAATTTAAAGTTTTGTATGCTTGCTAAATCACTGTGTGCTGATTTAACTTATCTGTGGGAGCCTCTAGTGCAGGTGTGGTGCAGGCAGCATGGTATGGAATACATTGCTACAGAAAGCTCAAAATATAAAAGATGTGTATGTTTATGACTGTCTTAAGAACACCACCTATAAATCTATTAAATAGTTTGAGATAGCAACATCTACAGTCTCCACACACTTCATTGGTTTATGAGGAGGAGGTTGTTAGTCCTGCGAAGAAAGTAATTGTCACATTGATTTACCTTATCTGGTTATTGGAAGTGCAAAAGAACTTCCACTCACATTTAGGTGAGTGTGTGTGTGTGTGTGTGTGAGTGTGTGTGTGTGTGTGTGTGTGTGTGTGTGTGTGTGTGTGTGTGTGTGCGTGCGTGTCGGAGGCCTAGAGGAGGAACACAAACACACCAACACACACTCACACACCAACACACACTCACACACCACACACACTCACACAAGCTTTTGGACAAAAATCACGTGTAGATCTCTGAGCTCAGGATGGGGAGCATGCACGATTCTAGGTCAGTCTTAAATGAGACACATTCATGTGCATCAAAAAGATCTCTCATTCCGACCCAACAATCCTCTGGGATAATTACTGTCCACTGCGCGCGGAGAAGCTGGAGGAGCCCGACTCGAGCTGGCGTGAGACGCTGGCGTGAGACACAGCGAAGTGAGCCAAGCCAGCCCCTGCGTGCTTGTTTACTTCTTTTGTGTGCCTGTTTGTTTCATTTGTTTGCTCGTCAATCTGCTTGGTAAACACGCTCAGGCTGCAGCCGGTGCAGAGTAAGGTGTGTTTGTTGAGTAAGCGTGTGTGTGTGTGTATGTGTGTGTGTTTGTCCTTTTTCCCCTTCGCTTTCTTTCCTTCATTCGCTCTCTCGTTCCCTTTCCCCTTTTTCGGGTTTGGAGACGACCGTGCGGTTGGAGGAATTTTAATGAACGTCGCCTCGGATAATATCCTCTCGCCCACGGGGAGCACTTGTTTGGAAATAATTATCTCTTACAGCTGGCAGAGGCGCAGAGAAAACGCACGGAGACCAAACACATTTGGCACACATTAGCACGCACTTAGCAGGCTGGAGCTGCCTGCCCCAGCGCAAGCCTGCTAACGCTCTCCCTCCCTCTCTCTCTCTCTCTCTCTCTCTCTCTCTTTCTCTCTCTCTCTCTCTCTCTCTCTCTCTCTCTCTCTCTCTCTCTCTCTCTCACTTATTTCCTCTCCTTCTGGTTCGGGACATTCGTGAGGCCAGACTTGTGGACCAGGGGCCGCTGCCGCCTCGCGTGCTTACTCTTCATTACCCAGGTGTGGAGAAGCCGCAGGGTCAGGAGAGGGAGAGAGAGAGAGAGAGAGAGAGAGAGAGAGAGAGAGAGAGAGAGCGAGAGCGAGAGCGAGAGAGAGAGAGGGAGGGAGAGAGAGAGAGAGAGAGAGAGAGAGAGAGAGAGAGGGAGGGAGGGAGGGAGGGAGGGAGAGAGAGAGAGAGAGAGACATAGAGAGAGTAAGAGAGTAAGAGACAGAGAGATGAAAGGAGAGTGAGATGGAAGAAGAGTTAGAGATCTGGAAGGGTTTGGTGCTGAGCTGCGCAGCGGTGCGGTTGTCGGGGCGACGAGGAGCCGCGCTTATCCCTCGTCTCAGCCAGATGTGCCGCAGCTCCTGATGCAATCAGGTGCCAATAAGAGGTTAAACTCCCCAAAGAACCTCTGTACTCTGCTCACACACACACACACACACACACACACACACACACACACACACACACAGACACACACACAGAAGGGGTTGAGGATCTGGTGAGATACATTGATCAGAAGGGTGGAGGAGTTGGATGTCATACACACACACACACACACACACACAGACACACACACAGACACACACACTTCCACACACTCCGGATTGCTGACAGAGCCAACAAACGACCCTCAGGTGAGATCAGTTGGTGCTACAGCTGCTGCTAACCCTCAGCACAGCCTTCAAAGAGGCGTCAGAGGAGAAGAGCAGGGTGGAGGGGTCGAGAGCAGGAGAGAGAGAGAGAGAGAGAGAGAGAGAGAGAGAGAGAGAGGGAGGGGGAGAGAGGACTTGAGAAATCAAAGAAGAAGGAGGATAGGGTATCTTACAAGGCAATGGGAGGCAGCTGAGACGGAGAGTGGGTAGAGAGTAGGAGGGTGAACGGGGGGGTTGCGGCTGTTTTCTGGGAGAACGAATTAGGGGCCGGCGTGTTTTCCATGTTTTCTCGCTGTTCTGGTGGCTTCTCTGAAGACACAGTAATTTACTGCCTGATAGCCACATCGCCGGGAGCGGCACATAAATTCACCTCATCACTATTAAACCAAGGGTACACAAAGGACTCGCCTTATGAGGGAAGGAAAGAGCAGGTGGGCAGAGAGGAAGAGAGAGAAAGAGAGAGAGAAAGACAGAGAGAGCGAGGTGGAGCATGAGGAAAGGATGAGAGAGAGGCACAGGGGGCAGGCAGGACATCAGATGGTCCAGCGGCCAGTGCGGTCAGTGACTTTGCGCCCCTGAATGTTCGCCTGAGCTGAACCAGGTCACCAAGAATAGCCAAGATGGAGTTGGTGACTTGAGACAAATGACAAATGCCACAGAGATGTCGCAGCAGTTTTCCTCGTCCACCTGTGAGTCACGGACCAGAGCGATGTCCCTCGGCGCCCCTCGGGCTCTGGGCTAAGTGGCTGTGTTGCACTCGCTCCGCGTGTCTCGCCTTCACTCCCCATCTCCGTGTCTGGGTCTCGGTCTCTCTCCCTTACTGTCTCACTGCCTGCCTGTCTGTCTGTCTGTGTTGCACTCGCTCTGCGTGTCTCGCCCTCACTCCCCATCTCCGTGTCTGGGTCTCGGTCTCTCTCCCTTACTGTCTTACTGCCTGTCTGTCTGTCTGTCTGTGTCTTTCTATCTCAGGACAGCATTAGTCTCATTATCTGTCTATTATATCTGACTTTCTCTCCCACAGCCTCCATATCTGTTCATTCTGTTTTTCTTCCTGTTCTGTTTCTGTATTCCTCTGTCATACTCTCTCTCTCTCTTTTTCTCTCTCTCTCTCTCTCTCGCTCTCTCGCTCTCACTCACTCTCTCTCTCACTCACACACACAGAGACACTTTAATCCTATAGTTTGATGAGAGCTGCCTATAGGTTTACAAGCGCCCGAGTTAATTATAGCCGCACATATCTCCCATGTTTTCCGCAGGTCTTCGTAAGAGGCATCTTAAGTGGGCCGCTAATGAAAAGTACCAAGGCAAATAAATGGATCTGAATTAGAAGCCAAACAATATCCAGACAAGGTTCCCTGGGGATATTAGCATACTTTATCGCACCTAATGCAATTTCTTGGATGTTCGCTCTATAAAAAGCAGGCCGCTAATTAATTTAGAGACGTGGCAATGAAATTAAAGTAAAAATCTACGGTAGATAAATACGTAATTTAAAGCGATGGAGTCTGACTACCGTCGGACCATTGGCCATTGACAGAGTGTGGGAGAGTGTGAAATATTGATCAATAGATTGACTGATCAGATCATTGATTGACAGGCCACAAAGCTGTCAGAGAAAGGAGGTCTGAGACCCTCTCTCAACAGGACGGCCCCATAACCTCAACCTCAGGGTATGCATTAATGAACAGGCAATTGATTGGTTGGTAGATGACTCCACATGCATGCATATAAGTGTAGGTCTAAAGCATTTTTGTGAGTTAGTAAATATATATAAACTGAATATATGTTTTGTGTGTGCACAACTTTTGTGTGCGAGTTATATGTTGGGTTGTGTGTATATATGCATATCTACAGTGTTTCTGAAATAGAGAGCAAGAAAAGGAGAATGTGGGTGAGTGTGTGTGCGTGTGTGTGAGGTACCTGACCATCTGATGAATGAAAGGTGGACCGCCTCCTTTGCCTAGGCCGTAGGCTTCAGACTGTCTGGCCCCTTTAATGATAGATGAGAGGAAGCCACTTCCAGTGGGAGAAGGAAAGAGACAATTAGTGCCATGTTGATGTCGCCCCCTCTCTCCTCTCCTCTCCTCTCCTCTCCTCTCCTCTCAGGTTAGAGACAGATAGCGAGGGTGAGCAAAGACAAAGAGAGGGAGAGAGGGAGAGAAATGGAGGGGGGGAAGGTGGGGTGAAAGGTGAGCTGAAAGGGAAATATATGAGAGAAGGGTGAGTATTAACGTATCATTCTAGGAGCAGATGAAGAAAGAGTGGAGGGTAGAATTAAGTGTGTGCGCGTGTGTGTGTGTGTGTGTGTGTGTGCGTGTGTGTGTGTGCGTGTGTGTG
>NC_045170.1:11837943-11847943 GCF_900700415.2 Clupea harengus
CTCTGTCTTTCTTTCCTCTGTCTCTATCTTGTTGAATGGTCCATTGGCCTGAGGTATTGGACAGCTCCGTGCTGGAGTCCTTACTAAGGGGTCCCAGCAGGTTATTGCGTGATGTTTATAAATGCCTCACTGCAGAAAGCTCACATCAGGGTGCTGACCTGCAAGGCACGCAGGCCTGCACAGAACACCAGGTGAGGCCAATTCTCTCTCTCTCTCTCTCTCTCTCTCTCTCTCTCTCTCTCTCTCTCTCTCACACACGCCAACACAAACACACAAACAAACACAAACGCACACACACACACACACACACACACACACACACACACACACACACACACACACACACACACACACACACACACACGGTCAGTGTCATGCACTGAAGAGCAAGACATGACATGCAGCAGTAACACCTAAGGGCCTTGAGATACTGTGAAAGTGTGAGTGTGTTCATGCAAGAGAGAAAGAGGGTATGTGTGTTTATTTGTATGTGTTCATATTTGTATATTTGTATATAAGTATGCCAGGGAAGGTGGGAGTGCATAATTTGTTACAGGCGAAAATGGCTGATTATCTATCATCCGTGATTGTGTGATTTATCTTCCCTGTGGAAACGTAACAGCGACCCCCAGATTGATTTCCGCTGTGTACAAATTACAGCCAGCGTTTATTTGTTAAATCTCCATGGCTTACTTCCTGTTTCCAGGGACTCAGTGAGCCTATTTTTATCACAGTACCACATAAATAATCTGCAGCTTCCCATTCTGAGAACAGAGTCATTCATCTGGTACTGATGCAAAGTTCACATCTGAAATAAGACTAACCAGGTTCAACCCTGTGTCACAGCTTAGGTACTCTCTAAACTGACAATAGTTAGCTAACTGAAAATAATTCAGTTCCACCCAAATCAAACTTAATTTAATAGTTGTAAAGAACTGGCAGCTCTTTAGAATAGGCAGTCAAGGCAAGAGAAAGGTGTACATGGAGACAGTAACCTTGCAGATTTTTCTCCCTCTCTGTTTATAGTAACACGCGCCACGCGCCACCCTAGACACACCATTTTACAGATCGCATCTCTTTCATCATCTTTTTCTCCTTTATATTTTTAACACACGCTTTTCAGAGAGTGCTCCTTTTCTTGCACCATCGCAACCATTGACACGCTCTAACACTTGACGTGGGTCTGCGCAGGAGGCCATGCGTGACTCGCTCATAATAAGTAGCACGGAAAGAAGCAGACGAGAACAAAACTCCCACTTGCCCTTTCCTACCTCCCTTACCTCGCTTGACTCTCTACTTACTTTGTTTCTTATATTTCTTTGGCTCTATTTTTCTCTTCGCCTTTTTACTTTTTGGATTTCTTTCTTGCTCTACCTTTCTCTCCTTTCTCTCTGTGTTGTATTTCCATTTTTTCATTTAACTGACACTTTTATCACCATTTTAATCACATTCGATGCATTTGTGTGCACCCCTTTAAGAAGCTTTTGAAGACCCAACTCTTCAGACAGCACTTCCCTTCCTAACTGGCACTTCAAGTTGTGCTTAACTTGCACTTACAGCAGTTACATTCCTGCACTTCTTTTTCTTTTCTTTTTTTCTATTTCTTATGTAAAGTAGTATTTATTGTTACACTAGGTCATTATTGCTCGTAGTTTGACTGTTCTCTCCCTTGTACGTCGCTTTGGACAAAAGCGTCTGCTAAATGACTAAATGTAAATGTAAATGTAAACCCTGGGTGTCAAACACATGACCTTGGTGACCTTCAAACACATGACCTTGGTGTTGTTAGCATCTTGCTCTACCAATTGAGCCTCTGGATCATTCTCGCTCTCCCCTTATTTTATTTTAATCTGTTCCCACTCCGTTTCTCTATTTGTCATTTGTCATCTTCTCAAATTTGTCCTCCTTTCTCCCTCTCCTGTGTTTCATCTTGTTCACAGACAGACATATACTCACACACAAACACACACGGACACACACACACACATACACACACACTGACACACACACACACACACTCACAGAGCATGAAGCATGATACACCTGGACTGCCACCGAGCGCTAAGGAGGAGTGCGTAGTGGTGGGGCCAGTTTTCTGCAGGAGATCTCTGTCTTATTTGTCAGCTGTCCCCCTCACATATGGTCAGCGAGATAGGGCTCTGGAGGAGAAAGAGAGGGAGAGAGAGAGTTTTTACCAAGCATGTGCCCTCGGTACAGCCTGGGTGAGGGATTGTGGTCCTTTGTGAATGGGAAGGGCACCTCCTATGGGCAGGCCCAGGTAATGGCACCTCCCTGCACCAGGAGGCTTAGGAGATTAACCCCTGCCTTAGAGGGGCTGCTGAGATCCCACTGTGGTCTGACTGCAGGAAGAGATGGTGAAATGGAGGTGTTAGTGGAGGGGATGCTGCAGTGATGGAGCTGTGAGGAGTTGTGTGTGTGTGTGTGTGTGTGTGTGTGTGTGTGTGTGTGTTTGTGTGTGTGTGTACATGTGTTTGTGTGTGTGTGTTTTCAAATATGTGCTTGTGTCTTTAAAGTGTGTATGTGTGTGTGTGTGTGTGTGTGTGTGTGTGTGTAAACAGAGGTATTTTAAGAAGACCCCTCTGTTGAATCCTGCGGTTCTTCACCTGAGCCGGAGCAGAGCCTCATCAGCTATTCTGTTTCATGGCACCTCTCTGCAACACCAGAGGGAAAACAACACACAGAAGCCTTCCAGGGGCCAAAACCAAGGGGGGGGGGGGGGGGGGGGGCAGTGCTCTCTTTTCCACACCACTACCACCCCACCACCGCCCTCCGTGAGCGGTCTTTTACCCCATTCCTGTGGAGAGCGTGCGTAGATCACGCTCAGAGTTCCCTTTGTTCTTAAACTCTGTGGCCACGCGCTGCTATCTTGAGTCAGGGGGGGGGGGGGGGGGGGGGGGGGCCTGTGACTGAGTGGTTAGCGCCTCTAATGTTACATGGAGCGTGCAAGAAACGCTGACGCAGGATCAGTGGCTAAATCTGCCATTTTCTCTTCAAGAGAGCAACACGCTTCGTGAATCACCGTGGAAACCAGCCTCGGGGCCCCATGCTGTCATCACTGCACTTCCAGACCGCCGGCTTGTCTGACATCAGCTGCACAGACTCTTTTGCACTCTTACAAACTCTATCTCTCTCTCTCTTTGACTCTCTCTTTCTTTCTTTCTGTCTCTCTCCCACACCCACACACAGCAGGGAGAGAATCGAGGTGAGGTGGGGTGAGGTGAGGTGGAGTGGGGTGGGGTCTTCATGTTAGACCTCGTCTCTCCTCAGGACATCAAACACCGGTGCTCACACAAAAACTCACACACACAGACACACGCACGCACGCACGCACGCACGCACGCACGCACGCACACACACACACACACACACACACACACACACGTACAAACCTTTTCCACTTCATTCAGGGCCTTCATTCACTCCTATTTTTTTCTCTGTCCACCTTTTGCTTCTCCCTCCCTCAGTACCTAACTCAAATTCGCCTCACAGACTTACATCTCCAGCCATCCTTAGGGACTCCATCTTCCTCTTTTGACAGTTTGGCATCCCAAAGGCACCTACTTGCATCTTCTTATTCACTGACCCTTCACATCATTTGCACATCACACACACACACACACACACACACACACACACACACACACACACACACACACACACACACACACACACACACACACACACACACACACACGCCATGCATGATCAATAGTTTGTGGTTCAGCTTTCATTCATTTTTAATTGCATTCTGCTCTGATACTATTCATGTCTGGGCTTTTGGGGACCATGATGAATAGTGATGGGGGTGGCTGGCCAGGGAGATGAATCCTCTCCTCCTCTCACACGCACAGGCTTTTCATGCTGTGGAAATGAGGCGTTTCGTTTACATGTCTGAAATACATCAACAGCAGGCAACGACTCAAGAAATCGGCCTTTTATATAAATCATCCAAGCATGCAAGTTTCAGTGTGTGAGATGAGGGGGAGGAGGGAGGCAAGTGAGGAGGGGAGGGAACGAGAGAGGGAGAGAATCATGACTGGGCTTCACTTCAATGGAAATCTCACACTTCTTGTCAACAGGTTTTGATGAGGAAGTGTTCGGGTGGGCAGGGAAGAAAAAAAGCTTAAAGCTCAGCGATTGAGAGGACGTCACTCCACAATCACTGCTCCACTCACTGTCCAGCCTACACTACAGGAAAAAATTATTGGATTACAATACACACACACGTGTGTACACATTTGGTTGGCATGCACAAACGCAAAAACCATACTCGTATACCCACATAAACACATACACTCACATACACACACACACACACACACACACACACACACACACACACACACACACACACACACACACACACACACACACACACACACACACACACACACACACACACACACACACACACACAAAGACACCTGTGGCTGGCATGCACAAACGCGAACACATACTCGCATACCCACATAAACACATACACACTCACATAGACACACACACACACACACACACACGCACAGCCCTTGCGCTCCGATATGATAGCTCATTCAACGGTGTCATGAGAGCAAACACTCCTTTAGATTGGTTAAAAACTCTGATTGACCGAAACGTTTTCAATCAATAAGTATTCAATAACACAAAGTACTGAGCACAGTGCAGGTCAGCGATGGTGTTTTGTCAATCCGCTGACATTTTCCACGCGGATAAGAAGCGAACGATTTTTTTATTGCTGTTCTGTTTGTCCTGGCCAGAACATTAAACCACTTGGTGCGTATCAAACCCATCCCCGATGAAAAGGAGAGCGCACCTACTCGATGTAGCGCGCACTTTCAACCCCGGTTGTATTAATCCACCGAGCCCACGCTGTTACAATGCCACTCGTGACCTCTTCATTTCATGTCATTTTGCTCTTTTACAGAAGCACCCAGCAGAATGAGATGTTCGAGGGATTATTTTAAATGGATCTTTTTTTTTTTTTTTTTCTACCTAACCACTTCAGATGAGCTGTGTGCAAAACCCTGTTTTGATCTTCAATCCAGCCCTATAATTGCAGTAACGTGGGAACAGGCTTTTTTCTTTTTTCTCTCGTTCTGCTCTCTCGCCCCAACTTCACTGTCTCTCTCACTCGCTCTCTTTTTTCTCATTTAATTTGTGCAAAGACAACCACTCTGTCTCTCTGTCTCTCCCCACTCTCCCACCCACGCAATTCTGCAAATTGCAATTCCGAGGTGCTTTATTGAAGTCTATGATTAGCGAGCTATTACACCTCCAGAGAAAACTAACAAACACTTGAGGGCCTGCATAGAGTAGAATTGATCAACCGGCGCATATTCTCCCAAGCAGTGGTAGAGGACTAAAGGAGACAACGGGAGTTGTGAGATCGAACTGCAACTCAAGGCCAAGGACACGGGGGGCAGAGAGAATACACCCACACACACACACACACACACACACACAGGCACAACTGGATGAAAATACATGAAAAATGTATATTACACACAGATATTGTGAAAAAATGAAGAAGAAAAACACACATGGGAATACAAAAAATGAAAAAAAAAGTCATCAAAGACACCAATAAAAAAATACACACCAATGAAACAGCCACGCATCAACCACATTAAGTGAGGCACCACACACATATCAAAAATGAATCGAAATGAAAAAAGCAGATGCCTGCATTGAAATGGAGTATGGTGCATAACCCTTATATACACAGAGACACGGTGGAAGTCATATGAAAGGCAGAGAAAAACACACTCAGGGGTGTGTTACCAGGGAGACATGAGCACCACTGTACCGCAGGAGAGGAAATGCTGTGATTAGACAGGAGTGGGGTACATGTGAAATAGTCTGAGGATCCTTTCTTAACGTGGTTTGGAATGTTCTAGAGAAAGCGTCTGTCTTGCTTGAGGTAAAGTTGACGTTTGTCTAAGAGGGTTGGCTTCCCATTTGTTCCTATGCTCTTGTAATTGTCAGTGATGTGTTAAGTGTTCTAATAATAAAAGCAACCAATTAAATTCAAATTTAAAAGGCTTATTAAGAAAAAGGGTGGCACAAAGAATGACGAACATGAACAGTGAACAACACACACACACACACACACAAACACAATTTACATTATTAACCACCCAGGGCAGTGGCAGACATGACCTCACATCCCCAGGTTGACTGCACGCCAGAAGCAGTGAATGGAGGAGGTCTCATGTCCCGCACTGTTGGAAGCACACAAAGACAAACAGGTGCACACGACTAAACACGACTAAACACCCAACCAACCAACCAACCAACCACATACATTTGAAATGTCTTGCTCTCTCAGTCATTAACTTTAACACACATTATGAAAGTGGATAACACTTTATTTGGATAGTCCGCCTACAGAGACTTTACAGATGGTTTGTTGAAATTCAAGCTCAGTCTTTCTGATTGTTCACTGAACATCACCTTAACCAAACCCAATCCCTAACCCTAACCTTAACCTTACATTGTAGTTAACACCATTTCAAGAGATAGTTAGTTTAAAATATGAGCATTTGTAGATGGTCTATAGGGGACCATCCAAATAAAATGTGACCAAAGTGTGATATGTCTCCAGACAAGGTGTTCTGTCTCTCCCTTACACTCTAGTGTAGACTGTGGCCTAGCTGTGCTGACGCAGATAGAGGCTGATTCTATGATAACGGTATTTTCCACCCAGTTGAGCCGGGGCCTTGTCCTCCAGAAGACCCCAGATCTGCCCACACCCAGCTGGGGACGAGTGGCAGCGTGCCGGCCCCCCTCCGGCGAAAAACCCCGGTTTCCTTCCCTTATCTGCGTCTGGTGGAAAGACATCTTCAAATGCGCCACGCTGAGGGAGGCCCCCCAGGACATCCACTCCGACGTAATCATTTTTCACAAGCGTTTGCTTAATTTCATTACTGCAGCGATTAATTAAACTACACTGACTTCAGTTTGAACCTGCGACGAGGCAACCAGAAATTTGGCACACCCAGTTTCCTCTGACCTAAAAAAGATGTAGAGAAGAAACACTAACTTGTAACGGAATACCGCTCAACTCAACGAGAGGGGAGGTTTATAGTTGAGTCGGCGGTAATGTGCGTGTAGGGCTGCTCCTGCAGCGTGTTCGACGTGTTGTCTGTGGTTCAGAGAGAGTGCAGACTTTGTTCTTGTGAGGCCTGCACAGAAATGTGCATGCACGTCATGCCCGCTCAATCAGGACCGACAGGAAGGCCAGACAGTGCCTCCTCTTGACAGCCTCCATGCTTTTCATCTTTTCATCTGCCTGCCTGCATTCATCTTTTTATGTATTTCACTCTTTCCTCCTCTCTCTCTCTCTCTCTGGTTCCTTCTCTCCATCTCTCTGTCTCTCAAATGCCCTGCAACTGCAGCAAAGTCAAAGAGAGACACTGATTTATTTCCCTGGACATAACATTATGGCAACTTATTAACATACACCTGAATGCACGCACACACTGACACCCTCCCCTCTCTCTCTCTCACACACACACACACACGCACACACACACATTCTAGCGACCGTCTTAACTGGCAATTTTCCACATGTCTGTCAGAAAAGCGATATTGAGAGTAATGGACGGAGAATGTTCTGGGCTGTGACTGACAGGTTGACTAATGCCACCGAAGAGCAGAGCCACAGCCAGCTGTCATCAGAGCCACAGGAAAACACACGGGCCGTCGGATACAAACACTGCGGCCCCCGCCGTCCCTAAACAAACAACAAACAACAAACACACACACAACCACACACACACACACACACACACACACACACACACACACACACACACACACACAACCACACACACACACACACACAAACACATTCATGCACACACACACACAAAGAGGGCCGATGAGGAAGCCCTGCGGACAACATAGGTGAGCTGGCACTGAACTGAAAGGGAGAAGGAATGGATTTTTGAAAAGCTACTCAGGATCTTATGGCGAGGGCCTTGGCTACAGTGGCGGGCCGAGAGGGAAGCTGGGCTGGATTAGGGGGATTGGGCAGAGAAAGCACATCTTTAACTTTGAGCTTCCGCTTCTTTGAACTCTCCTTCTTTCTGTTGCCAACTCTACCACTGCCACCCCCACCCCTCCATCTCTCCACACCCTCTTCTACTTGCCTGCATGTCTGTCTCTGTCCTGTGCCCCTTCCTCTGCCCATCTCTCTCTCTCTCTCTCTCTCTTCCAGGCTGTAGCTGATTGATGACGAGTGTGCTCTCTCTCAAGGACAGACGGCTTGTTAGAAAAGGCCCATTTCATTTGGGCTGGGGATGAGAGAGGGATTACAGCAGAAGAGGGAGGTGGGGGGGGGGGACAGGGGAACGGAGGGAGGTGAGAATGGAAACAGAGCAAATGGGAAAATGAGAAAGCTCCACCTGTCTCGAGTCCACTCAGCGGAGAGTCTAAAGTCTCAGGTGAGCAACCCTGTCATACCTTTTTTTAAACATAGGCAGGCAAGGGAGGAGTGGAGTGGGGCGGGGGGGGGGCTGTGTCCCAGCCCAGGTATGGTGAACACACCCAGGGGGGCTGTGGCGGGGTCGGCCGGGGGCTGATCTCCGTAGTCGGAGGCACTGATTGATGACACACGAGGCCACGGCATCCATCACTGCCCCGGCCCACTCCCACGGGGAGCGCCTGGTGAAGGTTGCTGTTGTTTTTGTTGTGGCTGTTGTTTTTTCGTTGTTCTCGCTTTCTGACAATAGAATCACGGGATCTATTTTTTTTTTTTTTGCGCAGATGGGATCGTAGAGAGCGAGAGAGAAGGAGAGAGGGAGAGAGAAAGAGAGAAAGAGAAAGGGAGAGTGGGTGCAGAAAAAAAAGGCTTTTCTGCTTTCATGGATCGATACCGTAATGAGGATAAGCACTTTGGGGAGTAAGAGAAGGGGAGAGTGAACACAAGAAAAAGTGGGAGTTGGCGGGGAAAAGTGGAGTGAGAGAGAAAAAGAGTGAAGGTTGATAAGCTGTTGAAAAGAGATAATTGGCTTAAGGTGTAAGTATAACCCCAGCTCTGAGCCTAACTCCACCCACTGCATAATTCTGAAAAATGCTAAAAAGTGCGCAAGGGCACTGGGCTGAGGGGGGGGTGGAGGTTGAGTGGAGCGGAGGAGGGGGGTGTAAATGATGAGTCTCGATCAGCAAATGAAAATGAGACTCACACATACAAGCAGAAGCCGCCCCTTTTTAGGGCGTATTTTAAGTCCCAAACCGGCGACGTTACATCAGAATCGACCTTGCAAGGTTCAGTAGATGACTGTAGATGTTGAGCCATTTTCAACCCACAAAATGCCAATTTTTATAAAAACCACATACAAAGAAACGTGCATCTGGATTTTAAAGTAAAAAAAGAGCGCATGTTCTCGATCACATACTTAAAGGAACACAGAGGCGTCTATGGATATCTATTGCTGGCCTTTCTTACACCCTTCTATTCCTCGACGGTCACGAAACTCCCAAGTATGAAAAAGTTGTAAGCTGCACCATGCAGCGACTTCATTAAGTGCACTGGCGATACATGAGCTCTGAGTGCAAATTCATTTCTTATAAATAGACTCCTATCAGACTTGACTTAAAACAAAAGAGTCTGACTTTTCATACTAGTTAACCATTAATATTACAAAGTGCTACAAAGGGAATTCTGGGTGACCTGGGTCTTATGAGTGCAGATCGAGTACACCTCTCTCTACCCTTCTCTGTGTGTGTGTGTGTGTGTGTGTGTGTGTGTGTGTGTGTGTGTGTGTGTGTGTGAGCCATCCGGTGGATCCCCGCTGAGGCCTGGAGGCAGAGCGGCCCTTTAGATGAGAGGGATAAGAAAACTACACACTCACTTCGCACACTGGCGTTCTAAACACTCTGATAATGAGTGCGAGAACATCTTCACACTCTGAGGTCAACACCAGTTTGTTGGATGCCTTTAATCCTCATAACACACACACACACACAGCGCGCACAC
>NC_045170.1:12152943-12230443 GCF_900700415.2 Clupea harengus
TGACCTGTGAATGCATTCACAGAGACAGAGGGAGGGATGGGATAAAATGGCATTGCTGCATTATATCTCATTGGTATAGTCTAAAGATCTAGATGGTTTATTCTTTCTGTTTCACAAACACACGTAGTGTGCTGCATATTCTCTCATTCATAACAAGCCCCCCCCCCATACACACAAGCTATAACATATGATTAAATGCATTTGAAGCAACTATGTCAAGGGCTCCAGTAAAACAAATCTATGACATCATTTTACAGAAATGCCTGGTTCAATCACAGGTGTAATACGTATCACGGTATATGGTGAAAAGTATTTCAAGTGTGTGTCAAAAAGACTCACTCTGTATGAGTTGTTCACAGACTTGTCGTGCGATCGCCTGAACGTTAGATGAGGACTGGACATCACCCTGGGAAGGATAAACAGCAGTAATCTTGTGAGGATAGCTGCTGCTAATGCTTTAGACAGACAACATCCCTGTGCTGTAAACTGGCATGTAAACTACCTTCTGTGGGCTGCCAATCCGGCAGACAGACACTCATGAAAAAACATTCTCCACAAACAACCTCCTCCAGGGGAATTCATAATTACATTCTATATGTGTTCACTCCTGTGTTTACTGTGTCTTCTACGTCTCTCACTTAGATGAAAGCTTATGTGAGAGAAAAACCATCACAGATCCAAACTCCATAGGCACATAATAGCCAGTGTCACTATATCCTTTTACGTTTGTACAAAGGACATGGTGGTGAAGATGACAGCCTGTAATTATGGGTGAGACGATATTATGATAACTATTTGATCTGTGTGTAGTTCAGGGCGCAGACACTTACTCGTTCACCCCTCTCTCCTTTAACTCCAGGGAGACCCTGCAACGAAAGAAGGAAGGGAGGGAGGAATTTATGGCATGCCAAAAAGATGCACAACAATAACAAGAAATGTTTCCCCCCTTTACTTTCAGTGTTTAATGAGTCATATGGGCAGGTTATTTAAAAATAGCTGCAGACTGCTCCCTCAGGTGTGATAGACGGGCGGGTCTTAGGTGTGCGAGACATTGCTGTGGTGATAACCACTCCTTGGCAAACAAAAGGACAGAGCTGTCATGGCAACAGCTGGAGTGTGCTGCTAGGGTGACTTTGTCCAAATTTAATGACTCCAATGTTAAAGCAGCAATAAGGAGTTCTGTTCCAAAACTAGCACGCTAACTACCTAAAAGGCATGCAAAAACCTTGCAAACACTACCAACAGCCCAGTTGACACTGATAGAAGCTTGCCAACACACTAACTGCTAGTATAGCTGGCAATGTCATGCTGTGAAAGATTTTCTTCCATTTTTGCAAGGTGTTCCAGCCAGGAAACACAGAACTATATAGTGCATATCCTGGATGGGTAGTGGGTACCATATGGTATCAAAATGAATCTGAGGATGATACCAAAACTAGTTGCCTATAAAACCATACCTCAAAAAGTTTCAAATTGTTGCATAGTGTTACTTTAATTCCTTATCTCCATGGCTATTACTGAATGGCTGAGATGACAATGCACTTGCAGAGAGTTGTTGAGATTTAGGACAGGACTATGATGACTGACATCCTCAGTGTATTGAAACAACTTGCCAAGAAAGGGGCTAACAATCTTTGAACAACTTGCTCTGATAGGACTGAAATTAACGGCCCTTTGAGAAAATCTGTAACAAAGCACACATGGTCATTCTGAACATATTTACTTCCAAGAAAACAGGCCCATGACTTATAACCATCACACCAACCAACCAATTGTAGTTTTGTCATGTAAGTAAAATTTCAGTTCAGTTCACAAGCTATCTAAACTATCTAAAAACAGGAATCTTTGGACAACTGTCCTTCTTCAGCTATTCCATTAAAGTGTTTATATCTATATAGTTACAGGCCGTGTGAATTTCTTCCTGCTCTGTGCTCGTCTCACGGGCCCTGTCAAGAGATCTTATTTCTTAATCCTTCCCACTTAAACGCTGCCCCTCAAACCCTTGCTTCCGGCATGTGTCTCTCACATTACACTGACAAGACGAGACAGAAGTGCTGTTCAAAAGCAGGCGTGAGCACTTAATCCTATTCTCTGGGTGGGAACAACCAAGGGTTGCATTCTGGAAGAGGTGCAGAGGTCAGGGTTGTGTTACATCTACATGGCTAACAACGGCCCGTCAGAACAAATGACAGGACCAGACTACATCAGCGTGAATCAACTAAACAGAACTCAACAACCATGGCCAGAAATGGCCTGACCCCTTACATAAACGGGTTGGATCCATCCTTTCTCATGTCGCTAAGCTGTGACAGCTGTGACAGTTGTGATCTTAAGCTCAAAGCCAAGCAAACAGACTTACAGGCGGGCCTTGTTCTCCTAAAGGTCCAGGTGGTCCATTTTGGCCTGGCGCCCCTGGATTTCCTGGCCCACCCTGTTGGTTAGAAAGTCCTGATAAAGCTGGTATTGAGGGAAAAACTCAAAACGAAAAATAAAATGCCTTTTTCTGTGAAAGTACTGCAGGTGTTATAAAGTCACATCAAGTGACACCGTGAAGTACTTACAATGGTCCCTGATGGACCTTGTCGTCCTTGAGATCCATCTTTGCCAGTCTGACCCTTGGGGACAAGAAGACCAGAGAATGTTTCAGACATGGTCCGTATTTCCCCTACAATAGTCATGAAACTGATAGAGAATAGATAACAATGTTTCAGAGGATGGTTACCCTCGGGCCAGGTGGTCCTGCACCGCCACGTGGTCCTGTTGTTCCTGGGTTGCCCTGAAATGGTTACGATGATGTCAAGATAAACACTAGCATCCTGAGATATAGTAAAATACAACGGAGATATGTCCTGCACTGATAAACAGCCAACACTGGAATTTCAATTCAGATATGTGACTCATCACACATTCAATCACACCAAATCCTACGAAATTATAAGAACATTGTTTTTTGTTTTGTTTGCGTTAAAGTAAATAGCAATCATATTTCTGTACAGCTTGTACTTTGAATGCACAATCAAAAACGACTTTCTTATCCATCAAATGCCAGCTCTGATCCAAGCAAACAGTATGCGCTGAATATTGATCAGTCTTTCAAGTGTGGCCAGAGTATGACTCAGCCTTCAATTCCTCCAGAGTATTATCAGTGAAGTTTTCCACACCAGCATGGCTCTGAGAACACAATGAAACCTGTGGGGAGTCATTCTGAACCTGCTGGCTGGGGCCGTTTGTTGCACAGCAGCCGACGGTGCCTGAGTGTCTGCGTGGGCCTTTTTCTGTATTGTAAACTCTCGTCGCATGCTGATGGCTGACATGAGCTCTGCTGTAGGTGTAAGGGGACTCAAAGACCTCACCTGACACGGACGCTCAGAAGGGGCCTAGTGTTTGCAAAGCTATAGAGGCAAGGAACTGTCAAACTGTGACACTGCTCCTGTTAGGTTTTGCTGGTATGGGATTTACAAATGTACTCCACAGCACTGTTGAAAGCTCCATTATACATTTGTCACATTTTTTGTCACAGTTGCCATGAGAGCTGGATCATACCTCAGCAAATACATCCAACTTCTACTTGCACTTTGAGGGCATAAATATGGCTAAGAATAAACAGACCCCTGGGTGTGCAGATATGGACAAATAATGCACTTTGAGGTAAATAACCCTATTACCAGCTCACTCCTCCATTATTTTTTCCCACGAAAACGAATGCTCTGTTGTTTGTTTCTCACATACAGATACACTCACACACACATGCTTAGGTACAACCCAGCTCTTGTGACATTTGTGCACCCCTTTCTCACACATGCCAAATGTCATCTATGGGATGCCAACGTTACATCAGAATAAGGCTTTAAGAGCTTTCCTAACTAAGTTAAAGCTTGAGACACGATGAATGTGATGATGGGATTTGTAGTGTACCTGAGGTCCAGGTGGGCCTCCATCTCCTTTCTGACCACGTTCACCAGGACCACCCTAAAGAAGGACAAGCAAACACACAGACACACAAACACACAGACACACACACACAAAACACACAGACACACAAACACACAGACACACACACACACACACACACACACAAAAACACACACACACACAAACACAAAACCCCAGGTGAAACCACTTAACCTTAAAGGCACCATTTCTCTCAAACTCCATTCAGGAAGAATAGCCACAAGCTCTCACAATTACATGTTTGCTTGAGGCATTCCTTGTACTTCCTGGAGGTGTGAATCCACATGATCAATCTGTCAATATCTGAACAAATGCTACCGCCTAGGTGATGCTCGCTGCAACGTTAACAGTCTATTAGGAGGGTAATGAGGCCTCTCACCAAACCAGCTATCATCTCAGTTTCAGCCCTCAAGGGGTAAAGCACTGACGTGAGAATTGCAATTTTTACACGATGACAGAGAATGCAGAAAGTCATAAGCTGGAACACTAAATATTGATTGAAAATATTGATGTGTGTGTGTGTGTGTGTGTGTGTGTGTGTGTGTGTGTGTGTGTGTGTGTGTGTGTGTGTGTGTGTGTGTGTGTGTGTGTGTGTGTGTGTGTGTGCAGGCACTGGTAGAAGTGACTGTGTATGCTTGGCTCACAAACAATTCATTTGCTATAATAAATGTCCAAGAGGCAATTGTTATTGCAATCAAATATCTTGAGAATAGATGTGTCTGAGCAATACATTCTCACGGGTTCTTTAACAACGATCTATGTCAGACATTTACACCAAAGGAATTATTTGTTGGATAAAAGGCTCCTGATAGAGCTGATATAAAGTGTTTTTCAAGTTTGAGAACTGTTATGAGGTTGACTCAAAGCGGCTCTACAAAAAAAACTCACAGTACTGAAAAGAAAAAGTAGCCGTACTACAGATTTAGCATTCTTTCTAGTGGTGTAGCTATTATTCTGTATCTGAAAGTTGAATTTGGGAATAACTGCAAGTGCCTTACCTGGGGCCCAATGATGGTTCTTCCACTTGGTCCCTGTGGGCCAGGGGGTCCCTGAGTCCCTGCGAGTCCTGCATCTCCCACTGGCCCAGCAAGCCCCTGAGCCGAGAAGACAGAGAGAGAGAGAGAGAGAGAGAGAGAGAGAGAGAGAGAGAGAGAGAGAGAGAGGGAGGGAAGGAGGGAGAGGGAGAGAGAGAGAGGAAGAGAGAGGAAGAGAGAGGGAGGGAGGGAGATCAATTGTGGATCAAAAGGGGTTGGTGGTGATTATAGATTGTGACTAGAGCATTAATATCCTTATTATCCCCGTCTGTGGCAGTGTTGATGATTAG
Organism: Clupea harengus; assembly: GCF_900700415.2. Taxonomy (NCBI): domain Eukaryota; kingdom Metazoa; phylum Chordata; class Actinopteri; order Clupeiformes; family Clupeidae; genus Clupea; species Clupea harengus. Next base: position 12,158,219 of record NC_045170.1, read on the forward strand.
TGATGGTAAGAGCTGCAGTGATGAATATGACAATGACGATGATGATGATAAAGATTATGCCCCTATGTCAAATAATAACACTAAATACTTCTTATGTATTATTACATCCTATTATTCCAAGCTGACATGCTTTTACCCTTGACACTTGTCCTTGGGTAAAATACTTTAAAGATATGGGTGTGATACGAAGGCAATAGTCAGGAAGATGTATAAGTCTTTAAGGACTTCTGGAATTAGAATCAAATGCACATGTACAATCACTAGTCTTGTTAACGAGAATGACTCATTCCAGCATCCAGCGCCATCACGATAGAGAAAATGCAGCCCGTGAATGCATCACACAATACCCAGGCGACACGCTACTTTGTATGCTTTTCAAGACCGCGCTGCAAATTGCCTGGGTGGGTTTTGGGCTAACAACATGTTAGAGCCTGGAATCAGAGGCATGGGCAGCCGAGGGCCGGGATGAAAAGAAGGGTCATTAAATCTGCCCTCCACCCTCCATCTCTCCAATGAATACCAAATCCAGGCAGATGGAGGAGCCGCATGTGTGCCCAGCATGACAGTGTCATTACCGGGGGAAATCTACATGTGCTGATAGCACACCATTCAAGCAATCTGATTCTTATCTGCCAGGACCCCACCGTCACTTCCAAGGTAAAATGGAAAACGAGAGCAAATGGTTATGGGCAGGTCGGTGGGGAGGAATGAATACAGGAGTGATTGGAAGGCTTTTCCGAGAGGCTTTTGGAGATGGAAGGAAAACTAGAAGGAGCTTTAATTTTTAATTTTTTTTTAAACCCACCTGACTTGATTGGATTAAAGACCACTGCATGTTAGGTTTTTATCACTATTGTCAATCGTATTACAACGTAATCAACGTTCATGATGTTGTAACAGATCGTTGGGCATTGGGTTCTTAAACTCAAAATGCAGCATTTCAGAAGCTGATCTTATCCCCTCTCTTTCTCCTACAAACCTCTTTCTGCCAAGACATCATAGTCAGACATGAATACCGGCTCTCCAGTGATTCTCAAAAATTATAAGTGACACATCCTAAGTGGTAAATTGGAGAGGTGCATTATGGTTATACTGTACCACAGGGCCAGGTTCCCCTCGTTCCCCTCTCGCTCCTCTTATTCCAGGGCCACCCTGTGAGTGACAGTGAATGACACACATAACTTCACTTACACATTTGTATAAAACACATATGAAAATATCCTCCTGGGAACCAAGAAAAAAAAAGTGTCATCCAATTTCTCTTTTTTTGTGAAAAGTCTATGGGTTGGTTATCAGGAGGCTACAGACTTTAGAGCATGGCAGTTTATTTCAATAAGCTTGATCATGAATCAGGCCAGTAAAATACAGTGGAGTATGTCCACCAGCAGTTGCTTCCCGAGAGTGCCATTCTACAGTCATTACATACAGATCATTTTTGTGGGTGGGGGGGAATCTTACAGGAGGTCCAGGGGATCCAGGGGGGCCTTTGCTGTCCTGTGTGCAGGTGCAGGAGCGGGGAAGAGCAGGGCAATCTTCCTCCTTTCTCTGAAAAGCAGCATGAGAGTGCCATCAAAACACTTACAATCAACACCATGAAAAATTCATCTAGCTACCTTAAAGCCCTATCATAAAGCCAGAAAGCTATTGGCCAGAAAAGTATTGGGATTATACCGTCACAGAAGTAGGAGACGATGCATGTCACAGAGCTACGTCAGCTAGAATGCAAATTCAATCTATTTTCTTTAAACTATTGTTATATATCTGGCATAAATAGTAACGTGCTCCAGGCAGAAATTTGCAGTCAATCATTCATGGTCTGGCTCACAGACAGACATAACAGACACTCACCAGGGCTGGGAGATCACAGCACCTGTCCCGGCTGGCCCAGGATGTGCTGCAGACAATTTCGAAGGACTGGAGCTGGAACTGTGGACAGACATGACATGCAGAGCTTTCACTGAGTGTGTTGCAACCATAGTCTGTTGACAGGCAACCAGGGAGAATACACTGGGCATCACGCAAGAAGCACTATGAACAAATCCTTTAGTGTTTGCCTGCTGCGTCCAAGTATATCAATCTCCAAAGATATCAATCTCCAAACTTGTGCAGTGAGTTTTAACACACGGGTGTTAATTCTGTGTATGACACCTTTAGGCAAATGTGACAACTTTCCAAGATACTAATTACTATTCGAGAATTTGTACTCATCTCCAAACAAATGGCGTTATATGTAGTTAGAGTGAATCTGATGTGTACTCATGAACTTATCAAACACACCTTATGAGCAAAAGGAAAATAATATAAAAAATTGAAGATTTGCCAGATGGAATTTCAAGTGTTTAATTATTTAATGTATTTATTTATTAATTCTATATGTGTTTATTTTCAATTTTTTGCAATCCATGGAAACAACGAAAGCTTAATCTGACAACATATCTCTTTTCCTCTGTGATATAGTGGGACAAAAACGGAAAAAAGAAAATATAAAGCATATAAGGTTTTTCTCAGGTCAAAAGTTCACAGTGGAATACCTGGTGTTTCCAATTAGAATTCATGCCCACTTCTTCCATCTCCCACATACATATTTCATCAAATGACATGCACCCACTCTGATATTCACACACAAGGGCAAGCAAACGCTGATACATACACACACATACACACATAGAACACACAGACACAGTACTGTAAGTGCAGAGATTATGTGGGCTTTTGCTATTGGAGAGAGAGAGAGAGAAAGAAAAATACAAGGAAAAACAGAAGTCAAAAGAGCAAAAAGAGAGAGAGAGGGGCTGACGTACCGGTGCTGAATTGTCCTTTTGACTCCTGGAGCGCACCATCCTCCCCAGCACCTCCACTCCGTCTGTGGTGATGTTCCCTGCCGCGTTTACCGGCCTCTCGCCCACCAGTTTACAGTCAATCATGGCCTTGACTGTGGTCTTGCTGACAACTAGGTGGAGCTGGAAGACAGTGCATATTACGCTGTGAGCCTTCAGTACAAAGGGCTGAGGCAAATCCGGGCAAATCCCTTCATCCTGTAATGCTCGGTTATCTCAGTCACACGTAATTTAGCATGTGACTCCTGCGGACGAGCGGAGCAGGTTCCTGGGGTGAGTCACCCAGAGCTCTGCCTGTTACTATGACAGGAAGCAGGTGGTGCCTCAATACCTGCGGTGAGTCAAATGGAAGAGAATTTTCCCTCCTTACTAAAAGCTGTGTATTATGCCTGATTTTGAGCAGCATCCCCAGAGAAGGGTAAATGCCGGAGAGGATTTGGTTTCAGCTAAGCCTGGCACAGTTCTACAATTAACAGTGAATTTAATTGAATTTAATTTCATAGGTGATTGCACGATCACTTTGCCATCCTCTGACGAGTGGGTGTTTGGTGAGGGGATGATGGGTTGGACATGTAGTGTTTCACACAGGCTCTGAGTGATGTGGCTCTGGCAGAGGCCAGTGTGGAAGATAACAGCAATCACAGACTGATGAGCCTGATTCGCTCCCAAAGGGGGGCAGCAGAACAGATTTGCAATTGGAAAGGGAAACACTGCGATACGTCCTCCACTTTAATCAGCGCCGGCTAACGGTGACAAGCTTCAACCAGACGGCTGAGAACATGAGCTTCCTTTTGCCTCGCAGAGCTGGCTGGGTCCGCCCATTCTGAGGTTGCGCTGCCAAGGCTCAGAGATGCATGTCGTCACTTTACATATTCCAGGGTCAGCGATATTCTGGATGGCAATTTCCCCGCACATGCTTTCTGTTTGCATAATGTGTTTTTTTTCTTGTTGCAATAAAATGCAGATGAAGAGGGAAGCCCATTGCTTGAACATATTCATAACAGGGGCGACTGCATGCCAAATTACCCAGCCAATCATCCAGATTAGTGTCAAATGTGAGAACTCACCAAACCAATCTAAAACCAATTTAATCCACCAAAGGCCGGCACCGATCCTTGCAGCATTACAACGTAATAGCTTTCTAGTAAATATTAACCTTGGGATAGCATATGTCTTAAATCACTTCGGCAAAAGGCCAAAATTGGTGTTGGCAAATGGTAAGCTAGAATGTACAATAGTGAAAATAATGTGACATAGACAGCACAGTTATTATTGATGGACAGTCACTGGGGGGAGCAGAGACTGATTTCATGCACCCTGCGCACACATTCATTTCTAACAATTAACACATTCTGCCTTGATCGTAGGCAGCAACCCTGGAAGGTCCTTGCCTGCTTTAACAGCTGCTTCTCTCTCCCTCCCACTCTTAATTCAATTTAAAGTTGCTTTATTAGCATGACTGTTTGGATACAGCGTTGAGAACGACAAAGTGATATAATGAGAACATTAAAAAAATTACAGCAATGTGAATTTAAACAGTAATGTGATGGCCGATTGGCAGGCGCCCGCATGTAAGTGGGAGCGGATCGGTTTTTAAGGATGAGTTATTGCTTGTCCATCCATTCCCTGTTGGTGTTCTGGATGAATGCATGACCCCTATGAACTGGGAGCTCAACTGGGAGAAGGGGAATTACACATAGATCTTCATCTCCTACGTGCAATCACTGGAGACTGGATGAGAGTGGAAATCTGTCCAAAAGCTACTCCTTCTTTTCTCTAAATGGGTTTATAATATAAAATCAAAAAAAAAATATAAATCAAACAAATAAAAAAAACTTCACTACTGAGATAGTTCTTAGCTTTTAATTTTCTTTGTTGTTGGGAAATGTCCTAAGATGCTTTGCTTACTTAAAATTACTTTAATTAAAATTCAGATAACATCACCATTTTGATATACTGGTATAAAAATAGTGGATTGTAAATTATTTTCTTTTCTATAGCATGTTAGGAAAGGATCAAAGAGGTTTTTGGTTGATCTCCTAGTCTTAACAAATGGACAACTTGCTCTGCATTCAGTGACATACATTACTCAGGAGATGAAAGAAACAGAAGTGAAATTAAATCTCATGACATTGGTGCTGGCAAAACAGATGTAATGCCCCATTTGTGTGACACTGACAAAGGACCGTGTGAATACTGCAAGACACTTCCTCGTAAAAGCTGTACCTTGTGGAAATTGCCAAAGAATAGCTTCTTGATCTGGGGCCCCTCAAAGGTGACGGTCTGGAACTCCCCTCTGTAGTCGTTGTTGAAGAAAGTGAGAGTCTTCCCGCCATCTGGTGATGGAGACGGGGGGGGGGACAGGGCTCATTCATCATGCCATTACCGCGTGCAGATTTACATACTAATGCATTGTATGGGACCTTTGCTGTTTATCTCTTCATTCCAGCCCTGGTGCTCACCATTGCGCTTTACATGTAGATAAAGGCTAATCCCTAAATTACATACTGCTGAGCTGCTAAGTCATCATTGTGGAAGCCTGGGCTCACAACAGATTACACACCTGCAGGTGTGTAGTGAAACACACACGCACACACACATACGTACATGCACACACACACACACACACACACACACACACACACACACACACAAACACACACACACACACACACACACACACACACACACACAGACAGACAAAAACAAACACACATATAAACCCACACAAACACACAAATTCACTAACAGAGAGAGAAAGACAGACAGGTAGTTTACAGTAATCATTACTGGAAGCACTCACGGTCTAGAATTACACCAACAATCGGCTCATTGTCTTTGTTGAGGATCTCCCATAAAGCAAAAGGCTCTTCTGGCGTTTCAGGGAGCAGGCGGAACAGCATGGAGATGGTGTAGTCAGACGGCAGGCCCTCTGGGTGGATGTACCTGAGGTGGAAGAGGCAAACAGCTTTTAACCATCTCACATGCTTATATGAATAGAGAGAAGAATTCAGTCTTAAGAGAGGTTAATGAGTGGAAAGGTTATAGCATGTCAACTGAAAATGTGCAACACTATGTCAGTGATACAAGGTGATTGCACTGGTGCCTTTCTAGCTAGGTTAGTTACGAGTCAGGGTGTTCTGCCATGCCTTTGTTCTATATTATTTACAGTGAGTCAGTCATGGCCCTTTTTTTTAGAAAACAAAGGAAAACTGAGGTATAACGTGATGGCAATGGAATATCTATTGGAAGAGAGCAGAGTGAGTAGAGAGTGTGACCAGGCACTGTGACACCAGCCCAGTGCTCAGTTAAAATAACACAGATGACACTAGATGTTATTGCTGCATCGACACAGAAAATTGCCACCAAATGACTTAAATAGTATAGATTGGATTTTGTTAATAAAATTCTTCAATGTTTCCTGCAAAGGTGCTTTGACTTGACACATTCTCCTCATATACTGCATTAGTAGGGCGAGGTCACTTTAACTGTGGCCGCAGCAGGTACCTGGTGGGCTGGACAATGAAGGCATCCTTGTGAAGCTTGTAGCAGGGGAAGCTGTTAAATGTGCCGGGCTCCATGGACACACCGTCAAGGTTACCGTATTGTTGTTCTGTCAGCCCAAACACCTCCATCATCCTAAAGCCTGTTGTGTTTGTGTGTGTTTGTGTGTGTTTGTGTATATGTGTGTGTGTTTGTGTAAGTGAGAGACAGAGAGAGAGAGGGAGGGGGGGGGGGGGTAGAAAGAGAAGGGGGTTCCGATCAGATAAACTATACTGACAAATGTTGCACAGTGCATCCATAAAATTATATTGTCTAAAACAATAAATGAAATCCAAGAAAACAAGAGAAATGCGAGACATACTGTGCTCATGATTACATGCTGCAGTGACAGCATAAAAACTTTACTGGAGTTTGATGTGAATGATTGTACCTGGCATAGTGCTGCCTCTCATTGGCACAGATGGGCAAGCTGGAAAAAAAGAACAATGTCACTCTTTCTTTGCTTGTTTCAAGGCAAAACTTTTTTTTTACAAATCAATGTCATAAGTCTTTGTACTGCATCACTTACTTGCAGATGCAGATTCGCACACGAATGTCACTAGCTTTTCCTCAATCTTCTGGAAAGCATCCAAGTCGTCCACAAAGAATACATGCCTCTCACTAGGCTTGCTGGCAATGCTCACCAACTCCCCATAGTCGGCGTCCGCAAACCCGATGGCAAAAACAATGTAACCTGGAGGGTAGGTGCCAGAAGTCATTCAAATTGAGGAAGAAGTGAAGTTACAGCGATAATTGCATCCCAGCACAGCCAGTCTAGACTAGATACTTGGGTGCAACTGCCCCTGCCCTTGGGTGGTATCAAAAGGTTAGCTTGTCTCCTCTTCACTGCACTTCAGGCAATTAAATAGGTCAACAGGGTACTTGTAATGTCGTGAGTGAATCTGAGCAAGCAAGGGTGCTCCCTTGCTGATGCCCATAACCATCTCTTGAAAAGCTCACATGCTCATATGAATAGAGAGAATTCAGTCTTAAGAGAGGTTAATGAGTGGAAAGGTTATTGGCTCTTTTAACTCAAGCATTCTGAAAGGACACAATGTGTCCAGAGACGTCAGACAATGTGTTCCTCACCTTCAATCTGCATCTCCTTGGAGACCTTGTGGACGTCGTCCTGGGAGCGTCCATCGGTGAGGACCACTAGCACTTTGGGGACGGCCCTCCTGATACCCCCCTCTGCAGTAAAGATGGTGTCCTTTACGTGCTGTATGGCTTTCCCTTTAAGGAGAGAGAGAATTGGGGGCTCATTAGTCCAAAAACAACAAATTCCCGGCGTCTCCTTCGGGAAAGTGCAGCGGAATATGAATTTTAAAAGGCCAAAAGTGGAGTGTAAATAGACAGAGATAAAAACTACTTAGTTTTCATGGCACATACAGCGTTATTCAAATCATCTCAAAGAGACTTTGGGGGATTTGAGACCCTGGCTCTGAGACATGACTCAAATAGGAAAAGCTGAAAATGAGCATTCATTAGTTTGTAAGCCTCCCTGACAAGGATGCAAGGATACACTCAGAAACAATGAACGCATTAATCACAATGCTTCACTGACTGCAAACTACGGCTTGATTACTTGCCTTGATAACAATGGCTAATTTATTATTTAAAAAAAGGGAATTGTAACAGTCTTAATAATTAATCTTTGGACAGTGTTGTTTTTCAACAACTAAAACAGAGTATACTCTTTGAAAAAAAGGGGAATAGACTCAATTAACTCCTGAAATGGGCTGATGAGCTCACAGCTCTGCTTTGCTCTGAGCCTCACAGAAAGACAACCTAGAGGAGAGCACAACAAGTCAAACAGCACATAATCTTCACACGCGCTTATTATAATACCCTCTCCGATTGGGAGGGAGCGAGAATCTCCCCCGGTAAGGTCATTATCATGACAGCCTCTCCTCTGCCGCAATGATTAAGATATGCAGCCACACGCAAGGGGGGGGGGACAGGGCATCACCAGTTCTCTCTGCATTCCCCCTACTGGGGCTCTGAGTACACAGAGCATTTCAGGATCCCCAGCTATTGGCCAGTCATCCAGTAAGGACACGCTAACACGGAGGACACACACTAGGTCAGACTGATGTACAGTCTGGCCTGATTTTTTTAAAAAAATCTGAGGACACCTGTTGCTAAATATGCTCCAGTGTAAAATGTTTTCCCATACCAGGCTTGGATTTCTCAAAGCCTATCATCATATTCAAGTGAGTTCAAAACCTCCATCATATTCTAATTGGTATGACTTGGCAGCTAGTGTGCCTGTGTGCGCTCTGTTTGGGATGGCGGTGGGCTGTGCCAGGCTCCGTCCACGTGCCTGTTTTGGTGTTGCCTCCTTTGTAAGCGATGCGCTGAATTGCCTCCAGCAGCCGTTCCTTGTTGTTATACGAGTTGAGTTTAAACTCCGTCCTGGCATCGTCGCTGAACTGAGCAATTGCCACCTGTTAGGAGAGGAGAGAAGAGCAGTATGTGGCGAGGTGTTAAGTGTCCACTGGAGGAAAGGAGAAAAAAACCCAAAAACAAATCTAGAGTCATGGAGCCAATTAGTGTCGGACATATCAACACTGGGTGGACAAGTCAGTGTGCAGCAACACCATTTTCCATACTGTGCTCTCTGTGAGTGGCTTGGTCAGGCTAGTTCCTCAGGTGCCACTTCCTCACCTGTGTGCCATCTGGGCCGATCTGGTCGAGCGCCCCAGTCGTGCTGTGCAGGAAGCGGATGATCTTATGGAAGTTGTCATCGCCAATACTCCAGGAGCCATCCACCAAGAAGACGAGATCGGCCTTGGCAGCTTTACAAACTGTGATGAAGGAAAGGAAAGTGTGTGTGGGAGAGAGAGAGAGATAGAAAGAAATGGATAGATAGATAGTTAGGTGTATAGATAGCAACACAGGCCGGCAGGCAGAGGAATATGTGGATACCAGAAAAGGAAAAGAGAGAAAGAGAAAGAGACTGATGGGAAGAGATAAATAGGTTAGGATAGCAGTTGCCTGTGCACTCACCTCACACCATAGGGACGGTCAGTGAGATGATTGGCAATTATCTCAGCAAACTCTATCCCATATCAAGAGCCTTCCAGCCGGAGATTGGGCAGAGGAGCATTTACTGATGTTTGGTAGGTGCTATTGTGGCAATTCTTTTTATATACTTAGGTAAACAGCCCTGCTGGTGGAAAGACCTGTTGCTGCCGTGCTCGCTCCTCCCAGAGTCAACATTCCACCGATAGAAAATTATAGGGTGGGAAATGGTGTTTATAGGGCTTAAGATGTGCGAGGACTTATCAATTAGCTTTTATGAACTTCTATAAAAACTCTTCTGAGGTTGTTGTGGACCACATGTTCATGGGAATGGCTTGTGGATTTATTGTCCTTAATGTAGCACAATATTTTGCGTCCAACCGGCAAGTTGAAAAAATGGTATGTATGTTAGCGACAAAGATGATTAGGAATAGTCTGTTAATGGCCATTGGAATTACTGAGTGACGATGAAATGCCATGTCATGTCACAAGATGGAAGGGATCGAAAACAGTGTTGCCAAACATCAATTTACCAGCAGGATTAGCAAGAATGCTAATGACATTATAGTGATTAAAGAGTATTGGATTTGTGCTAATCTTCAGACGCAGCCATCGAGGGTTTTGAATGTCAAAGATTGACTCAGAATCGACAACAGAAGAGTCAAAAGGAGACGGATTGTCATAGCAACAGGCTGAGCTGTGCACTGTTTGGTTTCCGCCTCTGATCCCTGAACCTGACTGAACAAGAGGTGACCATTACAGGTAGCAAATTAATGGACAGGACATTATTCTGTGAAAAGTTACATTTTAATAAATAATATGAGATGAGGTTTTGGCTTTTTGCGTCAGCTTTTGTTTTGAGTTTTGCAAACTGTGAGATGCCATGGTAACTGTGTGAGCTGGTGATCTTGAGGAACGGTGTGTGTGTGTGTGTGTGTGTGTGTGTGTGTGTGTGTGTGTGTGTGTGTGTGTGTGTGTGTGTGAGTTAAGTGAGTTGAGGTGTGTCTCAACAGTAATATATATACCGTCCTTCAAGGTGTATGTGTCTCCTATAAGGTCTATGAGTGTGTCTTAGTTAAATGAGGTGTATGCTAAGTAACATAAGAGATGAGGGTGGTATACACTGAGTGTGTGCATGTGTGTGTTCGTATCAAGTAAGCTGTATTACAGCTTGTCATTTTGATGATGTGGGTGGTCTGTAAGAGGTAGGGTCTGTGTGTGTATGTGTGTTCTGTGTAGCCATGTGTGTGTGTGAGAGAGAGAGGAAGAGAGAGAGAGTGTGTGTGTGTGTGTGTGTGTGTGTTCAGTGAGGTGCGTGATTTGAAGTCTGTGAGGTCTGTGTCTTTGTGAGGTCTGTGAGTTGTGCTCCCATACCTTCTTTGGCCTGGGGCACAGTGGGAGGAGGTGGAGTGGTGGGGGGTCTTGTTGGAGCTGCGGTAGGCAGGGGGACTGAAAACAGACACACACACACACACACACACACACACACACACACACAAACATTAAATGAAGTGTGAGAAAAAGAAAGAAAAAAGGATAAAGAGGTAGAGTCTACATTATGGCAGGCCAATTTAAGGTGAATGGTTTGCAAAGGCTTCAATTCACTCAAGTGTTTATGGTCACACACACACACACACACACACACACACACACACACACACACACACACACACACACACACACACACACACACACACTTACATACATGAAACCTAATCCCTTCCACAATTCCCTATAGGAAAACACAAGGCAGAATGAAGCCAGATGATGTGCACAGTGCACAAGTACATCTAAATAACTTCACACACAATATGTGATTACGTACACCATATAATTAGCTAGTTTGATTACTGCAGCAGCAGCAGCAGCAGCAGCAGGAGTAGTCTAAATGAATTGTTTTTCCCCTCCTCTCCTGAAAAGCCCAGAGAACTCAATACAGCAGTAAATTAGGCACCTGAAACTGTGAATTACTTTTGATGGCAGCCTCCGAGCCCAGCCCGCAGGGAACGCGTGGCAATTTAAAGAGGCTTTAGCTTTTATTTGTGTCAAAACAAAGCAATAAATCTGTGCCAGCAAGCTAACATTTGGCGCCTCAATGCAAACAAATATCACAAGCTCGGTAATGATTACTTCTCCGGGCTGGATTAAAGCTGAGACCCAGCCAACGACCTCTGCAATGAGTCAGGGGGATGGAGAAGACCACTCCTCAGTAACTCTGTTAATCCCCAGAAGACCACACTACACTATGAGTCTCTCTCTCTCTCGCTCTCTCTCTCTCTCTCTCTCTCTCTCTCTTTGTGTGTGTGTGTGTGTGTGTGTGTGTGTGTGTGTGTGTGTGTGTGTGTGTGTGTAGGTGTGTGTGTGTGAAGAGGTTGTATGCAATTAATACACTGATCCTGGCTTTGATGCACTTGTTATGTATTCCAGAACAGGGCAATGTCTACAGCCTCTACATGCAGGGCACATACAAATCACATTTGTAAATAGAATTTAGAACTGCCTCAATGCATGGAATTGTAATGATATGAGGAGCCATTGCACAGTGGTGAGGCAGAGGGTGAGAGAGGGTTATAACAATGCATCAGGGCATCCATTTAGTCAGCTATGGCTACTCCCAACAGCATCCCACCAAATTAACTGAATGAATGCTTCCTTCGCTGTGTGCTGGTGTTGGTGCTGTCCTGTGCTACAGTTGTGTAAGCTGAGACACACAAAAGTTGTGTCTGATGATAATGCATAGATTAATCATTTTCAGCGGAAATTTGTCACTAATATTACTCTCAATTCAATAAATAGATCACATTGATCATGCCAAAAATCACGTTGCACACTTCAACCTCTGGTTGAGAGCACACTGCTATGTCTTTCACCAGTTACATTGTTTTTCTGAAAAACTTGGTTCAGTCTCTCCCTTACTGGCTACTTTGTTGTAAATGTGCTTTTTATTTAGCTTCTATAGTTTGGATTCTGTAAAAGAATCGTGTGCCATGTGACTCTGGGATCTGCTCACATGTCTTCTGGGTGGTGGTGACAGCTGGGCCCTCAGCCTCCTGCATCTGGGCATAGATGCTGATCTTGTACTCCGTGTTGGGCGACAGGTTGCTGAAGCAGTGTCTGGATGCCCCACCTCCCAGTGACGCTTCCTGTCTCTCTCCATCTGACAGGAAACAGAAGAAACATTACAATTATATCCTGTTGCAATCACCTGTCATCACACCTCAGGATACAGGCGAAACATTACAATTATATCCTGTTACGATCACCTGTCATCACACCATCCTCAAAGGAATTCTCAAAGGAATTCTCAAAGTCAATGTTTGAAGTCTGCAATGGAAACAGGTTGCAGATAATACTAAATAAATATCAGATCAAATATCATTATTACTATTACCATTTGAATATATTTTAATGGCCGTAAAATGAGAGTAATTCATGATGGTTAGAGAGAGATTGTGCTCATCAATATGAAATAACAGTCACGCAGAAGGATAAGGCTCTCAAATTTTCCTTCTTCTTAATCTGTCACCATCACCATCTGTGGCATGTCACGTCTGCCTGAAGCCATCTTAGCATTGTGTTGCCACTTCTCTGTGTGATGAATGTGAAAAAGTGGGGGATTTTTTCAAATGTGTGGTAACCAGTCTGAGAGGAATATAATTAGAGAGTCCTGTTATTTCTCATCATTTTTTGTAGTTGATTTTCTTTTGTACACAAAGCATCTTTTTGTGCTTATTTCTTTCCTGGGTGGGGGGTGTGGTGGGTAGCTTTCTCTCCGGTAATTACACATTCATTACAGTGCCCACCCCCGACACATAAATCCTCATTTTGGGTATTATCAGACGATAGCTTTAATATTTCAGAAGTCCCTGAGGTGCACAGGTTTGGGTTAGAAATGTCTGAAAAGAGTGTAGGGCTGTGGGACAATAATGAAATTAGCATTTCAATGCTGAGTCTAAAAAAACATCAACATCATCATTTATTGTATTTTTTTCTTCACATTTGGAGCATGAGCCTTCGGAGAAATACAGACAGAGCCGTAGAAAACAACAAAAGAATTTCAGTCAGCCTTCGATATTCAAATGCCATAGGACTCTTTGTCACCAGTTTGTCGCCAGAGGGGGTAACACACTCTCTGCCAGCATTCAAATGCAAGCCTGACCGTATGACCTTTTTTGTCCAAAACGCTTCCCCTCAGTCTGCTGTGAAATGCAGACCCAGACGAAGGTCACCATGATTACTACCTTGAACTGCTTGAGCAAACACAAAGCTTCAGGACCTGTATTTGCACAGACCACTCGGTCTGCGTGTAGACATAGTGAAACAGGGGGGAAGGGGGGGTACTCAAATTAAGTGTTGGAGCTCCTTAAAGTTTAAACAACATCATGAAATATACGACTTAAAGTTCAGCTGAGCGACTGTGAAATGATTACAGGAACAACCTGAAAAATTGCTCGCATCTCATGTTTGTCTTAACTTCAATATAACAGAGTGTTGCTTTGAGGATGTTCCTTTTAATTGGAGAAAAAATGAGAATGGTTGAGGTGTCAGAACTGCTCCTATCACAATTCACTGGAAACATTGCTTTCCTTTACCACCTCTACTTGCCTCAAAATAGAAGCAGTTATTACCGACCAACCATATCACCACCTTATCTTGACCCAAAGAGCCGCCCCTGTGCAGGAAATCAAGTGTGAGCGTTTTTTTTTTTGTTGAATCTACATTTTTGGCTCGGAGAGCAGTGGTGGTGTCTGATTATGCACCCTGAGAGTCGTGGTGCTTATTCACACAAGTACTGCCATTTTCCTTTACCGTGTCATCAACTCCTATGGAGTACTGTCTTTAACACATTCTTCGGCATTGACACTTAAAGGAAAACTAACATTAACGTATAATCTTAGAGACAGGAACACTCACAAAGCACTAACACTTAGCACAGACAGCCCAGTACATATAGCGCAGCCATTTAGAGGGCTTAAATATGAGCTTTAAGCAAAATGGTATTTCACTTTCTTGCAGACTCACATGTGTGCACACATACACAAAAGCAGACAGACACACACACACACACACACACACACACACACACACACACACACACACACACACACACACACACACACAGACACACACACACGTCAGAGAGGAAATTGAGGTCCACATCTGTGGTGTCTCCTGTGTCAACTGAGCTCAATATCCGTGTGCTATCCAGGCTTCAAGTGATGCCCAGCGAAGCAAGCAAGATCTGCACAGCACAGCACTATAGTCCACTAGGTGATATTAGCCAAATACTGAGCTGGATTTACCGTCTCTTTCTCAGTCTCCTGTGCACATACCCTGTCTAGCTCACTTTTTTCGTTCTTTCTTTCTTTTTCTCTCTCTTTTGCTTTCTTTATATAGGGAACCGAGATGGCCAAAATGGATGTGCAAGATTTTTGTGTGCAAGATTTGGAATTAAGAGATTTAGAGACTCCCTGTCTCGTTCCCCAAAGCCTCGATCCTGCTTGATACGGTAGCTCATACTGTGCTGAAATGCTGGAGTCACACAAAAGGATTCCCCATAACTCCAGTACCTACTGTGCCTATACTGGTCATGTACTAACCTGAACTGCATTAATCATATCTGACATCTATTATACAGGGGGATATACCGTACGTATATAGTAGATCAGAATATATGAAATATATGACACTTCCGCTCTTTCCAGAAAAAAAGCATTCTTAACAGCACATGATAAGATTCATAGTGCTCACGCTATAGTGAGTTAGGAGACAACTGGGACAGACATCTCCTAGCTGACTGAAGACCAAGAGTCAGAACTGGAGGTGCCACAAGAATCATCTGATACTCACTAACAAGAGACTCGAGCATGATGCGGTACAGGGTGGCATGGCGATGTGGCTGCCATTGGGTACACATGCTGGTGGTCCGCACCTGGTAGGTCTTCAGGTTGGTCACGCCCAGGTACACTGTTTGGAGAAAAGACAGAGTAAGTTCACCCGCGTGTCTGCATCTGCATCTGCAAACAGCTCAACTACTGTAGGTCAGAAAGAAAAAAACTGTTCCAGCAAGTTCCTCATTACCATTTAAACATATATTTCAGAAAACATGACAATATGAATTATATTAAGCCTAGATTGGCAGAGATCTGATAAACAGGCTGAACAAGTCTGTAAAATGGCTGTTGTTGCGACAATGTCAATGTTAGAGCAGAATTCTGTTTACCAGAATTGGAATAAGATGACAGATAGATAAGAGTCACGTGGTAGCAGTCTCCTCTACTTGATAATGGTCCTGAATGATTTCTGTGGTGTGCTCCAAGTCAGTGGGAGAGCCACTGACTATAGTATTTTTCTCCATGAGAAACTGCTACGAGAGCCGACTCTCTGAACTCATAGTGGGCAGTAATGTGGCAGATGGGTTAGGAAATGGGTATTTTCCTTACAGCAAGATAAACTAATTTTCAGTTGCCGTTGCTCCCAACCACGACATATGCTTCCAACTAGCTGATCAGAACCGTATGTGCCCATAGGATGACGCTCAGTCACACAGTATACAGTATCCATTCTGTGCATAATTTCAGCTTTTTTCTGGTCTGTGTAGTTTCAGAATGTGTTTGTCTATCATGGTGAAAACAAATCAGCGAGAATGATGTGTGCATCGAATGACCTGGCGACTGCTAAAGGAATCCAAATCACAACTTCTAAAATTTCAAAAAATAGACAGGCAAATCTCTCAACCATTCCATCGGCAAAGTGCCAAAACTAGCCAAGGAAATTGAGATAGTGACTGAAGTCTGACAGGTTTGATCCATTAGCTAATTAGCATGTTAAACGCCCCGTCTGACTGGCACTGCTCGACGATGCCGCAGACGGATCTCCCATTCTTATGCAGGCAGGAACAAGCATCATTACACAGCTGCTTTGATTACCAGAGATGTGCCGGCGCTAATAAGACAATGATCTCAATTATGGCGAGACAGAGATATCATGCTATGCCCGCTTGCCTTGGCACCTAATATCAACGTTGAATAGTCAGTCTCAGTCTGGGGTGAGGGGGAGTTTGATTATCCACCTCCAGCTAGTTACAGCATGAGCGGATATGGACTGACCCCTCAGCACGACCTCTAAGCTGTTGTTGTGTGATTACAGGATAGTGGGAACAATTAAGCACACCAGTGGTGAATAATGAAATACACAGAGTATTTGCGTACGGGTCTTCTTGTCAAAACAGCTAGCAAACAAAACATGCCTCGTTCGTTTCCCTTCAGTCACTGAGGAACTGAGTCCATCAAATATTACTGACGGCAAGGTGCTCACGTTGACCCCAAAGCTTCCTTTTAAAATTAATAGAGTACTCTCCAGATGTGTTCACTAAGCACTATACTCTCTTTAGGTTTAGCTCTGTCTCCTATCTACAATGAACACTGAAAAAGCCTCATGCAATTTACACAATAAAGAAACTTGGTGGTTAGGTAGTCCACTTTTAATAAGAATCTTAAAACTGTAATGCCAATCTCAGAGCGGCTGAGAGAAAGTGGCACAAATCTGCCGCGCTGGACGATCTTGCAAGCTACCAGACACTGCTGGCCTCCTTCTCATCCAGCATCACTGCTGCTAAGAAGACTTTTTTCAATGACAAAATCAACGGTGCAACTGACGCTCGGAAACTATTCTCCACCTTCAAAACTCTGCTCTACCCTCCTCCTCCCCCCCCAGCTACTAACCTCACTGCTGATAACTTTGCTTCCTTTTTCACAGAGAAAGTGGCAGCCATCGGGCAACAGTTCGACCAACTGTCCCCCTCCCCTAAGGGCGCAACCGTCAATAGCTCATCTTTTCCTTCTTTCATCCCTCTCAGCGAGAGTGAGGTCTCCAAAATCCTAACAGGTAGCCGTCCAACTACATGCCCGCTGGACCCCATCCCATCCAACATCCTTCAAGCCATATCGCCTGCCGTCTTACCAGCAATAACACAGGTGATTAATGCTTCATTTAATTCTGGAACATTTCCTTCTCTTTTCAAAGTGGCTCGGGTAACGCCGCTGCTCAAGAAGCCGTCTCTCGATCCCACTCAGGTGGAAAACTATCGACCGGTCTCACTTCTCACGCTCCTATCTAAAACCATTGAGAGGGCAGCTTCCAAACAGGTCACCGAGTTCCTGTCAAAGAACAATCTCCTCGATCCGAACCAGTCTGGATTCAAAAGCAGTCACTCCACCGAAACAGCCCTGTTGTCTGTAATGGAGGCCTTAAAAACAGCTAGAGCAGCAGCTCAATCCTCGGCTCTCGTCCTGCTTGACTTATCAGCTGCGTTTGATACAGTCAACCACCGCATCCTTCTGTCCATACTGTCAAGTATGGGCATTTCTGGCAATGCGCACTCCTGGTTTGAATCCTACCTCACTGGGCGCTCGTTCAACGTGTCATGGCAAGGTCAGCTGTCTGTACCTCACCGCCTCACCACTGGGGTGCCCCAAGGCTCGGTGATGGGACCACTTCTCTTTGCCATTTACACCACCTCGTTGGGCCCTATCATCCGCTCGCATGGTTTTTCCTACCACTGTTATGCCGATGATACTCAACTGTTTCTGTCTTTCCCTCCTGAGGACACCATGGTCTCGGCGCGGATTTCGGACTGTCTCGCTGATATATCCACATGGATGAAAAATCACCACCTTCAGCTGAACCTGGCCAAAACGGAACTGATGGTCTTCCCAGCCAAACAGGTCATCCACCACAACATCAAGATCAATACTGACTCTTTATCTCTTGCTCCATCCAAAACAGCAAGAAACCTCGGGGTCATTATTGATGACCAACTGACCTTCACGGCCCACATCGCCTCTGTCTCCAGGTCGTGCCGCTTTGCGCTATACAACATCCGCAAAATCAGGCCGTACCTAACCCAGTATGCCACCCAGCTGCTGGTGCAAACCTTGGTGAGCTCCCGCCTTGACTACTGCAACGCCCTCCTAACGGGCCTGACGGCTTGCGTGGTGAAACCACTACAGATGATCCAGAACGCGGCGGCGCGTCTGGTGTTCAACCAACCGAAAAGGGCACACGTCACCCCGCTACTCATCGAGCTCCACTGGCTGCCAGTAGCTGCTCGCATTAAGTTCAAGTCACTTATGCTTGCCTACAGAGTGCTTACTGGTTCTGCTCCCACCTACCTAAATGCTCTTGTAAGGGCAAATGTTACACCCAGGACGCTGCGCTCGTCTAGTGAGCGTCGTTTGGCACTGCCGTCCGTGCAAGCACGGCAATCCAGACTATTTTCATTTGTAGTTCCACGTTGGTGGAACGAACTGCCTAGTACTACCAGAGCAGGGGCGTCCCTCTCTACCTTCAAGAAGCTTTTGAAGACCCAACTCTTCAGAGAGCACCTCCCCTCCTAACTGGCACCTGACTAGCGCTTAACTTGCACTTCAGCAGTTACATTCCTGCACTTCTTTTTCCTCTTTTCTAGGTTGTTGTTTTTTCTAATTCTCATGTAAAGTAGTATTTATTGTTACACCATGCTTTTTTATTGCTCTTAGCTTGACTGTTCTCTCCCTTGTACGTCGCTTTGGACAAAAGCGTCTGCTAAATGACTAAATGTAAAATGTAAATGTAAATGCCTTGTGCTGATGTCTCAGTTTCACTACAATGTGACAAACCTTGCCTTGTGATTTTAAATATAGAAATATCGTAAATTAACTCAGTGAAGTTCAGATGCAGTGAAAATTAGCATGTTTACTTGGAACGAGTCTCGTCAAGTTCATCACCATTGGCTACATATCTCTCTGACATGCGGTGCTGGTGCCTTTGATTGTGATTTAGGGTGGAACCTGAATTGAGCATGTGTGGAATGTGTGGTTAGGGGGAGGGGGAGATGACTTGTCACTCACATGTCTTGGCGTTCCCAATGAGCGCCTCGCTGGAGCCTGTGGTGTATGAGGCGATGACTTTGACGCTGTACTCAGTGCCGGAGAGCAGGTTGAGGATCAGAATGGTGTTCACGTCTTCACCCACAAACGTCTCCAGGGCGCGCCCTGGGCCTGTGAGAGGGTGTGGTTCAGAAAAGGTCAGAGGTAAAATACCTCATCACAAAATTATAATCTCAATCACCAGCACCAAGTTCATGTCTAAGCGTATGCTCTGTTTGCAGTTTCCCCCCTCCAAAGGAAGCTATATTTAGCCTGGTACGGCCAGATCTATAAGTATGTACAATTCCAGCAAAAATCAAGATGGGAGCAACAGGCATTCAGAGACAGGCTAAGACAGCACTAGATAGGCAATAAGTAAGTAAGAAATAATGGCTGCCAAAGTGTCCTGTTGTACGAAAATATTGGACAAGGTGGAGGCAAAGATCTCTAAGACGCATAGTCGCTGGGGTGTAAGTGAAGACAAATCTTCATTGATTGATTAAGAATGATTGATTAATGACGCGAGAGGCTCAACTGAGGCAGTACCAGAGGTGGGCTGGTAGACAATTCTGTATCCCATGGTGGGTGATGGGGGTGTATCCCAGGTGATTCGGAAACGGTTATACCACTCCTCAGACACTCTTAGGTTCCTAGGCGAAGTCAGAGGCACTAAAGAAAAAACAAGGGATGGGGAAAGTGGAGGAAGAAATTGGTAAATAGGGGTTGAGAGAGAAGAGGAGGGAGGAAAAAAGCGTTTATCTTTACTGTTCTGCACATCTGAAATATGCGTTAATAACCTCATAAATCATTCCTTTCTGTTCAAGAGCTGAAGTTACATTTGGAATGTGTGCACTGTTTAAGCTTAATGGGTCTTGAAATAACATATTGTGCACTTGTATATTCCTTTGCTGTAATTTTATGAAAATTACACACATTAACTTGAACCTTTTAAGGGGAAATGATTTCAGTTGAAATTGCCAACAAAATTCTCAATAAGTACTCACAGACTATTTTTAAGCACTTATCAAAACAAACTCACAGTATTATGCAGGTGAGATATACATGTTATGTTTACTTTCAAGTCAAGTCAAGTAATATCACAACATAGTGCATATTGGCAGAACCTGTGGTTGGTCCACTGCAAGCTAAGTACTAAGTAAACAGTAAAGCTAAGAAAGCAACAACATCTGTGGTAACTAGTACTTGTTATTTTAAAAGTTCATAACCATCAAAACTCTCTAGAAAGAACTCCTCTGCAAATGGTTCTAAGGTCCTTCAAAACCTTAAAAGGGCTCCGGTTTCTATCCGTCTTTAAGAGGTGACTGAAATTATCAGTGTAATAAAGGTTGAGGTGGTATTTTTTATATCCAGAAGATGTCCCTCTGGTCCCCTGTAGCTGGGATGCCTACTGCCCCTCTTGGTGATCTACCCCTCCTCAAGGTTGTCATGGTGACCTTAATTCAAAGACACTTTTTCCCTTTTAAAGATGCTTCTGACAGGTTTGATTTGCTGAATGGGGAGAATGGCAGTGGGGTTACCACTGATGTCTTGAGAGTGAATAAATGATCAGAGGCAGAGTAACCTAGGGCACCCTAACCACAAGAGATGAAGCAGGAGTGGAGCAGACTCACGGGTGCGACCCACGCGGGTCATTACGGGGCCCGGTCCATCTGCGTACACGGGGGTGACGGTGACTTGGTACTCAGTGTCTGACAGCAGAGACTGAAGCAGAAGGCTCTTCTGTTGACTTGGAACCATGGTCTGAGGGAGAGAGAGGGATAACATATAGTCGTGAGCAGTCTGGGAATACAACACATGTCAAAGTGAACTAGCAGAACATGAAAAATAGTGGTTAAATCTAGAGAACAATGTGGGAAACATCACCAGTCAATCAAATCATTTCTCTCAAAAGAAGTTTTTTTCACTCTCCCTGAAAAGGTTAGTGAATACTTTCTCTGATAATGTAAGGGGTACACGCGTTATCGAAGTGTGAACAGTTTATAGTAACACTGTTAAATTTCACACATTCGGTGAACAAGGGCAATAGTTTTTTCATCTCCTGTACAAAAAGCATTTGCAAACAACTGTTAAAAGTAAAACAGGTCATTGTGGGAGAGAACGTTAGGACCATCAGCATGATCTCTCTCTGAGAGAGCAACCTTTGAGTAAAGATGGGGAAATCGGATTTTAATATTCTGTTCTCTCTGTGACTGTGCACCAAAGCTCATCATTGTTCTTTATATCTATGCATACCACTGGCAGGGAATAACAATGCGCTCAACACCGACCAACTAAACAAATGGGACTGCAGCCAGCAGCAAATACTGCTCGGGAAATAAATCGTTGCAAAACCCACACAAACTGAGACAATCAAATTTAGCGTAAAAAGTGAGCGAAATGACACAATAGGCTTTCACTGGGCTTTTAATACAGCCATTACATTAGCAAAGCAATTCAGTTTTTTTTGACACAATTGGGTCGATAAATAAATCACTACAGGAAATCACTTCCTCCTCCCCCCCATGACCTGCCTGCCCTGCTTTTGGAAATGGGTAGACTTGGAAGCTGGCAGCAGGGCGTCTGGGTTATCTCTACACTGTTGGAGTGATTTAGGGTTGATAACGGGGTATCTGCAGAGCTTCCCGGGCAGGATGAGAGGGCTCTTTGACGCAAAGGCAAGAAAATCGGATTTGAAAAGCTCCACAGCTTTGTGTGTCAATCTTTTCCATTTTTTTTTTCTACGCAATCCCTTGCCAGGGCAGGCATTTATCATGGTGCCTTTTATGACAGAGAACATAAAAGTCATTAAATTCATCCTTAAGAAAAGTGAACAAAGAGATGTGGCATGGTGATATATTGCAGAAGTAGGACAACTTCACAGTTGGCACAGCACACAACTGAGTGGGAATGTAGTCCATTCATTTGACTCAAGGAATACATATTTAATTGTCTAGCTGTGCACTTAAATTTAGCCAGAAGTTAAACTTCAATTATTTATATAAGTGGCAAAGCTGTAGTAAACAATCTCCACCAAACACATATTAGGGCTACAAGACTGGAGCCAAGTATGTCAAATGTGTTGGAATGTGTAAGTAGTTTTACTGAATAGCCAACAAAACTCAAATAACATAATAAGAACAATGCATTAAGACTCGAAAAAACGCTAGAATGCCACAGCTCAACAACTACAGTATATACCACACACTCCTTCTTGTTTGCATTCCGACTGCATACAGTCTAGCCTTCTCCACCCTGAAGTTTCACAGTCATGACAACTGTGGAGCATGGAGTCTGACAAATCAATTTAGTGCCAAATGTGTGGCCCCCGCAGATCAAAAAATACCAAAGGCGCTTTGGGTGTGTGCCGAGTGACATCTACCCCTCCATCAGTTGAAGGCTGGGAAAATTGGATTTTATGATGCGGGCGCACTACTTCATCAAGTATTTATAATGCCTGTAGTCAAATCAAATTTGAACAAAGAGAACAAGTCAAACCCTGGCCGCCCAGGACTAGCAAGGGGTTTGCCGAACAAACATGTAGGGCCCTCAGCAAACTCCTGCTTAAGGAGCTGTCCATTAGACAAGTGGTTCTGAAATGCGAACAACACAATTCCTCAAAAGTTGTGATGCGTGCAATGAAGCTCACATGAGATATACCTGGGTCTCAATAAAATATTTGAATTTCATCTGGTAACACAACAGTGTTGCTGAAAAGCAAAGAGTACAAGATGGATAAACATGTCCGCCCTAAATGTCTCTATCAGAGTGGGGTCGAGAAGAAACTGAGCAACATAAGGCAGCAAAATTGAAAGGGTAAACAGGAGAGGAGAGGACAATGAGGGTAGAATAAAGAGTCCAAGCGCCACCACACTCACCACCTCCTCTGCGCGGTCCCCTTGCCTGGTCACGTAGGAGATGCGGTACTGACGGACGTTGGGGTCCTGGAGCTCCCAGGAGACGCGGAAGCTGAAGGTGGTCTGCTCACTGATCTGCACGTTCCTCACAGCCTGACGCACCACTGAGGGGGAGAATTGTTCCATCAGGTGCCTGACATTTTATTACAGGTTTACATCACGAAAAAAAAAATCAAAAGCTTGTGATGTACGTAGGTGGGTATAATTATGGGATATTATGTGAACACATTCTAAATTCATCTAATGAAATATGCTCTGATGTCCCGTGACTTGTTCATAAACACTGTAAGACTGCATCAAGAAATGGAAAACATGACTAAATATATGCAGGGGAGGAAATGGCATTTTAAGCTTGATATACTGTATGTCTGACTCTAAAGTCAAAGTAAATATGTGCTAATGTGACGGTACACACACATTTGGCATGACACCACATGTTTCCCTGAGAAATCCATATCCTCTATCTAAATTCAGTCCTCTTTGTTTATGGCCTTCATAAACCAACCCCTACAGACCTTGAGATCTGGTCACCATGTGTTGCTGGGATATTTATTCACTGTATTTGGTTAAATCCTCATAAGAAGGTAATCGCCCTACTGACACATGCATTCATTTATTTCCTCCTATATTCAGGATTGGTATTAGCTCAATTTGTAAACTATCATCTTGGTGTGTGGGTGGGCAATTTCCTCAGCGGCAGCTCCAAGATCTACACAGAGCTGCCAAGCTGGTCTGGGCTTTAGTGTGGCTGGCATGTTTACACAGTGGGAGACGGGCCTTCATGGCCAACAATAGAGGACTCAGTACATTCATTGGCATTCACTTTTAGTTGTCATTCAAAGCGTCTTATCGTATAACAGAACATGTCAGTCTATACACTACATATTAAAACCTCCTGATGGATCGATTATCAGGTCATTGGATAGATGGATGAATTATTGGATTATTTTAAAGAGGACGTATTATGGTATTCGTTTTCATTTCCAATGTCTTTGGGGTCTACTAGATTAGATTTACATGCTTCAACGTTCAAAAAACACATTACTTTTCTCGTACTGTTCATCTCTATTCACCCGTATCTGAAACGCTTGTATAGAGCTCCTGTGTCTTTCACTCCCCCCCCCCACACACACACACCCACACCCCTCTTTCCGTTCTGTCAGCTCGCCCACTCTGTTCTAATTGGTCAACCTCCAGAGCGGTTGAAAAGAACTTCACACCCTTCGCAGCACAGCACAAATCTAAAGTGGAAAGTACCGGACATTTGATGATGATTTCTGATCATGATGATGAATTACTGCTCGAAAATTATGCTAAATTATTTGTTAACGATAATAAATTATCTAGTGGAGGGAACAGTGGTGGTAAAAATGAATTTCAACCACTGACTTCTCTGTTGTTCTACCTTTGGCAGGGCGTACAAAGGGCACTTCCCCAAAGGAGACAGCATCCTCTCGACATAGTTACAATACAAACAAACTGGTCCTGACCTCCAGTAGTTGCTTTGCGTTGTGTGTGGGGGGTTGCCAAACTTCCCGCTAGGCGGGCAATAAGGATTGTGTTACGAGATTGTGTCATCTTGTAACAAATGAAAAGGGCTGGAATTCCAACGAGAATTTCAGGCAGCTGGGAAAAGTGATTTCTGTGGGAGAGTTACTCCATCTGACGTGTACTTTGGGCTTTGTAACTTTGCAGATCGTTTAATGAACAACAAAAGCTATATAACACCCTAAAGGAAATGGAAAAAAGCGGAAGAGCTTAATAGGTCCTCTTTAATCTTATAGACCAGTTATATGTCATGCATAAGATATGCAAGCAGTCTGGATATGAACACACAGATCACTTTATGTCTTTTGTAGCCGAATCTGCAGACTCAACAAATCCAGCATACACGCATGCAATATTGAGAAAGTCGAAAATGTGCTTAGGTAAACCTACCTGCAGCTATTGTAGTGGTGGTTCTGATGGTTGTGGTTCCTGCCGCTGCAAGAAATGTGGAGAACATGAACACAGCCAAGCCTCTCAATTCAAGATTACTTTATGGAGATTGATACAGAAGGCTTAGAAAACACTAGCTGAGGTAAAAAGCAAAGTTGTCAAGTGAAACTTTTGTGTTCTGTCTAGCTTTATTACCAGTGGTTTCCAGAAGGATGACTGATTCGCTCTCTGATTCATCTTTGTATATTCCGGAGAGAGACACCTCGTACTCGGTGAGGGGCTTTAGGCCAGTCACCAGATAGGTGTTTGTTTGGGAATTCACCAACACCTTGAACAAGCAGGGGGAAAGAGGACAGATTTGTTTAATACATTTAAATGTAGTAGACTAAACAGACTGAATAAGACAAAATAAAAGACAGACAGGAAGACAGACAGACATAAAAATAGACACACAGACAGACGGGCAGGCAGACAGCCACACATATACAGACAGACAGACACATCTATGAAGATTGACAGGCAGATAGATATGTATGCAGACAGACACATCTGAAGAGAGGCAGGCTGACACATGAAACAGGCAGAAACACAGACACCTCTTCAACGTCTCCGTCGCCATCACTCTCTCCCCACAAGAGCTTGTAAAGGACGACATCTGTGGCAGGGTGCTGCCAGCTGACTCTGAAGCTGTTGTAGCTGACCTCTTTGGTTCGCCCGTTCAGAGGCTCAGGAACAGTCTCTGCAGCAGAAACACAAGATTTTGTGGAAACACTCACATAGTCAACATCTGACGTAACATCTGAGATAACAATTGGCAACAGCCACACTCTGGATCACAACATACTATAGGTTAATGTATTAAATAATTTGACCACGTCTGTAATGGCATACGAGTACATAACAGTACAAGCCTAAAGTCTAAAGCTTTATTTATTTGTGTCCTTTGCCACTGATCAAATAGCTGTTCATGTAGCTGTTCATGTAATATCAATGATAAACACAATGGCATGGTGTTGAATGACTGCTGTATTATAAATAATCACGCCAGCACAAAGGTTCAGAGGTGCTTACTGGTGGTGAAGCTGCCTTTGAGAGCCTCAGCCTGACCCTCTTCATACATGGCGTAGATGGCCACTGCGTACTCCGTCAGAGAGGTCAGGTTCTGCAGGAGGTGGCTGGTGATGCGGCCCACCTCAAACTGTGTCGAATCACCGGACATAATGAGGTCAGGGGAAATATCATGGGGTCAAGTTCTGGTATAACCTCACACACAGAAGTGCCATCATTACTGTAACCTAATTTCGGCATAGTATTGTGTGGTGACTATGTAGCATGATTGCAGCTCTTGTGCGATAACAGGTTGCTTAATAATAGCTGATGTTCATGTTTTAATCAAGGCTGTACTAGTTGTTGCATATATGTCTCAGAGAGAAAAAATCACACAACCAGTAGTCTGGAGAACCTGTGAAAACCCCATACCTCGCTGCTCTGTGCACCCCTGGACTTCACATACACGATGCGGTAACCTCTGACCTTCCTGGAAGCTTCATCCCAAGTCAGCCGACCTGAGGTGTGGTTGACATCTGTGATGCGGAGGTTACGTGCCGGGGAGAGTGGCACTGAGAGGAGAAAGGGCAGGGAAAGAGAGACAGAGAAAGGAGGACAGATTTTCAACAAACGAATGCAAGAATACAAAGATATAAAGCTGTCAGACTAACAAGGAAGAGCATCTGAATGTATTTAGTTTGGGTAATAATTAAGTCTGAGATAACAATCTAACCTCAATTGAGAGAGAGAGAGAGAGTGAGAGGGAGAGAGAGAGAGAGAGAGAGAGAGAGTGAGAGGGAGAGAGAGAGAGAGAGATGCAGATTCACAAAGTTAGAAACAGCAAGAGTAGGGCACAGACCCTTGAGAGGGTGATTCCCAATGTCACTGCATTGCAACAATAACCATTTAATTAACCATGGAGACCTCTCCCGGCTAAGCACTGCCTCCCTCCGACTAACGCCCTTGGACTAAGAAGAAGGTGCGTAAAGCTTTGTAATTCACCCGGCGCAGCTTGGGCTCTGCAGTTTTTCCATCAGAGTGGCCGAGGGCAGGAAGGTTCACTATCCTCAATTTAGCAGCGGCTCAGAGCCGGAATAGCCTGAGCAGAGGTGCTCACACAGAGGAGAAGGAGGAAGTTCGGGCAGAGAATTTTAAAGTTGTGGGGAAGAACGTGAGGGGTCATGCAGCGGTTTGCTTCTACCCATCCCCCCACCCCAACACTGACATCTAAAAAAAAGCCCACTGCTAAAGATTCCTCTCTTGATTGATTTGATTGATCCTTCATATTTAAAAAAAAGAAATAACTAAGGTCAGACACCAGTATAGATCATAAGCTATTCATGATCTGATTAGATTAGTATCTTTTTCTCAGGGCATATTCTATGGCTGTTAATAATTTATGTTAGTAATTAAGCATCCCAAATTGCCCAAAGACCTTGGATCATGACGCTTCAGCAGACCAAAGCAACTGAGTTAATGACAATGCAATCTTTGCTGGTGTGAGTATCAAACGTCCTGGATAGTTTCCCCCATGACTCACATGTGATCTCCTGGCCGGTCATAGGGTCACTGGCGTCGTCTCCGTACATGGCGTAGACAGTCACGGTGTACTCAGTGTCTGGGGTCAGACCCTCAAGCTCGACCTCTGTGACACTCTCTGCCACTTTCACCTACACACACACACACACACACACACACACACACACACACACACACACACACACACACATATATACACACACACACACACACACACACACACAGAAACACACACACACACACACACACACACACAGAAACACACACACACACACACACACACACACACACACACACACACACACACACACACACAGAGAGAGAGAGAGAGACACACCACATTGGTCACCATAAGATTAGATTGCGTTTGGACAGAATTTCTGTGTTAATGCTAAGCAGCAGGGCCCCCTCGAGGGCATCGAGAGTCCTCAGTCCCTGAGGCCAAAACCCCAAAGAGTGCCACCATCCCACCACCACTAAACCAGCTCATAAACCCAGGACACATGAATGGAGAGAGTTTAGGTTTTCTCCAGTTTAGAGTAGGAACTCATTTTAGGAGTAAATTGGCAGGTGAACGGCTCTTTAAAAGGAGTGCCTGAACCCAGTGTGATTATTCTGCCTGAGGGGAGTGTTATCTCATAATGAGAATTAGGAGCTGGGAAAGGCTCTAATGGATACTCTTAATGATTCCCTACTCCCTCAATTTGACCTCAATTTTCTCTCTCCATTTCCCCTCCCTTTCCTCACTCTATCTGTCTTTCTCTCTCTCTCTCTCTCTCTCTCTGTCCAGTTTCTCTAACTCACTTTCACACCCTTTCACTCTCTCCATCTTCCTGAAATGTTAATCTCCCCAATTCAAATCTCCCACCCCACTACTGCCCTGCCTGCACCACCATCTCTCACCCATTTCTTTGTCTCTCTGTCTTTCCCCTCCATCTCTTCCTCTCACCTCTTTCTCGTCGGCGGACTCCCCCTCTGTGAGAGGGGCGTAGAGGATCATGTACCCCGAAGCGCCCGCCGCTCCTCTCCAGCGGGCGATCATGCTGTTGTGCGTGACATCGAAGAGCTCCAGGTCGCCCACCATGGGCAAGGCAACTGTGGAGGCAGAGAGGTAAAACAACTCAGAGGACAAGTCACCGCCACCATCTATCTGTCTGCCCGCCTGTTTGCCGCGCCGTCCTGTCCCTCCGCTCACACCCACCCAACCCCAATTCACGACATTATTAACTTTGAGGCAAGGTCGGTCTGTCGCTGATATACACAGCCGTGCCATAATGACTCTAATTCCACTTGGCCCGTCGATGAATAATAGAAAAACAGAGAAGTGTGATTGCGGGTCCTGATTGCAGTCCAGGGGAGCAGAGTTGCTGTGATATAACCTCTAAGGACAACAGAAGGGTTATATTAGGTAACAGCATTAACGTCCATTTAAACCTGATTTTTCTTGATTCGAGAAACTCTCCATGTCGTGATTAGTTGTGGACAAAAGCCACATTTCTTCCTTCACAGAATGTTTTAAGGTAAATAGATTTTTCATTATTCATGGGCTAGTAGATTGTGATATAAATGTGCATGTCTTTTTTTCTTTTTAGTTTTTTCCCGATGTCATACACCTGCCAGCTAGTTCATATACTCTAAGATGTGCAATCTTACATTCTTTCATTGAGTCATTGCTGTCTGCGCTACATTCTCGGGCTCCTGCCATTTGACCAGTTTTCACACCAAAGTACAAAGAGGGCAATTTCTGGTCCCCATTTTGCCATTCTGCTTTCCCGTAGCCCTTGTCTGATGGACTTCCTGGGGGACGATAATGCTTTTCCCCTGCTACTGTATTGGGTTGTAAGTGTGCGGTGAGTCATGCGGTTCATTCAGAGGCACTCACGTGTTGTCTCTGTGCCCCGGAGAGCTTCGCTGGCAGTGTTGCTGTAGACTGCGAACAGGGCCACCTGGTACTCGGTCAGGGAGTTCAGGTAGCGTAGCACCACCGTGTTTTCACTGCCTTTCACCACCACCTGCACAACGCCCACCATGATAGTTATAATAGAGAGAAGATGAGTACAGATACACACACACACAAATACACAAACACACACACACACACACACACACACACATACACACTCTCTCTCTCTCTCTCTCTCTATGTCATCACAATGTTCACAAATGCTGTCTATCATATACATACTGTCTGTCACATTGTTGTCTCAAACACATCCATGCAAGCCCATACAAAAACACGGCGTCTCATCCTCTTCGAACAGATGGAGAGGGCCAAGTGGTATTAGCACGTACAACAAGACTCTTTTTTTTACAGCAGCACAGCTCAACCTCCTCTCCTATCTGTCACAGCACAATATGCTGGCTTTAAGAGTGGTGTAACCAAAGAGAGGCTGATTCCAGACATGGTTCTGTGTGTGCATGTGGTTGGGGTTCTGTGTGTGCATGTGGTTGGGGTTCTGTGTGTGTCCATGTGGTTGGGGTTCTGTGTGTGTGCATGTGGTTGGGGTTCTGTGTGTGTGCATGTGGTTGGGGTTCTGTGTGTGCATGTGGTTGGGTGATACTGAAGCAGAGCAGCAATCTGGATGTCTGTCAGCAGAAGATCTTGTGATCTCCTATCTGAGTTTTCAGACATATCTCTGTCAAAGCCCATATTAGTGCTGGATGCTCACTCCATTAGTGAAGGGAATTGTGCAGAAACAAAACCTACAACTACAATCACACACATACACAAACACAGACAGACAGACAGACAGACAGACAGACAGACAGACAGACAGACAGACAGACAGACAGACAGACAAACAGACAGACAGACAGACAGACACACACACACACACAGACACACACACACACACTCATAGACACTCGCACACACAAACTCACCTCCTCTGGCTTGTCTCCTTTAGCAGGGTAGTACACCACGCGATACTTCTCTACCGCACCAGGCGCGTGTGTCCAGGTGACTCTGAAGCTCCGGGCTGTCACCTCAGAGGTCACCAGGTCACGGGGGGGAGCCGGGCTTTCTGGCAGAGGCACTCCTAAAACAACACACCAGAAATGTCAGGCGCTGTTTATTCAGGTAATGAGGCGAATTTACATCACATTATTTATTCATTTAGTCAAGCGTAAAGGAGGACGCGCAAGAACCCCAACAAACTGGGGGAGCTGTGGCGCAAGCAGCAGCCCCGACCATGAACGGGGACCCGGGTTCGAATCCGACCCGCGGTCATTTCCCGATCCCATTCCCCACCTCTTCTCTCCAGCTCATTTCCTGTCAAAACCTTCACTATCCTATCTGATTTAAAGGCAAAAAGCCGTTGTGACTGCATATGGGAGCTTACAATCAGTAAACACATGTGCACATGTACAATTTGGGTTTCACTATCCCAAATTATTACAAAAGCCTCGCAGATAAAAAGACAAAAGAAGCCATAAGGGGACACTTCCAGAATTTCTCATACAGTAGATTACCAATAGGTAAACTTTTATATTTCCTCATCCACCTAAACCAATCCCAGGAGTAGTAACCAGCAGGCCCCTTTTCTTCTCTTCTGCTTGCCTTTGATGTCCTTGTTGAGCTGCTCAACGCGGTCACAGATGGTACGGGTGAGGCTCTCCACGATGCTGCTCATGTCGCCGAAGTCCGCCACGTTGTACATGTGGGTCTCCTTAGGAGGGGAGGCGATGGCCTTCAGCTCATTTTCGTCCGCATTCTTCACACCTTCACAACACAATCATAACATCGGTTAATGATCAAGGTCGAGAGTTACTCATGTGATACATCTCTGTATAGATCTATAAATATTTCATATTTTCCAAACATTTACACCTGACATCTACATCTTACAATCTACAAAGAACAACTGATCTTAATATAACTTGGTTAAGATCATTTCCATGTCTCCTGCTATCACTGTTGCTTTCATCTCAAATAAACTGGTCAGTGATTGGTAATGAAGTATATTATTCCTTATTTATTTGAGGAAACTAAACTCTCATGTCTTACCAATGGCAAACAGCTCTATTCCGGCATTTCGGAGACTCTGGGCCGGAGGCTGCACATCATCCTGTGATTTCCCATCGGTGATCAGGATGCCGATTTTGGGAATGCCCGTCCTGGCGCCTGACTCTGGCTTGAAACTGTTCTCCAACATGTACGTCAGTGCAAGGCCTGGAAATGCACACATTCGTTGGCTATCTTAGGTCACGTGTTGCAGGTAATGTGATTCAAGACAAATGATGAATGCAAGATGGGGAAAATACACTTTTCTCAAAGTCACAAACGACCTTTGGGCATCTTTAAGGGTCAGGACATTTGTATAACAGACTAACAATGGAGCGGCCTCATACAGGAATCCAATCTGTGACATTAGTATTGTTAGCACCATCCCTGGTAGCTTAGTCACAGAGATACTGCCTCACCTTCACAAA
This sequence comes from Clupea harengus, assembly GCF_900700415.2. Taxonomy (NCBI): domain Eukaryota; kingdom Metazoa; phylum Chordata; class Actinopteri; order Clupeiformes; family Clupeidae; genus Clupea; species Clupea harengus. The sequence continues at coordinate 12,190,400 of NC_045170.1, forward strand.
TGGCCCCATCTGGAACATGTTAGGTCTAATGCAATGAATGCACTTTGACTATGCTTCAATTCCCTGGGGTGTGTACGCATTCAGTAATCTTAATTACCAACCTGAAGCAATCCATGTATTGATTAGAGAACTCGTGGACTTGCAAAGACCAAAACAAATGAAGCACGATTGTTGTCCACAAGGTACTACATCTGTAAATGTCCTATCGAGGTATTGAGCATCTTGAAATGTGCTAAATAAAGCCAGAGGCTCAGGTGCTTTGGCCAAAGCAGCACTTTGAATGCTAGAGCACTGCCTCTGCATCAAGCCTATGTGCGAATAGCTGACACTTAGGTAAGAAGCACCTGAACAAAAGCGCAAAAAGCCACAGTGTGGCCAGGGGTCTGTGAGTACCAGTGAGTGTGTTGCCTCCTTTGTATGGTAGGTTCTTCACAGCGTCAATCACAGACTCTTTGGTCGTGTGGGCATTCAGATGCCACTCAATCCGCGGGTCACCGCTGTACTGAGCCAGACCTGAAAGCAGAAATGTCCACAGTTAGAGTAATTTCGCCAAAACGACTTCATGTTCTTGTCATTTCACTGACAGATATGTACTTAAGAGAGTAAAAAAAACTGTTAATAGCCAGAGCAGAACATCAACATTGCAGGACATTTCAGAACAGAAAAAAATAATTTCATGTTGTAAGGTAAGACTGATTGCATTACCTCTTTACTACTACTGCCATTAGAGAGACTGAGGAGAGGTTAAAAATACGACTGAGGACCACTTACCAATTCTGGTCTTGTCTGAGCTCACTGAGAAAGCGCTGACCAGGTTCTCCAGAAACGCCCGGACCAGACGGAAGTTAATGCGGCCAATACTCCAGGAGCCGTCCACCAGGATCACAATGTCTGCAGTGGCCGGTATACTACACGTGAACAGGTCCACTGCAAAGAACAAGAGCAAGATTGACCAAGATTTTCCACAATATCCTCAGATTAAACTCAGATTGAAACTCTAAGAACATCACACAATTTCAAACTTTTGATGTGCAGTTTGGGTCCAAAAAAGAAACAAAAAACAAAGTGAGCACGTTTTAAATGTAAGGACATTTAGTCATTTCACTTTTTAGTCATTTAGTAATTTTCCATTTTCAATAACCTATTTTGGGGCATGCATACAATACCTCTGGGAATTATCCAGATACAACACACTCTCAGATAGTGTGAGTCTAACGTCAAACTCTAAAACTTTAAAATAAATCCCAAGCCTTCACTCAGGCATGAGAGGGCAATGGGCTAAGAGCGCTGATGGGCTCAGCGTGACTGGCCGTGAGAGTCAGAAAGACGACCAAAGGATTTCAGATCAGGCACTACATTTCTGGAGTGAACCAAATGGCATCTTTAACACTTTGATTTAACCATCGTTGATTCCACATTCTTTCACTGGTTGACACTAAATCACTCTGAAGGTTTTTTTTTTTTCAAACTACAGCCACAATGACATACAGTTTGTCGGACAGGATTACAAACCATTTATTCACATTCAATAAAACATGTTGCACCTTGAGTCATATTTGTGAAATATATTGTTCTGAGTTCCCAGTGGAACGAGGCTATTCTCAACCCCCAATAACACATAAATCGGCACCACTTTGGCACGGTTGCACCAGCAACATTTTCTTATAGCAAATTTAATTTATTAACCCTCCTGGGTCTTGGCAGACATCTGCTGTTACCATGTTAAAAAAAAACTCCCAATGTACACTTGCCACACACTATCCTCAGGACACACTCGGCTTGACAGCACAGGTGTATTGTTATTCAGAACGCGCATTCTCCTAAAGTCGCACTGATGACAAAAGACAGTTTGGTGCATTTAGCGCAAATCAACACGTGGCTTGATCCACGGCCCGAGTCCTTGGTGGTTTGGGCCGAGCTGATTAGGTGTCTGTATCGCAGCCTCGTTGGCAATCCTGCAGTAAATTGCTGCAGCCCTGATAGCTCTCGGTGACAGGGAACTTTTTTTTTTTCTTCCATTGGATTCATGCGGACTGAAGAAGCCGTGCTGGGAGAAAAGCAAATCTTAGCGCCGATTCGGCCGTCTGAGCTCCCTGGGGAAATAAGCAAACATGAAGAACATGGTGGGCTGATTGCGCACAAACACTGGCATCATCAGCACAAGACTCATTTATCAGCTGAGGGAATCAGCATTTGAGGACTGAAGTCTATTCTCTCCTGTTAGGCATGCATACACTTAGCATACATTACATGGCTATACGTTTTACTGTCAAGATCTGATTATCTTGCCAAACTCCCTGAGAGCTGAGCTGACTAAGGTCGAGCAGATTACTCTGACACGGGAGAAGTGGTGTAGCGAGAAACAGAGTACTACAGTCCGTAACAGACTTTTGAATGTAACGTAAAGGAAAATAGACAATAAAGTATTGTACAATGAAGGTGTAAAGACTAGTCGTGTAGGGAGGAGAGTAGGGTGCAAGAAGGAAAAGCTATATGCAGTAGCAATGTAGAGTGGGTTAGAACACTGCAGACTGCAGTGAAGTCAAATAGAGGGTAGCAGAGCAGAACAGAGTGGAATAGATTACAGGAGAACAGTACAAATCAGAGTAGAGCAGGGTGCTCTACAGCAGAAAATAGGAGAGAGGAATAGGAGTAGGGGAGAACAAGAGAATAGTGTGGAATAGACAGATTTGTGAAATGAAAAGAAGAGAGAAGTGAAGTTGAATAGACTGGAGCTGATGAAAGGCAGGTAGACTGTATCAGATCAGACTGGGGTTGAGGGGAACAGAAAATGACAGATTAAAATAAAGCAACAGTGAGGAGCAAAGTGGCCGTAGTAAATGTTAGTGCTGCTTATCATGCTACAACACGCTGGATTCCTCAAATGGAATATAATGGTGCTTTCCCTCAAACATTTCACTTGGCACAGACTGCAGAACCAGAGAGAGAGAGAGAGAGAGAGAGAGAGAGAGAGAGAGAGAGAGAGAGAGAGAAAGAGAGAGAGGGCAGGGTCTTCACCCACAGCAGATCAATCACTCCATACATGTCTCTACAGAGTCTGAAGCTCACTGGTAACAGCAGGGGCCACCAAATGAAAAACCTAAGTGAATACATACATAAAAGTAAATTATGCGTGTTGACACGCGTGCACACATAAACACTCAGGAGAAGAGACACTAATTTGAGGGAACCTGCAACAAATGAAAGCAAATGGAGTTTACCCTGTCGGGTTTAACGGCTCCCAGTAGGAGAGCAGAGGCACTCTGTATGTGTTAAGTAAAGGAGGCAGCTCAAAGTGAGAGTGCCTATAATAGCAGGGCCCCTGCCAGCTGCACTGAGGGCGGATCTTCTTTTGACAGCACAGACCTACGCCAGGAAAGCCACCAGACAAGAGGCTTTGGGAGGTCATGGGGTCAGAGGTAAGAGGTCGTCAGGGAGTGGAGGAGTAAAACTATCCGTTTCCACTTTAAAATATATGTTATCAGGTGCACACTTGCATTTAGTTTGTGTGACAGCTTTCATTTAAACACTGTCATGAGTGTCAGGAAACAGTGGTTGCCTGAAAAATCAACAGCTGCTTTATTTGGCTAGTTAAGATTTGAACTTCCATCTAATGTATCTTCTACTCATGTCAAGAGCATGGCATAAGATCATGGCCAGAGCATTGCATAAGATCATGTCAAGAGCATGGCATAAGATTATGTCAAGAGCGAACTGACAGCTCTGGAATGCATACCTGTCTAAGTGTACAAGCATCACTGTTAACTGTGTGAGAGAAACAGCTCACTTCAAGCTGTTTCAGTAAATTATTATAATGCACTCCCCCCCCCCCCCACACACACATCACAATCACACACACAAAGCAAACACAGCCATACACACAGCCATACACCAGACATATCCCCACAAACAAATAGAGCAGACAGGTACACACAGATAAATAAAATGCCCCCCATCCCCCACTCCAAGCCCCAAACTCATTCTGAAACACTAATTGCTTCTAAAATAAGAATGCTGGCCCCTTTGTCTTCTTCTCCCTTCAGTAGATCAATCAGTGGATGGCAGACCTGAGACATTAAGGACTAAATCGATTTCATAATCTTTAAATCTAGCTACATGTCAATCATTTAGTCACCGCCAGTGCTGCCGCCTTAAATCCCAACAGAAAGTCATTATCAATGCCAGACAGTGGACAGTGGACAATGTGCAACAACATGTAAGAATGTTAACAAGCTGAAGCTCCCTGCCACAAACTGAAATAACAGAGCTGGCTTGGCTATCGGACCCTGCACAGATGTTTATTGATGACTACGGTGACAACATGCCTTTGTGATGTCACCTAAATGAAATGGTAACCAGGCCCTGAGGATGAAACCCGAGCAGTGTGTTGCTGTGAAAATGAGCGGAATAAACGGACTTGTAAATGAGGAATTATATTTCCAAAATCTGACGCAATCATTCACACTCACTGACAACCACAAAGTCTTAAATCTATGTGGCCAACAAACCATGCACTAAAATGCCTACTAGAGCCGTATCACTCCCAAAACACCATAAATCATATTTAGTAAATCAAATTCCTTTCAAAAAAGTAATGAGTATGCATATCATTTTATCATGACCAAAACCAATTTGCTATCTTCGGGATCTAAGTCACTGTGTCACTCTGAATATTGTTTATACCTGCTGCTCAATCGCAACCAGCTGTCTCTGACCACAAGCCTGGATCAGGGCTGAGAGACCAGCGCTCTCCTGTATGATTTTGTGGCCTTTTGTTTTAAATTGTCAGGCAGTGGACCATATGGCGAGACTGCCGTATTGCTGGCAGCGCGGGGATGTTACATGTTTATCTGTCAACACTGCTGACACAAACAAACAAGCCTCCGACATTATGATGAAGTTCTGGAGCTCGCGGGTCCGCCCCAGGGAAATTACTGTGTCCCACGGCATTCTGCGCATATTCAGATGAACTTCTGCTGCACATTTAGTGGCTGTGGAGTGCCTACACGACAAAGGATCACTCAGAGTACCAAGACCACAGCAATGTGCGACGTGCATATGAGGAGCTTGTGTGTTATGTGATATTTGTGCATATGTTGGTATTTCTGTGTCTGTGTAAGTGTGTTTATGTGTATGTAAGTGTATCTCTGTGTGTATTTTTTGAGTCTCTGTTAGTTAGTATACGTGTGTGCATACTGTATTTGCTCCTATTTCCTTGAGTGAGTGAGTGTGTGTGTGTGTGTGTGTGTGTGTGTGTGTGTGTGTGTGTGCGCACGCCTGCGTATGCTCGCCTACACTTGCGTTTGTGTCGGACCACTCCCAACGGTCTTCTTCCCAACATCTGTCATGTACAGCACAGCTTTCACTTCATAAGTAGTGTTTTAGCTCTCTGAACTGAATGCTAATTACACGTTGAGATACCTCTTTGTTTATCTAAAAATAAAATCTCCTTCCTGGCAAGTTGGGATGGGTAATGTCAGTTTGGCACTGACAGATATTTAGAAGCCTGCATTTGTAAGCCACTCCAGTAAGCGAACGCCTTCAAATCATTCAGTTTTCCTCAGTTTCTTGTCAAGCACTTAAAAAGTGCCCAGAGGTTTCAGGATCCGCCCCAAATCTTTAGTTAACTGCCTTGCATGGTAGTCTGAAAGGTGGAACCTGCGCTGTTCCTGACAGATGGATGGTGCCTTTAATTTAGCCTAGTTCTTGCAAAGTGTCCGACAAGGTGTCAAAGTCGTGCTGCTGTAATTTATCCTGCATTTCCAAAGAGCTGAAAATTCGCTGATGGGGTATTTACCCCCTCAGACATTAGTCAAGGTGAGGAGTCTGTGAGGTGTGTTCCGCCATGCAGATACACAGACTTCCGCAGACGTTGTTTGTTTCGGACCAAGCTTGATTTGTTGATTCATCCCTCATATGAAGTGGCCTAAGCGTCAGTCCTGCAGCCCAACTGATCTATTTTCTGTCGTCTCTTGTAGTTCATTCTGGAGCTATCTGGAGAGAGTTATGGGAGTCACAGAGAGGTAACGCTTGGTACGCTCAGGGTCAGGAACTGCAGGCACACAAAGGCGACCATTCATTATTTGATGCCGCATCTATACTCTGACATTACGTTACAGCACTGCTAACAACAGTGTGAAAAGAGCCAGCACCCCGTAAATCATGCAAGTCCTTGTCTCCTTTAGTTAGGTAATGGTGACTGAACACAGATGTTTGCCAGTATCCGTGGGCTATGCAAATCAGCTCCTGAGAACTTGACAATTCTCCGGTGCAAACAAGAACTTTTTCTCCTCCTGGTAAATGGGGAAGTTTCTTAGGGAGACAGCAGTGTTTATCACACTGTTGGCTGCATCTTAATAGCTACGCTTTGATGGAGTCCATGTCCTGTTTGGAGGTCTCTGCCTCATAGCTGCACAGAAGATTTACAACCTTAGTCTTTATCAGAATGTTAGCAGATGCTGCTTTAGCTCACTCATCTTAAAAGACCTCCACTGGTTTGTTTATATGTTTGTGTTTATGTGCTGGCATGTGTGTGTGTGTGTGTGTGTGTGTGTGTGTGTGTGTGTGTGTGTGTGTGTGTGTGTGTGTGTGTGTGTGTGTGTGTGTGTGTGTGTGTGTGTGTGTGTTGGAGTATAAGGTATGTGTGAGTATGTGTGTGTGTGTGTGTGTGTGTGTGTGTGTGTGTGTGTGTGTGTGTGTGTGTGTGTTGGAATATAAGGTATGTGTGGGTATGTGGGTATGTGGGTATGTGGGTATGTGTGCGTGTGTGCGTGTGTGTGTGCTCCAGGGCCTAATATTAGAAACCCCTGATGAGTATCAACGTAGAAGCCCGGCTCTGATCTCATTACCTCACTCGTCTCTCCAAATACGTTCCAATTACAGGTGTGCGAACAAATGACAATGCAATTAAGGGTTAACAAAAGAGGCGTGTCCTCAGCCCAGAGCGCACTCAGTCCCAGCACTACCTGTTAATTCAGACACAAAGAACATTCCATCCAGCCGGAATGTTCCAAGCCCCCATTGGAAAAGGACTGCATCTCATCAGAGTGCAATGAGACTATAGTTCACAGAGGTATTTCGTAGCTGTAACCTTCATGGTTAGACCTCCACAACATCAGAGTTCATTGTGAAACAGCATTGTATATCTTCATCAAACAACCTTTAGAATTACAGAAATGCTTCAGTTGTAGAGGCTGTCATTCTGCAACTCTCATATGTAAAAAAAAAAAAAAAAAAACCTTCCCATATGTCCATTCCAGCCTGGACCAATAATTCACGGTACTTATTGTTAAACTCAGGGAAACAAAATTCGACTTAATCCCTGCTACCCTTTTAAAGCAGTGCCAATAATACACTCCTGCTATCACTCCTTCCACACACACACACACACACACACACACACACACACACACACACACACACACACACACACACACACACACACACACACACACACACACACACACACACACACACACACACACACACACACACAAAGCGTGATATCAACATGGCTGAGGAGTGAGTCACGATTCCTTGTGAGGTCAGGTGACCCAAACAGCTGTGGTGATATAAAGTATAGCTTTGCTGTTTCACAGTTTCAATTAGCACCTTCATATCAGGTCTAATACCCTTCCTGGGCCCTGCCTCAGCCAGCTAAATGCAAGGTCTTAAGATGCCCAAGGAACACCTGCAGGGGTTGTGGAGAGGAAAGTAAAGGGTAGGGATGCACTGCAAGCTCCATAAAACAGGAGTTCAGGGTGGAAACTGTGGCCATCCCGAAAGAGTCATGATAGCATTTCAAAGGTATTCTGCAAGTGCGGGCACATGCTGCCTTGGGAGAGGAGCCAACAGAGGGTATTCAGTGAATCGAAGGGATGAGCCAGAAATGGGCAGAGAGCGAGAGCGAGAGAGAGAGAGAGCAAGAGAGAGAGAGAGAGAGAGAAAGAATAAGAGCGTATGACTCAGAGCAAGGAAAAGTATGGAGAGCCTGTGAGGACAGCACATGCAGTGAGGAAAAGTATTTAGGAATGGAGTAAAGAGAAAGAGATAAAACAAGAAACCGAGAAAGAGAGAGAACCAGAGAGAGCATGTGAGAGAGGAAAACTGGAATGAGAGAAATGGGGAGAGGAGGGGAGAGAGAGAGAGAGAGAGAGAGAGAGAGTGAAGCAAGTTGGGGGGGGGAAGAGAAAGTGACTGAGAGAATGAGAGCCTGTTAACTGAAGGAGATAAAGAGGAGCATTTGCTGCTGAAATCTGCTCAAGCTCTCTGTGCATGTGCCCACAGGCAGCGTCTGCGACTCCGCGCTGGCAGAGAACCCATTTCAGATCCGTCCTAAAGTAGTTCCTTCCAACATCCCGCCGTGAATCTCTTACTTTCTCCCATACTTGAGCATCTATCACAGCGCCCCAACAACCCCCCCCCTTCCACCCCCCAAATGATAGTCCTTTCAGCCAGACATATCGACAGCCAAGTGCTCTCAATCCAACACTGAGGGAGCTTCACGGCAACCTGTTACTATCTCTGTCTGAAAACGCACTCCAAAGTCTCCCACTAATAGTATGTTTCCCTCGACGCTCACTTTTAACAACGCTCCTGTTCTAAAATCCAGTCTGTGTGCATCCCCAGGGCCAAATAAACAAAATGCAAAATAGGTGCAAAAATCATCCACAAGATTAAAGAGAGACAGATAATACTTCACTGCCACCACCCAACACACAAAAAAACACTACTTGTATTTACTCTTCTGTATGCAAGCTTCATATGTATCATACCATTCTCTATCTGACTACTGTCCTAACTTTAAAATGTTCCTGGACTTTGGAACATATGCACCTGAACTAACTTAAAGATTTTGAAGTCCTTGTTTATGAACTGACATGACCCTGGATAAACATGCTACATCTAGGGCACCTCTAAGCTGATGTGGAATGTTAAGTGATGAGTCTTTGAGGTATGCAGAAAGATTACCTTGGCTTACCTTGGCTTTGCCTGATGTATACCACAGCCCATACCTATCCTTTAAATCCCCAGATGATGGCTGGGTTTCTGCCCATGTGGTGTACTGAAGTCAGCATCCATTTCAGACAAGTCCTCTATGTCCTCACTTTCTCGTTGCATGTTCCACAGTTCCCATTGTGGTTGCCACGGTACCTTCTCCAGAGCAATTTGCTATTGATTTATTTACTTATCCAGTACAGTGTTCCGCAGTGTTCCAAGTTCCTCAGCAAAAAAGAAAAGATCTTTAGGATCCCTGTGATTTCTGTGACAGGTTCTTCGATGATGAAACTGTGAAAAATACTTCTTCACCAGCAGGTAAAGAATTCTGACGGATTTCTTCTATGGCTATTATTTTAGCTACCAGAAGCAGGTCTTATTATAATCATAAGCACTGCTTTGTATACACATATAAAATTATATGACCTTTCACCTCACCTTCTCTTATCTCATTGTCCTCCTCAGTAGTCGCAGGGTCTTTCTGTTTCTGTGGCTGCACAATGTCATTGTTTGCATCTGTTCCCTGTGCTGTAATATACAATCATCATCCAGAAAAATTAATTTTCAGTGAAAGCATAGAAATAACCAAAAATCTATTGAATCTGAATCTTTTAAGCTTTTTATCTTCAAGGACCAAATCTAAATCTAGAAACAATACATTTATCTAGATTTAGATAAAGTCAAAATCTAAATGTCTATGAATTCTTAGCAGATGAGTTTCTCACCCTTGTATTGTCCCACCAGTGGTTTGCTCTCCTTGTTCCCACTAAGAGCAACAACTTTGAAGTTGTACTCCTGGGCACGGTCAAAGTTCTCTATCACAGCCTTCCCCTCATTCTTAGGCACCTGAATTACCCTCACCTCTCCTCCTGTGATGGGATAAGACGTACAGTATAGACATTTGCAAACATTTGAATTAACATTGCTCTTGCTTAGACTAACTTGGGGCTGATGTTTTAACGAGACCCTTCGTTGCTGCCTCTCTGAGGATGAGGGGGTTACTATACATTCCCAGCAGTGCCGGGAGGGACGAGGTGTTGGCGTTTCAAATGAGCTGCGGCCCCTCCAGAATGGAAGGGGAGCGAGGCACGTATCCACTGCTCTGGGGCACACAGAGACAGGTAGAGGAGCCTCTATGCTCAAACACATCTTCCGCACATTCCACAGCAGAACCCACAAGACTCAAAGACTACTGGGGCAAATTTCCTAATGAAGGTCTAAAGCCCTCTCTGCCACAGTGTGTTACTAATGATGAAAGAAACCCAAAGGGATAATTTACTGCTGATGGCCATCCCTTAAGACAACCATATAATTATGACAGGATAAGGATTTAGTGCTAATCCAAGAGTGTTACATTCTTATCATCATCTTGCCTCAATAACTATTACTGTCTTCTGTGTGGTGTGGTGTGGTGAGGTGTGGTGTGGTGTGGTGAGGTGAGGTGCAACACACAACCACTCCGTAACATATTGGGGTGAGAATTTACATTAATAATCTGACAGAGCAATCTGCTGTTGTTCATTGGTTTCTTCACTCCATTTCCAGCCTTGCCTGCCTACGGGCAACAGATTGTGCAGGATATTGTGTGGGCATGTTGTACTACCAGAGCCGTCAAGCATATTTAACTGTGAGGCATGCCAGAACGTTTTACTTATTCAAATTACAGGAGGATTCCATCTTGGGTGCCTGTGAGTGCGTGTGTCTGTATGCCTGTGTGTGTTTGTGTCTGCGTGCCTGTGTGTGTGTGTGTTTATTTTCTCTAGTCTTTACACTTTCTACTGCGCATGGTGTGCAAACTGGGTAAAATATGATAATGGATCTCAGACATGCACTTACTAAGCACAACACAAACAATGAACCAGCTGATTTAACTGATGATTGTACTTCATAACAAAATGGTGCCAAATACAGATAGCTGGAACTAAATGCACTACAATGATAGGAATGACTTTTAGCACTAAGCACCACCATCATTACATGCTCTGACATCACGTTTCTTACTTCAAGACCAGGTCTGATCCCAACAACAGAGCAACACAAACTAGTTCCCTACGACTGAGCCGAGCTTCAGAATTAGTGAGCTGTCTGGATATTTGTAAGCATTACCACTAAGAGCCAGTGAAGAAAGGGACCACTGAATAGTCTTTACGTAAAGAACTCATGATCCTGCAGTGGAAACCTCTGGAACACCACGGTGTACAGTGATACAGCGGTGTATCAGTGGGGCAATGACTTAAGTAATCCATCACTTACAATACGTTCAAAGTAACATGATTCCCACAATTTGAACTTGAATTTGAACTGTCTATCTCTGTCGATGTAGTATGAGAACTACTACAGCGACTCCAAGTGTACGTGAAGCCAAGGCTGTGGCTTGCGTTTGGTGGCCACTCCTGCGGCAATGAGGAGGCAGCTGCTGTCCCGTTTACAGTGCCTCTCATCTGACACTCTCTCCATCACCGTGATCAACGCTCCCTCCAGGCCAGGCCACCAGAGTTGGCTGCTAAGACTTCAGAGTGGAAGCCAAACACCAGTGGAGAGAAATGAGCCTGAGTCGTCCTTAAATCAATGCGGAGGTGACAACTAGGGCAGATCTGCAGGTGTGGGTTTAATGGATCTAAGAGGAGGTCAAGTTGTTTCAAGAACTGTGGTGGAGTGAAGAAAATAACCAAAAAGTTCCTGATCGTTTCTGGGGTTATAGTTATGGTTACTGCCATTAATTGCTGGTAACAGCCTATTAGAGTGGCTACAGTAAACATTTTATGGTCAGGATATATACAGAGAGAAGAATCCTGAAGACTCAAGAATCTTGAGTAATTGTGTGGTGAAGTGATGCCCACTCCTTAGGACGACTGTAAAGTTTATCTTGAGCTAACTGTAGTCCCAAAGCTGGTATTCTGTAATTTGGTTGTGGGATGAAATAGCGGTTACCATAGAGTTGGAAAAGTGTCATTGTCAAGTGAAAGTCAAAGTGTCAAGTGCCACTCTTCCATGCTATCCACATCCTACTTTGCTAGGGTGGTTTCACTGTGGATCTCAAATAATGTAACTTCCATATCCATTTCACTCTTTCCCATTTCTGAGTGTTTAACAGTAATAAATGCAATGATGTAAATCATTCAACTTACCTGATTCTTTGCTATAGATCAACTTATAGCCATCAAAATCTCCTTTTGGCTCTTTCCAAGACACACCGAGTTGGTCTGTGCCCAATACCTTAAAACGTAATCTTCGTGGGGATGAAACTGATCAAAAAATTAAAACATAATAAAATTCAATCAGTCATCTCAGAGTAGTAAATTATGTAAATTGATTATTTGCAAATGACCACATGCACAAACAACTAGGCAATGGGGCAGTAGATGAGCTTCAGTCTATTCAAAAGTTTGCTACCTGTTAACATAACTCTAAATATGGAATTACTCACACTGATTTTGCAATTCACAAAATAAGTAGAGAACTTTAAGTCAATTATGTGTCTACAGTCTGCAGTGAGTATTAACCGACTACAAGACTGGGGAGGAAGGGGATAGACCTGAAAACTTAGCCATTAAAGCAACAGGCTTTGACACCAAAATGGGTCTTTTCTATGGTAGTTGTAGAGAACCAACAGCATATAATTTTCAACTAGTGAAGACACCACCGGTGCAGGTGCAAGTATTTACCAGGATAAATTCAACCCTTAATTCAAAAGGTTCAATTGGTCGTATAGACTTGTGTAAAATCACAATCTTCACTTTGCCATAGGCTTCCATATACACACCTGATCTAGGAACCAGCATGGAATGTTTTACTGACTAAATATAATCCTTTCTGAGACATCACATAAAAGGTTCATTAAGTTGATGTTAACAGATGGTTTCAAAACCGACTGAACCCCACCTACTGCCTCAAAAGATTCTCCATCTGCTTTTATTACAAGTCAGAAATGGACTGTCTCCACGCAAAAAAAGGAATAAGGAACATGGCAGAAGCTACACATGTCATAATCAAGCGAAGTCTCATTCTCTGTCTCAGCTCGGAATTGCTTGAGGATCATGGGCACAGAAAGTGCCATTTGCGTCAGACAATCAGTAGTAGGTTAACACTGAAACAATGTTTGTACTCATGAAAAGCAGTTTTTGTCATTATTACTGAATAATATTGTGCTGCGCTGCTTACAAGAGAATGAGACTTTTTTCATTAGAGGCTGCTGAGTGGAAACACGAGGGAGAAGAAGAGAGAAAGGAGATAGAGAAGAAAAACTGGAATAGCAGTATAAACGTCTATTCCTGCCATCGAGGAGGCAAACAGCGGATCATCCATCCAGTGTGAAGACAAGCCCTCATCCATGTAGGCCTACTCCACATATCTATAAACTACATCACATAACCAGGCCCAGTGCAAACACATTCCCATTCCCAAACCGAGTCGATATCAGAGAACAAAATATGAAAATCAGTGTGCAGAAGACAATCCCACAAACACTAATGTTTGTGTCCTCATTAGCAAAAGAGGCATCTGGCACCACTCTACTTTTTAGATGGCTACACCTGGTCTCCACCTGTTAAAAGCAGATTGTGCTTTGGATTACAAACAGTTATGGCGAGATTCACTGATGTAGCACACCCAAAAAGCATGTGGTAAAGTTTCACTTCTCTGAATATCAGGCACTGTTAAAAATGGAGGGATGCATCAACATAGCAAGCAAAACACCGTGCTGGGCTCACCAACCTGATTAAGAGAACAGGAATTTAGGCCGTCTTAAATGTCTCTGACATGAAGATCTCTCAACTGAATGAAGGATTACCTCGCAGTTAGGTGAGCCTAGGTTGACCGTGTTGTTTAGAGTGGGTGGTTGCTTTGTCCTTGTTAAATCAATGTCTTCCATTCAAAGACATGATGGCGTTATAAAAGTGTCTGAGACGAACTAAGCAAGTGTCTCGAAGGGGACACGGTTCATTCTTAGTCTATTCTTAGGTATATTGAGATAAAATCATCTGATGCAAAAATTGAATGCTAGAGGTAAGAAGACATTTACTGGTCAATACAAAATGTAAGAATAATAGTAAGCCTGCTGATGCCATAACTATTTCAAAAGTGCAGTTCCTGTACATGTAACCTGAATAGTTGATTGAAACTAAAAACCTGTCACATTGCTAATTTAGTGCAATTCAGTTGAAATAACCAAGATAGAAGACAGCCGTAGATGTCTAAAATATCGTGTAAGTCTTTTAAGTCCTTGTCAATACAAATCCTGCACTCTTCAGTAAATCCTATTCCTGACACAGAACAACTTGAGGAAAGCATGGAATGAAAGCGCCGGGTGGACTCCCCCTCAACTAACTATTAACCTGTCGGCTGGATGCCCTCCAGAGAGCTGGCTCAAGTCTAAACTCAACTGAGTGCAGCCACCCTTAGGGAAAAGAAGGCTTTGGTTGCTGTCCACCAAAGACAGGTCTCGAAAAACAATATCTGTTCCTGGGGACAAATGGGTTTTAGGAAGAGTGGTCATGAACTCAAGTGCATGAGTGGATAATTCACAGCCACACACATGAGTTCCTCAGCAGGCCTTTCATGAAAACAACAAACATGTAACAGAGTGTTTGGCATTAGGATTAAGAATATATCAATAAACACAAACAAACAAATATGAGAACACAGACATATGAAAACACAGACAGTGATATAAAACAACACTGACAAAAAAAATGGACCCTACTGCACATCAAAAGAAGAGAGAGTTTACCTTGACCCCGCACCGGCAGGGGAACAAGCCATACTGAAGCCAGAATCAGCACAGAGCTGAACCCTGTCATCTGCATCTTTGTCGACTCAATGGGCACCAAGCTCAGGTCCTTCTAGATGCAAGAGCAAGATTCAGTCAGCAAGCGATGAATGAGTTTGTGTGAAACCTAGGCAGTCTGTCATTACAGCATAGCCTATGTGATACAGCTCTGAAAAAAAAGTTTCATATTTCACCTGCAGTAAATGTCATTTCAGTTTACTACAAAAACTTTCACGATACTGGAGTTATAGTCGTTGAAAGGTGATGTTTAGGGACCCTTTCACATGAAGGTTCATTTTAATTGACTAATGGCGTAGTAGTTAAGCTGACCCTGTTTGTCTTCAGTCTTCAAATCATGTAATGGCGTTTTAAGCAGGGAAAAAGAAAAGAATGTAGCCTAATAGTAACGTCAAACAGTCTAACCTAATGTGTTATTGGTAAGTAGATGTCTATAATGATTGATACGAAAAAAGTGCCGTGACTGACAAGGCAAATCCATTCAATAGCCTAAATGTGATGTAACAAACATTACAAAGTCAAATACCCTGTGATGTACATCTCAGACAAGACAATTCAAACAGACTGAATGTACAAAATAATGCCACTGGAGAAAAAATAAACGCTTACCTGTTTAATACATAGGTTCCAAAATGCAGTAACAGAAATGTCTTGTCCGCTGCACCTTGAGCCTCTGTCACCGCGGGCTGCTCGAGCTAAACTATCTGTAGCTCGCGCGCTGACAGTTGAGGCATGCGAAGGTGGGTGTAACTCGCGCTGCTATTCATTCACCCATCCCTCCCAGCTATTCATTCCTGCACCTCGTTTGTTCTTGAGTGAGTGAAAGAAATAGGTTTCTGGGCAATCGAATGTATTGTCGACGTGACTCGCTGCTGAGCAGAAGGTGACAGCGGGCTGGCTGGTAGGCAGACTGTACCTGATACAGTTCAGGAAATGTTTCTTCAAGCAGATTCACTTGTGATTCAACTTGCACTAGTTGAAGCGATAGCAGCTAACCTTAGCAGAAAATCTTGGTTTAGGCTGTAGTTTTCCGATGAAATGTAGAAAATTAAGTTTAACAGAGACGTCAGTGGTTGCGCACAGTATTTCCTATTTTATGGATGTTTTTATTTTACATCTGAGACTTGAACATAGCTTTCGTTTTCAGAATGCCTGAGAAAGACAATGACTGGCTCCTCGTACAGGGTTAAAGTAAAGCTTCCGACAGTATCTCATCACCCAACAAGCTGTTTTGCTTGAGATGTTCACATTCCTTCTGTCCTATCATCATCGCTGGCTTTTTCTTGTTTTTTTATTCCATTCAACAAACTGTCTCATCTTTTCGCAGTATGGACAACAAATGACACCATGGTATACATACTCTCCTAGTCAAAACAAGAGAATGTTCATGTTGGATTTTTGAACAAGACAAATCTTTTGGATATGAGTGTAATGTTTTTTATGTAAGTCTTGATGCCTGGTCTATACCATTAATCTTTCACGGCATCATCATGCCATGACTGTAATTATGTTTATGTTTTTCTAATGCCCCGGAGAAAATAAAT
This sequence comes from Clupea harengus, assembly GCF_900700415.2. Lineage (NCBI taxonomy): Eukaryota > Metazoa > Chordata > Actinopteri > Clupeiformes > Clupeidae > Clupea > Clupea harengus. Next base: position 12,206,726 of record NC_045170.1, read on the forward strand.
CAAACAAGCATAAAAAAAACATAAGATGTCTCACATTTCAAAATGAAAATGGGTAACTAATAGTAGACAAAATTGAGCGTCTCTACAGCTGCCAGCAGAATTAAAAATATCTGTGTGCATTTATAACATTTATTTGTCATCAAATGGGGTGTACCCTCAACAACAGCCAGCAGTGAGCATGGCATGGCACAGATCAGGGTGTCAATCTTGTTGCATAACTGACTCCTTTATATCAGTTGAAAAAAACTCCCTCAGGCTTACTGCTACGCAAGATGCACCTACCAAGGTGATGGCTATGTGTCTCTACAGGTTGTAAGGAATGTTATGTTGAAGTCATTCTCACATAAGGTCAAGGCTTAAGTCGTGCAGAAGAGCTATTCATTTTATTCAGTTACTCCTGGAATCATGCCCCCGGACTTCTCTGTGTGTGGAATATGAGACATGGGTCTACATTCGTACAAGGGCTGAAATGGAAGTGATGGGGAATGATAAATACTACTGTTGTTTTAAAATCGGAAAGGCACTGTCAAAACGGGTGAAATAGGGTCAAATTCTTCTTCCATTCATCTTCCTGGGCCTAGACATAACCCTCAAATTGCAAGGTGGTAAATTAGAACCACTTAACCCTGTCCAAAAATAAATAATTTCAACTCGGTACCATGCTAAAACACGTCATAAAGTGGTCATCATGTAAGTTGTTGCACCTGGAGGAATAGCACAGCCCTCGCCACCACACTTCAGAACAAGAGGTTTTCACATTCAAAGGTATTCTGTCCCAAACCCACCGAAACCTGACCTTGGACATCATTTAGGAACATTCCAACTGTGAAGGACTGCCCTTGAACTTGGTCATACCCTACAGGCTGTATTTTTTCCTGTCAATTCAATAGGTCATTTTTACAGCGATCCTAATAACTCAAGATGGTTTCGCTTCAGTGCTTTTTAAGAGCCTTATTAGGCAGTGACAGAGCCTCAAATGGACTGCTGCATCTGAAGATTAGCCGCCTGAGGCTTCAAAAATTATTGTATTAACCTGTAAAAGAACTGCAGGGTGTGAGCAGAATTTTACACTCATTGTCATTGCCATTTTCATTGTCACTTACTTACTGTTATTCCATGGGTCACTGGTGAGGAAGTAGCCAGCGACAGCCAAAGCACACACTGCCATCTGGTGATGTTCATAAATGTCGTGCTTTATCGGTGGTTGTTGTGCTCTTAATCTGCACGTTTGTATGTGAAGTTAGCTTCAGGCCTTTGTTTGGATCTGGTAATGTATCCAACTAGACTAAGGAAAACGAGCAGTCCAATTGAAGTCGATGTCAAAAGTGAATACATGTTTGTGGAGGCCAAAGAAGAAATATTTGCAGTAGTCAACAGTCAAAACGGAAAATATTTTACAACCTAATAAAAATGTTACGCCAAGAGGTGTGTCCTCAGGATACAATGAAATTTAGAGTGCACGCGCACTGATAAACATAACTTCAATGAAGACCGTGCTCATAAATCTCTGGGTTGCCCGCTGAGACTCAGGCTATATATCCATCCAGTCTGTTTTAAAGGGGTCAGCGAACAGGCCACGTTTTTTTCTCAAAAAGGGAATCGACATTCCAAATGAAGCATCCTCAAAAGTTTTAAACATTTCGTCGCCGTCTCCTTGGTTTTTAGGCTATCATTGAGGCGGTGAAGCGAAAGCTTTGAAACGTTGTCGCCATCTGCTGGTGAGTTATTGCACTCTCCCTTCAATTCGTGTTGTAAGATGTGGTCATGTTATTGAGTCTATAAATTCCTCTGTTTTTCTTTTTGTTGGACTGTGCTTAAGAAGAGAAAACACTGATCAAGACAACATGTTTCGTTGATAAAATATGATATGTAATTGTAAATTATCTTTCATATAAAATTACTTGCAAAATAATACAACAATAAATTATTTATATTTGATATATAAATTAATTCCTTATATATTTTTCCTTTCTATTCAGATACATTGCGCAGATTCCTCACTTATATGCAATCGTTATGAAAGTTGAGCACATAAATTAATGAACAAGTCTGAAATAAACATCACATGACATACACATCCAATAGCACTGGTACAAGGGTACCAGACACATTCCTAAATCCTAAATTCGCATTATATTTTGCACATGCATTCCCTAAATCTTTCTGCAAGTGATAAGTCAAATGTAATCAGCAAATCATAGCAGTTTGTTTCATAGTCATCTACACATACAAATTGAACATAAAAATAATTGCTGAAAATATCTACATGGGACACTTAACTCATGAGTCAATGACCTTTCTTTGACCTTTGTCCCCATAAAATATTCTCTGGAACAACCATAGATATGAGCTTAAGAACCTTCCTTTTCTCACAGAGATCATTCAAATACTTTTATCTCTAAGTGACATGAAAACAAAAATGAATATAAATTAATGCCAAATTACCAAAAGTGAAAAACAAGTGAGACATAGCCTGCTGTTCTTTCTGAACATTACTGGCTAATCTGAAGTGCTGGTCACCCTTTCAGGCACTGAAAAATGATGTGTAAGACTCTTCTGTACTGTGTTGTTTAAGTTGTTGATATGAGAATGATAATCACTCAACATTGTTTCCTCAGAAAACAAATAGCACCCTGCCACGTCAGAAATGCCACAATCTTCTCTTGTCTTAATTCTGTGACAGCTCTGTCGGATTCCTCCACTGACATTAACGGGGTTGGGATGTACGGTACGATCTAAGGGAACAATCCAGTGGACAGAGGAGATGTGGAATCTTTGAATATCTGCATGGACATACATATTCTTTGACTATTTTGTCCATGTTTGTTGTTGTTGTTGTTGTTGTTGTTAATTTGCGGGTGTGCCAGAAGTGACTGCTGTTTGTGACCTTAGCGGTCAAGGGACTCCATGACTTCCATGACAATGGTACGTGGGCCGGTGAGAATGAGGTGGCTGACCGTCCGGTAGTCCAGAGACAGGGCGTTGATGCCATTGACAGACACCACAAACTGACGCACCTTCAGAGAAAAATAAAATAGCTCAGAATCGAATCTCAATAATCAAACCACTTCACGGACTGAACTTGAAAAAATAAAAAATAAAAAACACGCACATTCTGAAATATTGAAGTGATCCAGAATTGGAAAGAATATCATGTGTGTTTTGCTGAAACTTTGTGTCCTTGGATCAAGCAATTACCTTGTTTACTACAACACAGTTTGTTTGTGTTGACGTTTTCCTTTTGCTCACAGCATGAAGATTGAACAGGGTCAGACATGCTGTCCAGCGAAATTATTCAGACTAGATTAAAAAAGTTGTATATACATTTTTCCCTTTAGGTTCATTGCCATTTTACTCCCTTTGGGTATAATATCATATTCACATGATATTTTTCATTACAAATGCCTTCTGGATTTAGGTACACTCACTGCAAACTAAAAGGCTGTAACTGTTACTGTTTTCCAGTAGTTGTGACACAGAAGCTTTCAGACATGTTTTAAATCATCTCACCTTCATTCCCACAGCTTCAGCAGGGCCGCTGGGGTCCACAGCTTGGATGTGACAAGGGGCACTGCCTCTGACCACAAAGCCCCAGCCCACATCATCACCCACAATCTGTAGAGAGTCACCCAGGGCACAGAAGACAGAGATTTAATCAGAGAGCATTATAGCACAGAATACCATCCATCCTGACCCATGATCAGGTCTTTAATATAATCAACTTTCACTTTCACATTGTTCCATTATTATTTAATTGGATCATCTAAATGTAAACTAATACTTGCTATTGTGCGCTGATAAAAGGGGTAAGGTGGTGAGTGTACTTACAGTGAATGTCCTCTTAATGTAGGGCCCCCCTGGTGTCTGAAGTTCCTCAGGGCTAACCTGTTTCTTTAGGACTGTAGGAGAGATAAAGCATAGCATCAGGTGTCCTGAATATTAATAATCCTGGGACAGAGATACACTCAGTCAGATGTCTTTCCCAGGCCCTCTTACCTGACTTTGGGTTGTTCAGCACTGGAGAGTTGCCATGGCAATCATGGTCAGTCACTCTGCTAGGCTGACCCCCAGACCTGGACTTCACTTCTTTGGATGGAGAGGCTGAGAAGAGAAAAGAACCGAAATGAAAGGTGAGGATAAAAAGACAAAGGAGGACAGAGTGTATTACTATATGCTACTACACATGAATATACACAACATTCTGGAAACTGAGGCTTTTGACATACCATGTTCTAGCATTTTGTCATTATAATAATCAGATCATGAGTAAATGCTCAGCTTTTGAAGACCTTGTGTCATTACAAATGACAGGTGTGGGATGAAGGTAAATAAGGACCCAAGATGTTTAGGTGCCATTTTATTATATCATAGTATAACTGTGAACAGAGGTACACACTCCAAACAGAGTCTTCCTCCAGTACAGGTGTACCAAGACCACATACATTGAAAGTTGGTTCACCTTTGAAACACCCTATGACTAAAACTGTATATCTGACACTATGTTCAACTCGTATACAATGTACATGTATAGACAAACATACTGTATATGTTCAACTACATAATAAGACCCTACTCAAACATAATAAAGTGAAGTCTGTCTGACAAGTACAGTGACAAATTACATCCTGTCTTTGGGTGAGAGATAGTAAAACAGGAAGTACATGAAAAAAATGACATCATCCATTTTCGTCTCGACAAGACATGGATACCCTTGTCACAATGGTTAGCCCTGCTGCCAGTGCAATGCAGACTGAAGAAATTCAAACAATAATTTGAAAGAAAAAATAAGCACAAAAAAACCCACAACAAGCTAAATAAAGATAAAAAAATATTTAGTGTTGATCATTTAACTGCTTGATATTGACCAAAAACAGTTGCTGCTATAAACATTTAAGGTTGATTTGAAATTACCTTTATCAAGTGCCTCTGAGTCTTTTGTGCGCCACCACTGCTTTCCAAGCAAGCTAATATTTACCTACTACCCTAGCAGTGGTGATCTGTGTTGCGTAACATTTTTTATCAAGCTGTGATTAAGTGACTCCAAGTTAAAATAAAACCTCACAGAAACACAACAGTACAGTGCAGCACACACAGTTCATGATCAAATATTTTTGGAGAGCACCTGCTGCCTTTCAATACTAACAAACTCTGACATGCTGTAACAAGGATACATCTACTGTACTTGTCTTACAAAACAATACTTATTAGTGTGTCATGTACTGTCAGAAGCCTATATCATCATGTGTCAGAAAAGTCATACTATGTTGTCTTTTTACACTTAAGAACTAGTGTTGTCTGAGTACAAATTGTATTCTTCTATTTTAAAACTGTAATAGGAACAGCATTACAAATAAAATATTGTTGAGGAGTGAAGTCACACATTTGCAGCCTTTACAACAACAACAACAACAACAACAAAACATTAATAGAAATCAATAATGTCCCTCCCCTCCTGTTTACCATGTGGCGTTTACTATCAACATATACTGTATGCACCTGAGACTTACGAGCAGTTCGGGGTCCCATGCTTCGATGCCCCCCAGACTTGCCAACAGAAAGTGCCAAGAGAGCGTGCAAGGTGAGCGCTATCTACGCCGTGCGCACTGATCTGGTGTAAATGTTAAACTAGAAGGCAAACACCCAACAAGCTGCCTGTACGCAGTGGGAGGGACCAGCATGCCTTGTTGCCAGGCTATCGGAAGGTGGGAGATAAGGGTCTGAAAAGAGCCGGAATTGCTCATCCTCGGACAGGCAGCGGCAGAGACACTGGGGTTTTTCCATTGGTCAGTGATGTGCTCACGCGTACGGGACATTTCTCCTCAAGGTGCAAAAAACATGATAAAGAGAGACGCAAGAGGCCAGGAAAACCACAGCCACCACAAAAACAACATCCGGAAGCAAACATGCCTGGCTTTGGATAAGTCTTACAGTGTAATACAGTGCATATCTCTGAATTAAGGAAATGACTTGAACAGCAAGTCAAGTATTTATAAGGGACTACATTTATAAAGGACTGATGGTGAAACAACCACTCCTGTTCTGTTTTGTTCTAAACAGCTCAGACCCACAAGAATCACATAAGCGTCATTGAAGGGACCAGTCATAACCGATGTATCACATCACATCACATAATCACATAATTTTACACTTTTCTGCCACCTTTGTATTGAGTCACATAGGATTTGCCTCACCATACATTTCCTACTCTAAAAACAGATAGTCCAAAGCAGGAGATGTTTGTGATATCTGGTCTGATTGTTGTATTGAAAGAATGCCTCATATCCGGAGAACATACTGAATGTTTACAAAAGTGAACCTGTTGACATATGTCACTGCAATGACTCAGAGAATGAGAAAGGAATTAGATCCGTTCTTGACTTTTGGTCAACATCAAACAGTTGGCTTTGGACTGAAACCAAGTCAGGGTCCGGTAACTGACTTTGTCCATAAATGTCTACTGCTCTCAGTACTATTTACTTTGTTGCGCTAGTGTAGCACCATATGGCTGCATCAATCAGGTGCTTAGTTTGAAATTACAACTAATTCTAAGAAGATAAGATGAGGAGTTATGGGAGGACCTATTTTGTTTTAATTAAAGTACGTTTCATATCTGGAGACTGTTGTGTGGCAAGCAAACAAGACATATATCTCTTGCAGATAATAAGACAGTAATTTCATCAATACATGATCTCTTGTCAACATGTGGCTATTGGACAGGAGTGAAATCAGGTCAGAGCCAGAGTCAGACTGTGGTGACATCATTCATACCAGTGTGTACAGCTCCACGTCTTCTCCACAAACAAATACAACAGTCTGTCCTTGCAGGCCAAAGGAGCAGCCTATTCCTGCTACTGCCTTGCAATGTACAGTACCATTCCATGCATGTCTTTTCATGCAGACACGAGACTGTCAGTGACTGTGAGTTTCTGTGATGGGACACAGAGCATATGGAGAATAGGGAACATGGAAGACTGCAGAGGTCAGGATAAGAATCAAGGTGAGCACTTTCACAGACAGAGGTAGATAAACCACAACATGGCTGCTCCCTGAATGACTGATGCTGATCACCTGTTGTCTGGTCATTGCCTTGGAACCTTTGGAAAATAAAATAGGATTGGCACCTCTTAATGTTTGCTCATAATGTGTTTGTACGTATAGTACCAGATGTTCATGCCACATTCAGTAACACGCACTATGAGAAAGAACTTCCATATAACACAAAAACAGTAACCATTGTTCCAGATGTATCGCAAATTAGACTGTGGTTTTGTGATATGGCATCCCATCACAGTGTAACAGAAGTATGTACTAATTTGAGTAGAAGACTGAACTAGATCACTTCACGTTAGATGATGTAGATTCTTCATATAATGTTGATGTTTCACATTTTAAGCACCCTAAAATAAAAGGCTAAACTCCATAGGCACCATCACCTCTGAATGTGTTTGGCTTGGAAAAAGTAAATGTGTGGACAAAGTTTCCCCCTGTTGGCTACATGAGACGTGGGACTCCCTGCACCTCCTCTTCTGACCAGCAGAGGGAGAAACATGTTATGTTTTTGAAACTGGGATCAGAAACAGCAAGTCATTTCAAGATTTTCATTTGAGGAGGCCCTTATTTTGTTGTTGATATATGAAGCAGAGTTGGGGGTCAGTGTGATTCCTGGGATTGTCTTCCCAACAGAACAGGAAGTTCTTCTGCTTAGCTGAAAGTTACACAACCAGCGTGTGTGTGAGTGTGCGTGGTACCATTGTCTATGTCTGTGACAGTGTGTGTGTGTGTGTGTGTGTGTGTGTGTGTGTGTGTGTGTGTGTGTGTGTGTGTGTGCATGTGCGTTTGTATAAGCAACGTTCCCTACATTAGCTTGCTTAGCAGATAAAGATGTGCAGATGCCCAATGTTTTCACTGTATTCTTGTGTTGCTGACTTGTTTTCCCCTCTTTCTACATCAGTAGCATTACACAATGGCATATTCCCCTTACAGAAATCACTAATGTATGGTAAAAGGATGTACACAATGCTCTCTCCAAGCTGCCGGTATGTTATGTGTGGATTTTGAGAGCTAGGAACCATAGCTGGGTAGCTGTTACTGCCGGAGGGCTTGTCTGTGGATTTCACTGCACGCTTTTTAATAAACATCACATCAAGGTTTGTAAGAGAGAATGATGGAGCTCCTCTGTGTTTACACAAGCATCAGTCTAGCACATGTAGAGAAACATGGCTTCATGTTTTGTACATACTATGACTTTAAATATGAGGCGCCTTGTGTTACTTCCTGGTATGAAATGCGGCGTATAAATAAAGTTTGATTTGATAAATAAAGTTTGATTTAAAAGTCTGTGGTGTGAAGGCGGCATTATAATGGACCAAACCGTTCCTTTACAAAGCTGGAAAACCTTTCTAATTTGTGAGCCATAAACACCATAATCTCATTCGGCCGTAGTGAGTGCAAGGCTTTGTGCTAAACACGAGCGTACACACAGCATGAAGATGTGGATCTAGTTTCACCTGGTCTTAATAGAGCCAAAACAACCAGAAATGAGACTCAGATTATTGACAGGAACCACAGGACCATGCTGTTGTTCTTGGGACCCTCAAGTTGTATCAGTGCTGAAGATCTAAGGCTGAAAGAGGATCTTTGAGGTTTCAGGACCCCCATGTGGTGAAGAGAGGCCTGTGTCAGAGGAACTTTTTAAACACATGATATGAAGGATACTTGATATACTGTATGTGCATTAAGGACAACAGCTCTCAAAAGTGAGAACTTTCATCAGATGTGCCATCATTTGCATGGTGAAATCACCACAAAACCACAAATTATTGATGCTGTTTAAATGTAAGACAAAGAGGAACATTCCTACAAGACAGATGTTTCAAGCTAAAATGAAACTGGCCACCAGAATACTGAAGGAAATACACAAAACAGGCAAGTGTTGAGATATAGTGTCCAGTCTCTAGTTCTCCCTTTCAACGGTTTTTACATGTTTATATTCTACTTAGTGTGCACTTTAGGAAGTCAATATTTGCATAAACTTTGGTCAAATGTAAGACAAAGAGGAACATTCCTACAAGACAGATGTTTCAAACTAAAATGAAACTGGCCACCAGAATACTGAAGGAAATACACAAAACAGGCAAGTGTTGAGATATAGTCTGCAGTCTCTAGTTCTCCCTTTCAACTGTTTTTACATGTTTATATTCTACTTAGTGTGCACTTTAGGAAGTCAATATTTGCATAAACTTTGGTCAAAGTACATCAGTGCTTGAAGACTTTGTCAAACAATGGCAGCACGAGTTTATTTGAATAAAGTTCAAAAAGTTTTGACGAGACACTAAAGGGACAAATGCCAGCGTATACTGTATGTGTGGTAATGTCGTTGTCAGAGAATTTGGCAAATATGGTAGAATATCAAAAGATAAGACTGTTATGTGTAATTGGGCAATCAAAGCAATTGAGCCATTTTTGACACTAAGCTTGTTTTTGCTGTTTTGACAAGATACAGCATGTCTATTAGCGCCTATTTTTAAAGTATCCACTTTTACAAGTATCCACCTACTATTAACATGTGCATGATGAAGGTAGGTCTTTTTGAATGAGGCCATCATTCAGTTGCATATATATATTGGGTGACGTAGTCTGCATTGAAATGTTAATGTATAATATTGAATACAATTCACAGACATGTAAAGCATAAATCCTTTTGTATGCCGAGTGGATATATTTTTGTTGGTTTGTTCATTTAAAAAGAGGTGGATAGGTCTGGATTTCACCTGACAGGGTAGTAGAAGCTAGTTTAAACTGTTCTCCAAAATCTGTAGTCAAGGGCAAACTCAAGTTTGCCTGGATCTAGTAAACTAACCCTGGATTTCAACACTCTTTGGTAGGAAGATGTGGAACAATGTAGGCCTTGTTCAATCAGACACCTTGTCATAACCCAAAAGGGCACAGATGGTGGAACGTAACTTTATCCAATCAGATAGATCAATCATTTTGAGGTGAATGAGGCCATTTTTTAGTACAAGGTTTGGAATGAAAACTAAAGAACAGGGAAGGGAGAGACACACACAGAGAGACAAAGAGAGAGAAAAAGACAGATAGAGACATTTAGTCGAGTAAATAAAATTACACCTCAGGTAAAATGAAACCCGACTCTACCTGTCAGATCTGGCTGTTAATCATAGCCTGTGGTTAGAGTGGGACGTGATCCAGTCAAACAGTGGATGTCAGGACCAGAGGCACAGGAGTGGAGTTGACATGCCCTTCAGCCGTCAGTTTGTTTTCCGCCTTTGGCCCCTCAGCCTTTTGCTCATCAGCCTGGGTTTGTTCTGTAGGTTACTGGACTGTTAGGGACGTAGATCATAGATTATCAAGATAATTTCAAGATTAAATCAGTTTCAGCCATTTTATTTTGTCTGAAGGGCCTTCCACAGTTACACTGTAGTTGCAGTCGTGTGTGTGTGTGTGTGTGTGTGTGTTTTTAAAGAAATGTATCTCTGTGCCTTCATATTATGCATTGAAGTAGAGCAGATTTCACTATTTTAGCTGTGTGTGCCGGCTGTTTGGACCCAAATATTACTGGAACAGCCTTGAGAGGACTAGTGTTGAGCAACTGTTTCACAAATGTTGTGACATCCCTGGTGACTCTGTAAACAGAACACAGCTAGTACAGCTCGTAGTATCACCATACACTTCAAGAGAACTTACATCTATAGATTTGTCCAGCCAGAGGATAAATGCAAAATTAAATAAAAGAAAAAGAAAGTCTCCATGATGGCATTGGCCTGAAAGTCCTTGCTGCAACTTTACTGTTTCTCTGATGGACTTGACCAGTTGCTATGTGGTATGATTTCACAAATCCATTGAAATGGAGTGGATTCGTTGACGTTTCTTACTAAAAAACGGATTCGGAGTTAAACACAGTTCCAAATGATCAGTTATCGACCTGTTGCCGAACTTCCTCAATGTACACTAAATATTTTTCTAAATAGAGGTATTTTTCTATTATTCTAATCTTTGACCTTGAGTGAGTGTTATATATCCGGAATATATACCTCTCTCCCTCCCTCGTTCTCTCCCTTCAGAGTCTAGTCCATGCGTAGGAGTGGAGAGTCGATAGTTAAATGCTGACTGTTGTTTGGAGAGCATCACATAACGAATAGCAGTCGTGTTAGGGGGCAGCTGTAATCATTACTTCACCCGCATTGGCTTGCAGAAAAGCGCACATTGTGCAAGGTAAACAACGCGACAGCACCGACCCCACGCCCTGACCATTCGATCTACGCGGTCAGAAGTGCAGTGGCGCTCGGATTGCTGATACTCTGGGAATGCACCAAGAGGATACTGTATTTGGAACATGTTACTAGGAAATTTGGTACGGTGAGAAAATGTTTCGGGGATTTTTTTGGCCGAGGAAAATTCTTGCTTGTTCTTTCGTGCAGCAATGTTCTTGTAGGGTTTCTAGGTTGTGCGGGTGTTGAAATCAGCACCTCCTATGACGTTTAGCCTACTTTTAAACGATTTGATTTAAACAAGACAATTGTGATGTTGTTAATGGTATGACTGGAATACTTAATTGTAGTATCTCTTGTAAATCCAGCTCGAAAAGATGTGTATTCATATGGTATATTGACTTAGCTTTATGACACATGATCAAATGATCAATAAGCAGTATAGTTGAGAAGATATATGTGGAAGCACCATTCTCCCTTGTTTGTCTAGCTGAACGGCCAGCAGGCGCATCAGCTAATCATTAATCTCATGTAACGGTCTCTTCATGGATTTAAATGTATGAAATTGTTTTAAAGTAGCCTAATGAAATTCTTTGAGGTCTGTTTCGGTAAGATTTGATTTGTGTTCATACAATATTTTGTGGATTGGGATGGCTCAGTCCCACACATTGTACAGTTTTAAAATCTCAACATGTTTGGAGATGGCAAAATGAGGCTATGTGGATAATTTTGTTGCAATGGTTTGGATGGATGGTGGATGTATGAATCTGATATCCATGGAAAGTATAGGAATGTAATTATTTAAGTCTGCATAATATGTCTGTATCATTCCTTTACTATGATCAGGTTTGACCCTATTTTTAAAATAGTAGCTTATGTCAATTGGAAGTAATGTAATGTAATTGGAATATTGCTAAATATATTATTGCAAAAACTGCTTAGTTAACATTAGATGATATAACAGGTTAATATTGCCTATTTGTGATTAACATAGTTCAGTGTCAGTGGTATTGTGCGCCCAGGAAACAAAGGTCCTTGTTGTTTCAGTACAACCTACATTCCTTTCCTCAGGTAGTAATTGTCTCTGCACTCCTGACGGGAATCACAGTTTCTTGGGGATATGTATTTCAAGCTGGACAAGATGGAGATGGACCTAATTCAAAATCAAAAAGTGAGACAGTAAACATTGTCATTCAAACAGAAGCTGTTTTTGTGTATGGTGTCCTGCTGTGATGTAAAATGTATTAAACTAACTAAAGTCTAAGAAATGGAGATAGATGGTTAAGTAACTGATAATTACCTAACCCTGCTTTGAGATTTAACTTCCCTACTACTCCCAGACTGTGGCACTGTTCTGTATTTGCCTGTTTGTGCTTGAAGGCCTCTGGGCCCTTGAGCACTTAGTAGGATGCTGTTAAAAGGTTTGGTGTTGTGATGGCAGAACTCGAGTTCCTTTGGGATAGTTCATCCGGATCATGTAAGGACCGCTGCTTCGAACTGGCGGAGTCGGAGCCACCACATTGCCGCTGCGACAACCTCTGCAAGACCTACTACAGCTGCTGTTTGGACTTCGACAAGCACTGCCTGAAAACAGGTGTGTGTGACTGTACACTCCAGTGTGCTTTACAGAGCCCTCGCCTAAGCACCACACCTGGAGGCCTACGGAGAGAGAAATCTCTGCCAAAAGCTATTGCCCAATTCTGCACTGGAGAGTAGTTGGTTTGCTCATAGATTGATTGCAGTGACAGCTCTGCATCTTTGTTGCTGCCAGATGGAGGCTTCGAGTGCTCGGAGAACCGGTGCGGAGAGGTGCGGAATGAAGACCACGCGTGCCACTGCTCTGACGACTGCGTGGAGAACGCAGACTGCTGCACCAACTACAAGGCCATGTGCAAAGGTGAGGGGCCTGGGGTTGTCCTGCACTTAGTGAACGCTCACGCCCAAACCACTGAAAGTTTCTCTGTTTGACATCAGTGAAAGGCAAAATATATCATAATGGTGTAAGGTACCGCATATACTGACAACCGCAGAGACAGTAGAGCACAGAACACTAAGTTCTGACTGACCTGAGATAGGATGGAGTATGGGGATGCTGCTTGTGCTGCTCGCTCAGTGTGTGTCCTGCGTTTGCCCTGGTGTCAGGTGAAACAACATGGTTGGAAGGAGACTGTGAGGAGGTCGAGACTCCTGAGTGCCCTGCGGGGTGAGTATGTGTGTGGTCTCAGTTTTAGAATGAATCATTTACAATTACAATTGACTCAAATACTCCAGATCTACTGGATCTAGTGCAGCCTGTATTATAACACCCACTGGCATGAAATTCCAAATTGTCCTTGTATTAGTTTGTAGTTTAATACTGTAGAGTTGTCTGGGTGTTTCACATCAAATCGTTTTCATAACATATTATTTGAATAATTTGATCATATTAATGCTAACACTGGCTCATTTTCTGAGATGACTGTACTGTACTGTTACTTATATTTTTACTGTTCATGCACAACAGTCTCTCTGAACAGTCTGATCTCTGGTGTGCAGATTTATACGCCCACCTCTTATCATAATGTCACTGGATGGCTTCCGAGCATCATACTTGAAAAAAGGGAAGGCAATCATTCCAAACATGGAGAAACTGAGTAAGCATTTATACCTTGAGGGGGGGGGGGGGGGGGGGGGGGGGGGGGGGTCTGAAGTGATTGTATGCAGTTCATTGCCATTTTGATTGTAATCAACTACTTTACAATTTTTTTTTTTTTTAAACAGTTACCAGTTTGCAATATGCCACAGGGAAAAGGTCAACAGAACATGTGCAGTTAATCACAGGGAGAATTATTAGAGTTTGAATTATTAGTGTATTGTCATGTCCTTAAAGCAATGTTTTGTTAATATACAGTAGATTGTTCACTATGAATGCACTGTAAACACACTGTGTGAATTGTCTAACAGTAGAAGTTATGCAATATGACGCACCCTTTTGGACATTCTTTAAGTAAACGTGAACTGGGGGTCATTTTGTCATTCTTCACAGGAACCTGTGGCACCCAGGCTGCCCACCTGAGGCCGATGTACCCAACTAAGACCTTCCCTAACCTCTACAGCTTGGCTACGGTATGTGTGCTCAACCCATCCCATGTTCCTTCAATTATTCAAGCTGAACGGCCACAAGCTGAGAATAGCTCTCTGATTCAGTGCTTCAAGTGCAAGAAAAAAAGGCCTCTATGGCTGTCAGCTGTAATCTTTGCTATTATGTCTAATCCTGCTCTAACCAACATCACAGTTTTTTTACACTCTGTTTTTGTTTTATATATGTAATGTTTGTCCTTGTCCTTGTTCTTGATGTTTTGGTTTTGTTTTGTTTTCTTCAGGGGCTGTATCCAGAGTCTCATGGCATCGTGTGCAACTCCATGCACGACCCTGTGTTTGACGCCAACTTCAATCTGAAGGGCAGAGAGAAACTGAACCATCGATGGTGGGGCGGCCAACCTGTAAGCATTACTACTTTAGCGCCAGAACATACCGAACACCAATACAACGCCTCCTAGTCATGCCAAGCCTTTTTAATCGTGGCCTAATGGATACAGCCTGTGCTCAGAGGGACTATTACACCGTGCCCTAAAAGCTTATTAGTTATAGCATTTCTTATGTAATGGTACATTTAATAAGGGTGTTCTAGTATGTGCTGAGTGTTTATGTCCTAAGGTTATTACTTGTGATCCTTATTTTCATTAGATCTGGATTACTTCTGTCAAGCAAGGAGTGAAAGCTGGAACCTTCTTCTGGCCATGGTGAGCTATTACATCGTAATGGTGATTGCATATCAATGTAATCTATTTGAAGTAAAAAAAAAAAAAACAACAATTATGGGCTCACTGCAGCTCTTTCATATGGAATGACTTAAAAATCTCTGGCAGTTTCTGAATCAATCCACATGCTCTCCCTGAGGCAGTGGATGTTACTTGGAGTCTGGATGGATTTACATACACATGACCTAACAAGCACATGTCTGCTGATCCACCCTCCCAGGCGTCTATGCAAACAATAGCCCCCCACACTCAAACACACTGAGGGCCCATTGATCTGTGAAAGCTCCCAGTGTGGGCTTTGGAGCTGTTGCTGTTTGCTTTGTTAGCATTGTGTCGTGCTGACTTCATGGTGCAACAGAAAGCAAGATGTGTTATCTCAAGGGGCACATTTCAAAGCAGCAGGAGGCAACATTACCACCACCACACACACACACGCATAAGAGATGTTTTCTTTAGTTTGAGTGCCCTTTGGTTGTCTTTTTCTCTCTCTTTTACAGCTACGTATACATTTAAGAAATGGAAGGTTGTGGTGAATGACCATTTGAAGCTACATTGTCAGGATTTAAGACGTTTTGGGAAATTTGTGGTATTCTGGTGGAAATGTGTAATTGTAATCACTTTGTGGGAGTTTAAGTCAGGTGTACTGTTATATCTCTTCAACCGATTGACACAGCCAATGAGAAATGCTTTAGAGGTAGTTTAACAACAAGGTATGCATTGGTAGGCTATATGTATTGGTGTTTGGCAGTCTTCTATTGCTGAAGTTTTAAGAAAAAATGGCTGTGTTCTAGATACTGAACACTGTGGAAAACGACGGCATATTGGAGAAACCACTAGCTTCTGTGCAGCTTCTTGAGCAAATGTCTAACCTCAGAAAACTATGCAAATAATCTATATGCATAGGGCTCAGCATTATTGGTGAAGTGAACACGAGTCTGTAAGCGGTTTTGCTAATACATCTTAATGTATGAAGAATTAATGTCAGTTCTAGCATCATGGTCTACAACCGGCTAATCCTGTCTTTGTGCGGTTTAAACAGTTTATGGAGTGGATAGTCTGCATAATGGACCTAGAAGAACATTTTAATGATCTATAGTTTGTTAAACTCTCCTGAATGTAGGTTTATAGCTTTTGAACATATGTATTACAAATTAGAATAGAGATTGCTCCTAGCCCCCTAATCTAAGCCTTAGCCCTTCTAACACGTCTGGCCTAGTCTTGTTTAAGGGTTAAAATACAACAGAAAACTGGCAGGATCCTATAGCTGATTAAACCCTTTAGTTTAGATTTAGGTTAGAGTTTGAATAATGCCTTTACCAGAGGCTCTATCAGACCAGAACCATAGTTGCTCTCAAAGGCTGAAGGTGACATAAATAAGATGTAGGTATTTAAGAGAAGTACCTCCTCTGTAAGCAATATTAAAGATGAAGAAAAAAGAAAAGCAAGAAGAAAAGCAATTTACTGTTTACTGGGAGGCTTTACTGGATGGAAAAGTCAGAGTGTAGATCTCATAGTGGACACACTGTCAGTGGATTCATGTTTGTAACCCTAGTCATCAACTGGTTGTCTGATCTATCCAGAGTGTTTCTGTGCAGTCCTTGTCTGTATCCAGTCCAATGCTGCGATTGTGGTCTCATGCTGAAAGAACATCTTGACTAGAACCATTACCATTACAGGCTAAAGACAAGCCACCTTGCATCAGCATGGCTTGTAGTTTGCGCTAACTTTGACAGACTTGAATCAACATAGCTTAAAGTCTCCAAGTATGTCTAAATGCTGCTCACAGAAGCTGCTGATCTCACTACATAAACCAACATAAAATCAGTAAACCCCAGCCAAAAACTGCTTACACTAGGAAAACAGCTAAAGTTGGTCTTAGTTTTTTTCAGGGATGACAAACATTGCCTGTTACAGCGGTTAACACTGACTGAAAAGCAGTTCATTGGCTTATTAGGGTTGAGCAGACAGTAAAACTTATCCAAGGTGGTCTGTAAGCTTGTGGTTTTACCTCTGTTCTTCTTGGCAGGGTGATTCCTCTGGAGAGGAGAATACTGACCATACTGCGCTGGCTCCACCTGCCTGAGGGAGAAAGGTATTGCATCTGACAATAACATTTTGTACAATGTGTGAGCAAAACAATCTTATCTTTATTCAACTCTTGTTCTAATTGTGCAATGTGTATCACAGTATTACTCATGCTTAATTGTAAATGGCAGTTTTGGGGCTGATGCCAAAAGGAGTGTTATTATTCACTTTCACAATCGAAAGTTTTATATGAACAATTATCTGGACACACCAGTGCTTTTGGGAGAAAGAGAGCCCTGCAATAAAACTGAATTCATTATTGAAGACTTTTGAAAAACAACACAAATGGGATTGAGTAAGGCTTTAGAAACTGGGTGTTTCATCACCCATATTCATCCATTTTCTCTCTCTCTCTCTCTCTCTCTCTCTCTCCCTCTCACACGCACACACACACACACACACACACACACACACACACACACACACACACACACACACACACACACACACACACACACACACACACACACACACACACACACACACATACGCATGTGCACCCAACCACACATACATTCACACAAATTTACTTGTTAATTGCAGGCCATATGTTTTTGCTGTGCACTCAGAACAGCCCGACACATTTGGCCATCGCCTTGGTCCCCTCAGCAATGAGGTAAGCCCAACACCATCCCGAAACAGCATCCCAACATCCTCAGCCACCTTACTAAAAGTAGCCCACTCAGAGGTGCCTGGTGTGGAAACTGACAGTCGTTTTCTTTTGTGTGTAATTCAGTTGGACAATCCACTGAGGGAGATCGACAACATCATTGGCCAGCTCATGAATGGCCTCAAGCAGATGAACCTCCATCGCTGTGTAAACTTCATGCTAGTCGGAGATCATGGTCAGGCTGCAAACAATTTGCTATTTATAAATGTTTCCATACACTTACTGTATATATTTGTATTGTGATGCATTTAAACTATTTTCTTCATAGATGCTGTGTTATAGGATATTCACATACAACCATATGTGTCTATTGTAATAATTAACTTATTTTAATCTATGGTGTATGTATTTTGATCAAACTAAAACATTTTCTCAATAATGTAAAGGGTCTTCGATAGATTGTCACATACTGCCTGTTGTTTTATTTTTCTGTCTTGTTTCAAAACCAGCAACAGTTGTGTAACTCATATAACTGCTCTGTAGACTGACTGGTAGTCTCTGTCTTCCCCAATAGGGATGGAGGAGGCTCACTGTGACCGGACAGAGTACCTGAGCTCCTACTCTCTCAGTGTGGATGACCTTGATTTGATCCCTGGTTCCTCTGGAAGATTACGGCCAAAGAACCGCACAGCCCCATGTCAGTTTAGACTTCATTCTAATAACCAGTGCATTGTCAGTGCCTAGCTATCTTTTGTAAAGTAATGTTCACGTTCAACAGTTGTTTAGATTAGATTAGATTAGATTAGATTCAACTTTACTGTCATAGCACAGAGTACAAGTACTGAGACAACGAAATGCAGTTTAGCATCCAACCAGAAGTGCAAAATAGCAAAAAAGTGCAGAGTATGTGCATATGTAAAGTGGAGTAAGTGAATAAATAAATATATGTACAGTAAGAAATAGATATGTGATATGAACAGAATTGGGACTAGCAGCAGTTGAGAATTCTCTGATCAGAGTAATTTTAATAAACAATAATTGGCTGATTTAATGTACTGATTTAATGTGAGTTTCTATACCTTTTTTTCCAGATGATCCAAAGGAAATCATAGCAAACCTCACGGTATGTAAAAAATAAGGAATAAAATCTTCTCCCATTTGCATAAATAAATGTTATTGTTTTATTTCTGCGTGCATTTCCCCTTTGAAATCCCATTTCCCCTTGAAAAACACAATGATACAGTACCCTCTGAGCTCTCATCGTGGTCTCTCATTGTGTGCTCATCTCATTGTGTGCTCATCTCATTGTGTGCTCATCTCATTGTGTGCTCATCTCATTGTGTGTCTCTCAGTGTAAGATGCCAAACCAGCACTTTAAGCCATACTTGAAGCAGCACCTTCCTAAGCGCCTTCACTACGCCAATAACCGCAGGATTGAGGACGTCCACCTCCTGATGGAGCGCAAGTGGCACATCGCCAGGTCTGCTGTGAGGCCCTGGGGACCTCTCTCAGTGTTGTAAACATTGGACCCAGTTCTGCAAATCATCATCATCTAATAATAATAATAATAATAATAATAATAAAGGATTTTATTTATATAGCACACTTAAAATACAAATAACTTTTTAGGTGCTTTACAGGGTTAAACAATCAATCACAATAATCAAATGTAATAATAAAAAACGCTAAAGCAGAAGGATAATAATAGGATAATACTACATCTGTAGTGGAAACGTTAATTGTTAAATGAAAGAGTAGGGGGTCTTATTGGAGGCCTGTTAATTGCAACCTTGAGAAAGTGTTGAGAAACCTGACCACTGGTATTTGCTTAATAATTAAGAGGCGTTTAGTCTGTTTGACTTTCAGCAATTTTGTCTGGTCTCGTTTCCTCCATCCTCCATCTGTAACTATGGCCTTGTAACTATGGCCTAACTTAAGCTTTCTTTTGCTCCTTTGTTAGTATAACTGAGGTTGGAGAGACACTTCTCCAGAGAGCTGTTACCCCTGTGCTATTTTTCACATTTACTCCTATATTTATCCTAATTTTAATGAAGTACATAGGAGACACTTATTTGGTTGTTTTCTCCTTTTAGCAAATCCCCAGAGATAAAAAGACCATGTGGTTTTTTTGGAGACCATGGATTTGACAACAAGATAAATAGTATGCAGGTACAGGGTTTTTCTTCATTCTACCTATTTGTAAAAATTCATAATTTGTCTATTTAAACTGTGGAAAATGTTAACAGATTTTCTTTTTTTTCTAAACACAGACAATCTTTATGGGCTATGGGCCTAGCTTTAAGTTCAAGACCAAGGTGCCGGCATTTGAAAACATTGAGCTCTACAATGTCATGTGTGGTGAGCTGAATTGTGCAGTTTCTTGTGAAGTTCCCTTCAATGTCTGAGTAATTCCAATTCCACTGGAAATTTGGAGAAGTTTTACCCATTTAGTCATTTAGCAGACACTTTTATCCAAAGCAACTTACAAGGATGTATATACATTTTTTACATCTACACTGATGGCACACTGCACATCAGGAGCAATTAGGGGGTCTTGCTCAAGGACACTTTGACAGTGAGGAATCGAACTAGCAACCTTCTGATTACTAAACGACTTCTCTACCTCCTGTACCACTGTCGCCCCAGACACAGCTGACATAAGAGGTCTCCCAATACCCTATAATATCATAAATTACCATAAATTCACCAACAGAACTTTTTTGTCATCATTTCTTGCAAAAATAGATTGCTAGTCTTGAGTTTTCTAGTGATTATCATTTGTGAATGTGCTCTCATAGTTTAGCCATGGTACTGTGTTTCCAGATCTTCTTGGATTAACTCCTGCACCCAACAATGGGACTCGTGGCAGTCTGAATGCCGTTTTGCGAAACCCGTCGTACACTCCTGTGATGCCAGAGGAGGTGACCGCCCCCTCCCCCTTAGATCCTGCTTCCGCAGCCGTTTACGACCTGGGCTGCAGCTGTGACGACGAGGTCAGTGAGAGTGGAAAAAAGAATATTTCAAAGCACACATTAACACACTGTCAAGCGCACTTGAAGACTGTAAGCAAACAGTTACTCACAGACGCACTCACAAACACACTCATGCAAACATGTAGGATAGTGGATAAACACACACAACCTGGATTAAGACACTCCCATTCATGAGCTAATTCACAAACAGTGTAAACAAACACACACATACACGCTCAGGTTCATTCAGAAATGAACACATTTGTGCACAGATAGGGACAAATGGAAAAGGTGCTTTCCATTGGTTTATCTTTGAGAACTAAAACCCACAGTATTTCAACTGCAACACTCTTACCAACCTGCAGAGAGTGGTAGAGGTGTATCTCAAAAGCATGAAAGTTATAAGTAAGGGGTTACCCTTCCTACTTGATTGCTGTAACAAACTGATTTTATATAAAAGGATAATTAGCTATTCAATTAGACATGTTTGACACTGATGTATGATGTATGAAATTATATATTTGTTTCCAGAACAAAGTGGAGGAGAATAGCCAACGATTCAGTCCAGCAGTTGATGGTTAGTCTCAATGTAACTCTTTTTACTGACTACCCTAATAACACAATTACAACACAATATTACCATAATACTGTATAGTCATCATACTGTAGTGTGTCTTCTGAAACGGAGGTGTGTAAGTGTGATTCTGAGTGATTTCACTCTCCCCTTAGACAGCACACATCTCCCCTACGGTCGGCCTGCAGCTCTGTTCCAAACCAAATACTTTCTCCTTTACCATGGTGACTTTGTGAGTGGATACAGTGAGGAGCTAGCTATGCCTCTGTGGACGTCTTTCACTATTTCTAAACAGGTAAGCTTCTTCACAGCTTTTATCCTATGACTGATTATCATAACCACCAGAAATCACACAAGAATGGAGTTGAACGGTCAAGCCATGAAACACAATTCAAGCAAGAAAACTGTGAACTTGTCTAAGGCGTAAGCTTGTGACAACATAATGTGACAGTTTGGTTCTAGGTTGGCAAGAGCGCCTGTGATAGCTCTAGACACGTGCTTGATCAGGTTATGTTGATTGTTGATCTTGAGCTTTATACAACATTACAATATGAATATAGAAGGAAACAATATCTGTTTATTCAGTCCAGCAGTCCAAATGTCAACACATGACGACAAAGGTCCACATTTGAAAGCCAAATCAACAGACTATGAATAAACAAGATTTAAATAGATAAACATAGCTGATATAAGAGCCATATAGTGCACTTGGAACACCCTTATTGATATATCAAAGAGAGATGACTGCCTGCCCCAGTCACGGTTGGTCTCTTACAGGTATGTGTGCCTCTCAACCTGCAGAAGAAATAGTATACACTACTGAGAGGAAATTAACAGTGAGGAAACTAGATGTACGTCGTAGTGGTGTGTAATATGAATGCGCCAAAAAGTGAAAGAATTGCCATGGACGGATTATGAAATCAAGGGCTCCTGGGCACAAAAGCCTCTTGAGGCCTTGCACACATCAAAGAAGCAACTCACGGTCCAACAACCCTATGCTTACATGACATATTTGCTACCTGTAGATTGCCTAAAGGAGTCACACCGCATCAATACATGATGCAATAAGCTATACTAACGTAGTTGGATTGCCAACATATAGCACATTAATGGACAAAATAAAAAGACACCACAGCCCATCATACAGGATTTACTAGACCCTTATGGATGAAATTTCACAAAATGTGGTGTGTTTCCGAAGGATGTGCTAGTGATGTAGTATGTCAAGTTTCGTGAAGTTTGAAGTATTAATTCACCAGATAGTGGCTAGTGAAGCACTAGATTTTTGTATTGAACATTATTCACTAGGCAGCACCACTCTATAAATGAACTAGGGGCATGCAACTTCTAGAGGGCAACTTGTCATAAAGATTTCATATATTTTGTTGAAACGGTTGTTGTGCTATTGCCAAAAAGCCTACCCCACTTCAGAGGGGCACCAGCATGAAGGGACACACACACCAAGGGACGCAAACTCCTTATTCTGTAAAAGCCATGTGGGCCTGCAACCATGCCAAGTCTAAACATGTGATAGCATCGACCAAATAATCTACAATTGAATCAGAAAAAAATTAAAATCCATATTTGTTCACATCATATTCAAATGTGAAATGGCACTTCAAATCCCTGCACTACAGAGCTTGTTTATGCTCCAAATTAGAGGAAATTAACAACATGTTTCCCAGAACATTCCCAAGACCGAAAACAGGTTTTCCAGTCTCCAGGCAATGTCCTCTTCTTCTAAAGCACATTAGCACGGCATCCTGCTCCTGGTAAATACATTCTCCTGGCTCTAATAGTCACGTTGAACACTAATGCCTTGCAGCCCTGCTTGCCCTCCTCCACCCAATGTCTCCACACTCTGAACCCAGATGCAGGGGTGTGGATGCATTACAAAGAAGAACAAGTTTCCTGTTGAGGACATTTTTGGCTAGGCCTTAAACTAAATTATTCAAAAAACTTCCAGAAAGCTTCCTTTAATTCCTTAGAAAGACAATAGCCTGCAGATATCATTGCTCATACATTTGGCTGATGATACCATACACTCATGCCAGTATGAGCAGTGTTATTAAGTATTAATTTGTCATCGACCAAAACCCATTTTGGTTGTCAAAAATGTAGCAATGATTTCCTTAAGTGCATTTTTAGCATTAGATTGTACACACAAGTAAGCCTCTAAGTAGCTGTTGGTTCCATGTAAACCTGTTAAATCACATCGAGATGTATTGTAGGTTCTCAGTAAAAGCATCCATCTCAACAATACACATGCCACTCTGAGTCTACTGTCATCTGCACGGCTCTAAAGGTTCCTGGTTCACATTCCCTTCCAGATAGACGGCACTCCACTTCCGCTGCCCGCCAGTGATTGTGTACGGGCAGATGTCCGCATCCCACAGGCCAACAGCCAGGCATGCTTATCCTACACTCCGGAGTCTGAGCTCTCCTATGG
>NC_045170.1:12539838-12567033 GCF_900700415.2 Clupea harengus
TCTGATATCCATTTTGTCAATTATTTCCAGAACAGGACTGAAGAGTGAGGAAAGACGAAGAATCGTACGAATCTCAAATTGATTATTTCTCTGTATATGCAACATCTTAAATAGTTGGATTTATCCATAACGTTCAGATTTCAGCTTTATTTTCTTTATTTCGGTGTTCAGCAATAACTCATCATTTTCAAATCTGCTGTATAGATTGTAGAACATGTTTAGTGGCGGTTAAAATCTGTTCCAATGTACAAAATCTGGATTCTTCTATCAGAAGACAAATCTAAATATCATATCTAAGATCTTAGTGGAGCGACTCATTGAAATATAATGATAAAAGGTATTGTGCTTTCTTTAATTGTATTGTGTTGGTTTGCATTTTGAACCTCTTTAGTCGGTGGTGGGAAGTGGGCAATTATTGATACTTTACTGTCGGAAGGAACAGTGATCCACCATGCAAAAATGTAAAGTATTTTTTTATTTTCCTGTGAGCAACTCAATATGAGTCAATAAACAGATGATTACAGACTAAATTCACAGAAAAGGTTAATAAATTCAAAATTGTTTTCAAAGTTGAAATGGTGGACACTATAATTAATTGTAATGGACTGCTTTAGAAATAAATAAAGTCTACCAAATTGGAAGACCTCTTGTCTTGTCTGTGTTACATGTAGTGTAAAGAATAGTAACAACACCTCTGTGGTAGTCTGGACGAATAGAGTTCCCATCTAAGAATGAGCAGTGTGGTTTATGGTTGTATTTAGTGCACAAATAATACTGAACCTCTAATAAGTGATTTGTACATGTAGACATCTCCTTCATATGTCATATGTCTGGGGAAAAGATAGCCCTCAATTAAACTCTAGTGCAGCGGTTCCCAAACTTTTCATGTTTTGAATTTTTCAATTTGACAATGAAAAAAAAACACCCCAGTGCAAAGATTGAGACGCTCATATAGCTTATTATTCTACATTTCCAGAATTTCAATTTCATTTCATCAATCAGTTAAAGTTAAATATTTTATCAGTTAAACTTTTTTCTGTTCTTAAAAAAAAAGACTAATTCTGAAATGGCTAATTGAATCCTAGATTTAAATGTAAGTAATTAAAAGACATGAAATACTTGAGGTGTACTGTAGGAAACGTACATTCTACACAGAAAAATATATAGATACCACAACAAATGTTTAAGATCTGGTGTGGTAGTGGTTTAGTTTAATAAAGACTGGGTCAGTCTGAACCCCCTTGAGGTTTGCATTATTCCTACCCCTGCATCTCAACACATATCATGATCATTTTACAAAACATCCACCACCAATCATTAAAATACGTACTTGAACACTGTGCCGTCTTCGGTATGTGTGCTCTAATACGCTGACAGCCAGCTAAACTCTTCCTAAGATCAAGACTCTGAAGACAGTTCCAAGTCCATAGGTTTATTGACGATAGAAAGTGTAAAACTGAAATGTACAAAAGATATAGGCGAATCAATGCTAACATAAACATAAACATATTCACATTACGTACAGTTCTGATAACATAAACATACTGTATATTGTTTCTGATAGTGACATTAAGACGGCGAATACATACCAACGATGCTTTGTTAGGCTACATGAATTAACGCAAACATGAATTAAGCTTGAATCTGCTGAGTAACGGTGTCGTGAGTGAGTTGAGTTCCTTTGTCTTTATTTTGAAATTAGGGGTCAAGCGGAATGACAGTTAGAGCTCAGATTCATAAAATGACAGCGTGAAACGAGAACATATCAAGAAATGCACGAGCCATAACTAAAACACACTAGACCCATGAAATACCAACTTATTGTCATGTATCCTTTCCCGAAACTCCCAACCAGACACATTGTAACAAAACAAACATATACAGTATGAACTTGAGCTGTGTTCCTGTCCTTTATTCAATCTCTGCTAAGGAAATGTGTGAAGTGAATGAAGTGAGTTGAGAACATGCTACAAAAGTAGCTCATGGATGCTCATGATGTTCAGTGTTGTCATTTGACTGCTATTGAAGAAAACTAAACTTTTCATAACATAATCTTTTTCACATTTCACAAGACCAAGGCCTCAACCTTCAGTAAATGTACATCACTCTGGCCTGTCCAACCCCACCCTTGTGGACATGCCTGATGAAAGAATGAAGGAAGAGAAGCCCTGACACCGCTCAATACAGATGGAGGATGAATATCCCAGGTGTCTGTGCAGATCCTTCAGGAGCACAGCATGCCAAACAGGCTGGAACAGACCTGCACTCTTTGGCCAGGAGCCTCTCCCAGTACTGACAGTCTGCAGCGCTGCCAGACATGGTCCCCAGAAGGTAAGGGTTTATCTCTATGACTTTGTTGACATCCTTTGACGCCCACGAAAAGAGTACTACTGAAATAATGTGTGATAAAACTGTGATACCATTCTTTTGATCATGTGAGAGATTTCTGGCTTTATTTTAGTGGATTTTTTGGAAAATCACATCTGCATTTTATCATCATCATCATCATTCATGCTTTCTTTGAAATGACTAACATTTATTCCAAATTCTTGACATTTCGGCCCAAAAGTAAAATTATCTGTTTTGTTCTGTTGTGTTTTCCGACACTGACAAAAACATGATCAAGTTGGTTTCTGGTAGAATTATCCACAGTATTGTGTTACACCTCTGAATTAGTTGAAAATAACCACAGAGTCAGTCATAGTTTTCTTCATCAAGTTGAATGCTGTTTACTCGACAATCACAAAAGACAGAGAGAGAAACCCGCGATTTCCCCTGAACTAAATATCTATAGACTCAAACAATCGATCCTCAGATCATGGATTAAGGCAGAATAACTAGACAACTGATGACTGTCATAAACATCGTATTGGCTGAATGAATTAAATATCTAAGGCACATTAAAACCATTTAACATTCTCGAAAAAGCCAACTATTTGGATTTTTACCATGTAACAAACATTGTTGGGCAAGTTACTTAATAAAAGTAATCAGGTAAAGTTACTGATTATGTTCTCTAAATTGTAATCAGATATGAAATTACAAAAATGTAAAATACACACAAATTACAAAACAGGCTAAATCGTGGCTGACAATCGTGGCTGGGTCAAGCACGGCCCATGGTGGAGGAGTGTGACTGCTCTCCCAAAGAGAAAAGGCAGAGACTGATGGAAAGCCTCAGGCCCAGCGCTTGACATAGTAAAAGCAGCACAGCAAATAATTAACATTTTAATCAATTAACTTTTTAAACCTAAATGCTATTTATTATATAATTAACTTATTTATTCTAACTTATATAAACTTATATTTTAATGAATACAATTTAACAGGGTTACACAAACAATAACTTAAGTGCCAGCTCTGGCTTCGTGGTGCAGTTGCAACCTAATCTTAATGTTTAGCTTGTTTCGGAGGAGTTGGGGCAGTCTGTCCTTCAGTCGAGGCCGAGGCATGACCATCTCTCGCTACAAGTTTCACCTGCTCGTGTTGGCGAAACAGATGTTTGTAGAGGTTGCTTGTTGAGTCAAGTGCAGTTGAGAGGTGCTTGTCTCCAGGGCACAGCTTACATTTAACTGTAATATTTTTTTCTTTCACTGATACAAAAAGAAAATAATAGGAGTATTTCCATCTTCCGAAACATCCGTGGTCACTCTTATCGCCTGCCATCATGTTTATTAGCCTTCTACTCTCGTGACCCCACATTCACCGCAGTTCCCACCAACGGTTTACAAAGTAACACCATGGAAACTGAGGTGAATATGGGGTCACGGCCGCGCGTGAGCATATCAATCGAATGAAAGGGAGCAGATAGGCACGTAAAAAGTAACTGAAGTAACTGCTTTTTTATTCGGTCAGTAACTGTAATCGGATTACCGAAAACTCAAAGGTAATCCTTTACATTACTGAGTTACTGGATAAAGTAATCTGATTACAGTAATCGGTTACTTTGTAATCAGTTACTCCCAACACTGGTAACAAATAAAGAAATATTACCATCACTGCTGAACAGATGTAATTTCTTATTCTCACGCTGTGCTCTATCTATGTCATATGTTATCAAAAACCTGAATCAAACATTCAAAGTTCACACACAGTACAGCAGCGTATCAAACACCTTAACACATTTAAATCAATGTTTGGATCATAATAGCTGAATGTGCCAGCTGAATGTACCATGTAACAATTGCATAAGCAGCTTGATGTCTGATATGGTAAATAATGTGATCCTAGAGTACACAATAATAACAATAATAATATTAACAATAATAGTAGTAGTAATAATACATGCATGTTCTCTCCTCTCTCTCCTTAGCGATTGATCTGGCCATAGGTAGAGATAATGACAGCGGTTGGGTGGTACACCTGGCAGTCATCACAGAAGATGGAGTCGAGCATGTGGTCGTCCCTGGAGACAAGCTTCCCAAATACCATCACTGTGTAACATTAAAGGGACCTTTTATACATTACATTTCAATTTCATCATGAAGTAACACAGCATGACACATATCCATGATTTTGGCAGTTGTTGGTTTTAGGAGAATGAAATATAAAATTCTCTCTGACTTTGGTTGTCTCAGATTTTTCTGTGGAGGCGAGTATTGCAAACATGTGAGACCAACAAACCAAACAGAATCTTTTTTAAACACAAAGAGAGTTTATAGAGGTCTTTTGATAATATGGAGTTTCTTCGAGGGTAATGGTATTTTTCTTTTCCAATGAAAAGGAATACCTTCCATCCATCCCCTTGTATACACTTTCTGTGGACTGACCTTGTGACACTTGTTACATTACATACAGTCATTTCAACAACTATACAAGCTTTTCACGTCTAAGTCATCATGTGAATGAGATACATTCAACCTCAAACATAGGATTGAACCAAGATTGAACTTCACAAACCTTTGACGTAGACCAGGGGTTTTCAACTGGTTTTGTCCCAGGGACCACCATTCTGACTAGAAAGTAATTTGTAACCGCCGCCGCCACGCCCCCTCCCCCCGCATAGATATTCTGCCTATAACACTTAAATATGTGAAATTATAAGGGTACATCGCTAGCCGCCGCCACGCCCCCTCCCCCTGCACAGACATTCTGCCTATAACACTTAAATATGTGCAGTTATCAGGGTAGATCACTAACTGTCGTCGCCACGCCCCCTCCCCCGCGCACATATTCCGCCTGTAGCACTTGTCAGTGTAATTTCTTCGATATTTTTCACGCTATTCAAGAGTGATCTTAAAATGTGTTGAAATATCCAAGCGAATTTATAAAAATAAAAAAATGTAATGGTGAACTGATCAATCATCTCATGTCGCGGACCCCCTGCAATGCTGTCGCGGACCACCAGGAGGCCACGGACCCCCGGTTGAAAACCCCTGACGTAGACCATCATTACAATTGAATATGTGTTCTGATTGCCATACAAAGGAGCCTGTGCTGACTGCTGTCTTATTTCAAAGCTAATAAGATAAAGATTGATCAGCCTGTGTATTTGTATTTAGCTTTTTCAGAAACCGTGATTTGCATAACATGTTTTTATTTAATCAGATTAACAAATGCATATGAAATCATCTTGCTATTAAGCAAAATCTCCAAATACAAAATAAAACAATAAACACTCCTATTAAAACATTACCTGTTTTACTTGATTCACATCCTAATTACCCATCCATTATCATATACTCATGACAAGTTACAGAGAATTAAGATACCTTGTATTGCCTTAATCTAGGCCAGCAAAGTTATTAGGTGAAATTTTAACACATAACTAATCCAGTGAACTGACACACTAATGGTCAATATCTGACGCCCCTTACACGATCAATGAACTTGAGCTCTTAAATGATTAATTAAATAGAATGCTTAGGCTTATACATTCACAGATGTCTTTGTGAAATCAGGAAGTGAAGGGTATACCTTATTTCAGGTAGTCTGGTTTTTTCTTGAATTTTAGAGCTAAAGATTTTACGAGCTAGTCACATTACAAAACACTCAAATCACGTATATGTGTAACAGTGGCGGCTGGTGAATTTTTTTCTGGGGGGGGCGCAGTTGGGCGGCGCAGTTAAAATAGCACTCCACAATGAGAAGAAAAGAGTTTGAGTAGAATATTAAAAAAAAACAAAGCTTTATTTCAACAACACACAGTGCTCAACACTATCCAATAACAACCATCAACAAACTGTAACATTGGGCATGAGAGGTTCAAACAGAATGGTTTCAGAGGTTTACAGAATAAAACAGGTGCCCACACCCTCATTTACATTTAGTCATTTAGCAGACGCTAAACCCTCACATGAAAGAGGTTTAGAGCACAAGAGATTCAGAAAGAGATATCACATTTTACATTAGGTGTTTGACAAGAGTAGGCCCCACTACTTATAAAGAAATGTAGCCCTCCTCTCTTTCAAGTTGGCAAATCTCTCAATAACTTTTCCCTCACAACAGCCAGCATACAGTCAAGTTCATTCTGGACTGTTTTGGATGTTCCCTTAAACACAGATGCTCTTTCAGTGCACTGTCAAGTGAGGCAACGATGTCCACCAAGCCACGGAATATCCCTGGGTTATCCGAGTTCTTGCTCTCAGCATTACCACGCAGGGCCAACTCAAATGCACCACAGAACTTCACACAGTCTATTATTCTTGAGAGAATGTGTCTGTTTTTCCTTACTTCCTTATTGTGTTTTCGAATGCCAATTCGGTACCCTGCGTCGAGCTGCTTTGCTATACTCAGTCTTCCAAAGAGGCTTAGCTTCAGGCTGTTAGTTAGATGGCTGCGACAAGATTCGTGCTTCTTACATTTATCGTTGAAGTGCTTTAGATCCTTCATCCCCGTTGCAGTCCAGATTGTTTCAGTCCCAGGACTTTGGAACAACAGGCAGGGAAAACAAAAAAACGCATTACTCAATGAACAACCAGCTAACCAGCTCCGGTTAGCATACAGGCTTGAGGAGAAGCTACGGGTGTACGTCCTCCCGCGGTCGATGCTCTGCTGCTGAATTTTTAAATCTGGACGTTCGGGTCCCATGTCTTTCAGTCTCTTCTTATCGACATCTGATCGTCGATTGAAAGGTGTTTCACGAAGAGATACCACAGAGTTTTCAGTTGCCATACTCACAGAATCAAAGTCTCTGCTAGCTATGTTGCTCTCCTAGATACGTGAGATTTATATGGGATGTGAGGGAATGATAAAGGTCTCTGATTCGACGAATAGTCCAGTCGCGTTGAAATAAGAAACGATGTCATTGGCTAGGGCGCAAAATTTTGCGCCCCAGGATCGAACTTTCATCCGCCAATGAGAAGCTGTCCTTGCTCAAATGTATAAGAAAAGTATGAGAGCTCCCATTGACTTCCATTTGGCCGGCGCCCCTCCACGGAGGAGTGGCTTATCTCAGTGATAACGAATGGCAATATATTATATTTGGTCACATTTAAGTGGTTGTTGACAGGGGCTTACGGTCTCCCACACACATTTAACGCGTTAACACAGTACATTTCTTATTTTAATTGTTTGGTATATAATGTTTTTTGACATATCATTTTTTTTTTTTCCATCTCAAAATTTTAGGAGGGGCGGCGCCCTTGCGCCCTGTATTGACGCACCGCCACTGATGTGTAATAGTATGGCTTTGCAGCGAATGCCTCTCTGCACCAACGCAGGAGGAGTCGAGGACGCTACCAGCTTCATTGTTTCATTTTCTGTTCAACTCGGAAAATGGAGACATGTCCAACAGTGGATTTTGAAGTAAGATATCTATAGTCAACTTTTTCTTGTTGTGACTAACCTTGCGAGTTTGGTCTAGCTTATTTCAGCGCATTTTGGTGGCGTCGCTCAGATCATATTAATCTTGTTCAGCACATGCACGCTACAATATACAGAGTTCAAGGATACGCCTGATAGATCCCCCAACTTGAATATGATGGAGGCGTTGTGTTAGGCTCATCAGTGGTGAACCGAGTGATGCATAAGCTCTCCCTTCTCCATGATAAGATCTACTGTGCACTGTCCGGATCTGATGCTGATGCCCAGGCCATTGCCGAGGTTGTCAACTACCAACTAGATATGCACAGGTGTGGAATATCACACATTATCCTCAGAACACATTAAGACCATCACGTCATATTGGTCTTCAGCCTACCCTCAGTTTATATCATCTCTGCATTAAGAAATGGGCATTCTAACCAAGAAGTTAAATTGGGGGTATGCAGGCTTGAATTACTCCCCATCATATAAGATGATGATAAAATCAAGTTTGTTAACATGTCAGTGTTTATTTGTCATGTGTCAGTTAACATGTCAGTGTGTTTTTAATGTCAGTGTTGAGCTGGGGGAAGACCCCCTTGTTCGTTCTGCAGCTACCCTGGTGAAGAACATCTCCAACAGGTATAAATTGGATGACAATGACAGATCTGTTTTTTTTTATTTTATGTCATTCCTATGACTTTCACTGTCATCTTTTCATAATTTTGCATTGACACATTTTACCCACACAATACCGTGGGCCAATAGGCCCAAACTGATGTTACAATACTGTGTATTTACCACAACAGCTACCCAGCTGTGAAGAAACATTAGCTAATTCAGTTCTGCTTGTCGTCAGCCATCCAGACTCTTCACTGACTAGCGCTTTTATCCAAAGTGAGGAGACCTGATTGAGAGTAAACACAAAGTACGGATTCTAGTCAATCTGACAAAAGGGCCAAAGAAAGCAGATAGAATAAGTGCACAGTAAGTCTAAGAGTGTTAGGTGGTGTAAGAGCCATTAGGAGAGAAACAACCTTTTCAAGAATCTTTGACAAGAAGGGAAGAAGGGAAGCAGGTCCATAACTCTTCACATCAGATGGGTTAAGTGAAACTTAACCAAAGGAGTAACCTGAGCCTGTTTGAATGATGTAGGAAACATTCCCAAACTGAGTGAAGCGTTGGCTACATGCACGATAGCAGGTCAAATGATAGGCAAGAATAGGAAGAGTAGGAAAAAGAGATTGAGTCTTAGCGAGAGCAGCATCACTCACTTCACTCAGTGACCTGTGAGCCTCATGAGGCCAGATGAAGAGCTAGAATCTTGCTCTGTGGCTGTTACATTGACAGTGGGGAAGAGTTACTTTGCTTTACTGTCACATTTGTCACACATGGTACCACACACTCCCACACAACACATCCATATTAAAAATACTTTGAATTCACGCATATCAGAATTTACAGAAATTACTTTTGATTATACTTTCCATACTAATATACACCTTTACAGTGTAGTATCAGCCCTCAGTCCTGCTCCTGGGCCCCAACCGCACTGAAGAGCTCTGATGTATCCCCACTCCATGGAATGCAATTATGAATACAAGGCACTTGATTAATACATTCTTAAGTCATTAACAGTGTTTCGAAAGTAATTTATCACATAGAAAACATGCTGAGCAGGGGGCCAAGAGCAGCCCTGAGAAAACTGGGTTCAAATTGTAACCAGGATTCCCTTAGCAGTGACCAGACACACATGAGACATGTCGGAAGCATGGGTTAATCAGCTGATTATGGTGGCTCTAGGTAGGCCCTCTTCAGATATACCTCTGCCCTGTTGATACAGGCTCTTAGTATGCCCATTATCCAGAATTATATTATATTTCATCAATTTTGGTTTTGTGTTGGCCAAATAGTGAGTACTGTATAGCATGAATATGCTCTTCAGTGTTATTACTGACAGTTGTGCACTAAACTGTAGGTTCTCTTTTCTGTTTGGGACATTTGGGGAAAATATTTGTCAAGTTATCATTTTTCAATCATTTTTTATTTATCCTGGAGTTATTTAGATGAGATTAATTTATTGGAGGGCATGTAATGGCGTTCTTAACAGGCTCATTCATTATTTAAAGATGTAGTTAATATCCTCCCCTTGATGACATCAATGGTCTCTTCTGGGTCAGTACTAGACTTAGGTGTTTTGAGTAGGAAGGGGTTGGTATGAATGTCATACCAGGCCCTCACAGGTGAAAAGCAATACTGGTTGATTTTAATTTGTTAGATTTAGACTAGCAGTTTTGTTGCAGTACAGTGGTGTCCTAATCACAATGTGTTATCATTAACCAGTTTAATGAATCATCAGGTAAGTTATCTAGTTTACACTACAAAATGTATAACACTCAATAAATATACTGCATATACCAAATGATATACAATGTAACATTGTACCAACAGTTTCCATAGAGATATTGGGTTCTTTACCACTTTGTTTCTGTGATGAGGGTGACCATACAGCATTCCTGTAAGTCTGAAGACCGTAGGCTGGCCAGGTTATATAACACATGCCATGTGCGCAGTGGCATCTATTCCGGTATCAACCAGTCTCACTTCCTTGTTTATATGCCTGTCAAAATAAACTAGGTGTTTTCCAGTATAATTTTTGCAGTAAGTGGTGGGAGCTTCTACACGATACTCTACTCACTAACAGACTGATGTTTTACAATGTAATGCTAACTGTAGTTATGAATAAAAGTTACAGCCTTAATTATGGCAAAGGTCTCTGAAACATTTTTGTTGTAAATGTTGCCAAACATTTGGTTTCATTCCATCTTGTCCAACATATAATGGTTTGAATTCATGCTTTTGTGATAAGATGACTTTCTTCATGTTGGAACATATTTGTGTTGCAATATGATAGTGACAAACATAACTCAGCATAATGCAGCTTTAGTCAGCATATCACATCTTGAAATGAGGCTTCATCAAAATGTACAAAAGTGATCAATTTCAACCTCAACCGCTTGTCATTACAATAAAAGCTTTAATGCATTAAGCCGTGTGTGCTTTCAATGTTTTTGCAGTTTTTAATTTCCAAGACCTCGACTGAAGTGTTTCTCAAAGAAATGTCCATTTCATCCATGTAAGGCTGTGATCCAAAAGGTTTGCAATTAGAAAAACAAACAGGGCATGTTCACCTACTTAGAATTATGTTGTCCTTGCCAGTGACATTAAGATTCTTGTCTTCCTATAGTCCATTATGTTTTTTTATTGAGCAGAAACTCATCTGAATTGACTTACACAGTATACATAATTCATTAGTGTTTGTGCTCCTTGGATATCAAATCTGTGATCTTGCTTTTCTTATGATTTCCCCTACCAGTTGAGCTGCAGGAGTTCTTCACAAGACATCTTTTTGTCCATTGACATGTTTGAATGAATCTAAAATCATGTTCAGGAGTCAATATTTTACCTCATTCAAAACACGTCTTTGTCAAAACCATGGAGGTATTGGTCAAAAAACTTGAAGTTTCAATAATGTGAGGTATTTTTCACGGTGCAGTTTTTGGTTTGGTAAATTGGGGCAAAATCCTCCTTTGTATACATCTGGGTTACAGGACATCTTACAAAACAATGAATAAATTACACTATCATATTTAAGATGAAGCAAAGATGGTTCCATAGTCATTTTTCACCCATTTAGACAGCAAATCACCCCCACTATGGTCCTACCTAACATATATTTTGCTGAAGATTATACTTTCGGTTTCCAAATCTAACCTTACAGAACAACTTCTGCCACAGAACAGATGACGTTTGTACTGTTCTAAAATGGCATTGGGTGTCACTCTCCTTTCCAGACATTCTAATTGGTGGCATGTCAGCCTAGGATTTACTTATTCATTCTGGGCGCCGTCATTGTATGTCAGTTGCTTCAAGGAGTTTGAAAGAACAGTACCGTCCAGTCAGGAGGAAAATAGAATACATTATCACTCTGAGTTGTTTACATCTGATGAAGACTAATATGACGATCGGAACGCTTCTGGTAGTCCTTTGCTGTTTCCATGTTGCTTCAGGAGGTTAGTTTGCTGTTTTTATTTTCGTATAAAGCTTTCGTTTGGGTTTTTGTTGGTTGTCCCTTTGTGCCGTGGAGATT
Source organism: Clupea harengus (assembly GCF_900700415.2). Taxonomy (NCBI): domain Eukaryota; kingdom Metazoa; phylum Chordata; class Actinopteri; order Clupeiformes; family Clupeidae; genus Clupea; species Clupea harengus. Next base: position 12,551,732 of record NC_045170.1, read on the forward strand.
TGGCAGAGGGTTCATAATCTTTTGGAACATAAAAGAAACTATGAAGATTTCAGCTTGCTTGATTTGAAAGTGACCCGTGTAAACTCCATGAAGAGTTTGATAGTTGCAGATGTTATTCTGTTTGGTTTAATATGACGTATGGGAAGGCTGTTAAGCTTTCTGGTGTTTGCGCATCTTGTAATAATGTAACTCTTTAAGAGTATTTTACACACCACGGATTTGGTGTTTCGCATGGCAATGTGTTGGTTATGCTGGAATTTTACGGGTTATGTTATTATCGCTTAAATGCCTGAGGTTATGCTACTGCAGTTTAGGCTAAGGATAAGTGTGCGTGAGACAATTTGACAGAGTTAAGAGTTATGACATTATCTGAATTGTCATCGTGCTAACCTGTAACCTTATTTTCACTTTTCCATACCGTTTGATTGCCATAAATAATTTCACTGTGTGTCAAAGTGAAAGATACCCTGCAGTTTCGTTTTATTTTACAAACCTGGGTACAGAAGTTCTACCTAGAGACTGATGATGACCATGGGCCGAGTAGGCGTGTCCCTTTTGGAGAAATGAATAGTGTTTCCAGATATAAAACAAATTAACAATAACAATAATAGCATGTAAACAAAAACAAGAATAATATATATATTTTATATTTTACCCAGAAATGAGACTGCGGGGCAAGCCCAATTCCAGACATGTAAAGTGCATACTTTATGTCTTGTATCTATTCTATTTAACTTTCAAATCCAGATAATGAATGCATTGATATCATTGATCACAGTTCACGTATAGATCATTCATACAACAGTTAATTCATGAATTAATGCATTGAATTAACTGTTGCAGTATTCAGTATTACTGGTTTGCTTAATGAATTTTAAGTGTGCAAATGAGCACTACAGATTGTATTTAATACATAAATGTTTAATCTTAAAAATATATAAATTATAATGGATTTTTTTCAAACCATCCAACTAATAGATGAATTGAAAACATAATCGACAGATTGAGCTAAAACATAAAAATATCAGATACCAAAATAATTAATGGCAGACCTTATGTTAACTGCTGCCCCATGTGTTGTGCACATATTGATAGGTAGAAATGATGGATTATTTTTTATCTTCTGAATCTGCCTTAGTTCTGCACTGCAGAGATAATGAGGCCTCAACATTTTAGGATTATAATGTGGTCCTTCAGTACCCAGACCTGTAGTAAATCCATTTGTAGAGAATAAGAATAATTCTCATCAACTGTGGATGTCACTGACAGTCTACCCAGAAACATTTCATATGTATGATTCACTGTGGAAAACAAAGTCAACAAAGACTAACAAATTTGCACATTTAGCTACAAATTGCAAAATTGAAGTGTACATTACATTTTACAAATAAAGTACAGAGTTGTGTTTTAAGTGAATTGTATTGTTTTGTGTAATTTTCTGTGAATGTTTTGAAATAAAATTGAATTTAAACCTGAATATATAGTTCCTTGCAAAAGTATTCAACACCTCTGCAAGTCATCACCATTTATAGTTTACAATTTTCATTGTGAACGCTTAAGCTTTATTTATTTCTAACGTCAAAATAAGTCATTTTATACTAAAATTAAAAATAAACAAATTAAAAACAAAAATATTCTGTATGCAAAAGTATTCAACCCCTATGCATTAACCCTGGGTAGAGAATGCCTTTGCTGCATTTGAAGTGGGAAAGTACCAGCTTTGCTCATCGTGTTAGTCCTCATTCTTCTTAGTAGAATTGATGTAGATCATCTAGATTGGGGGGATGGGGCTCCTGGACTATAGTGCCACAGATTCTCAGTTGGATTCTGATCAGGGCTTTGACTGAGCCATTCTAGAACATTCATGTTACTGGTTTTGATCCACTCCAGTGTTGCGTTCAGGTCGGTTCAGACTAAAGATTTGCGACGAGAGGAGCTGTCACTACTTGAAACCAGCAACTTGGTGCAACAAAGCTTTCCAACAGACTACAACATGTCCTTTGATTGTCCTGTGATTTTGAGTAGACATTTTTTGTATTCATTTTTCCTTCAAGTTTCCCAGTTTGTGCAGATTAGAAATATCCCCACACCATGGCATTACTACTGCCATATTTCAGTATAGGGATGGTGTTTCTGAGGCCGTCACAGACTTCAGGCGACACAGAGACATCAGTGGACAGAGTTTATTGGAAACAGCCAGCACAGGGGGGAACAGGGGAAATAACGGGGAGAACACAAGAGTAGACTGGTAATTAACGCTCAGAAGATATTGTCCACTAGTAAAAAGCTCAAAAGTTCACTGTCCAACAACACAATGCTCAGAAGTTTTAGAGCAAACAAAGGCAAACTGAGTAATCACGCGAATTAGGAAAACAAAGCACTTAAACACGGGAGGTAGGGAGAGAACGTGGAGAGATAGAGTGACCTGTAAATCCGGGAAGAAGACGGGAATGATCGCAGGAAGTGGAACAGTCCAGTGCTTGAATCTTCTGGAATTAGTCCTTTGAAACGAGGCCAGACAGGGAAGTGAGGAGTTTATATAGTGGAGAGAGTGACAGGTGCAGGTAATCAGGCAAACAGGGCACTGGGAAGGTGACTGAGGCAGGTGAGTTGAACCAGGAGGGGGCGTGGCAGGAGCAGGGTTCAGCGCTGGCGTGACAGAGGCATTGATAGTGTTGGATCCACGCCACATCAAGCACTTCGACTGTTTGGCCAAAATGCTCTATTTTGGTATCATCTGACCATAAAACCTTTTTTTCGTATTTTAAGCAACTTCCATAAATGCTTTAATGAGGATCTCAATGCCTTATTTAGCAACTCTCCCATATAGCCCTGTGTTATGTAGAACTCTTTAGAGTGTTGACTGCTACACCTGCACTCCAACTCCTGCAACTGAACTTTGACCTTTTTCAGGGTGATGACTGGACTCTGGTGGCATCCCTCACCAGTTAATGTCTTCCTCTAATGCTTCATTTTGAGGGGTCAGCCTTTTTCTACAAAGTGAAGCGGGTGTAATGCAACTTTCTTCTCATGGATCCAGTAGTGCTCTATTGGACATCTAAACACTTAGATATTTTCCTGGAGTCTTTTCCCCACAACCTTTCTCATGACCCTTACACAGAGTGATTTGTATCTCCAGAAAGTGATCTCTACTTTAACCACTCATAGGTACATAATTATGATCAGTTAAGTGGCACCTCTGTATCAGTTTTCAATAACTTCTGGAACTAAATCTGAAACTCAGAAGCACAGGGGTTTAAATACTAATTTACTAGTAGTATATTTATTTATTTTCAATGTTTGCAGACAAATAACTTCTTTTGCCTTTGGAAATATTGTTGTGTGGTTCGCTTTCTCACTCCGGTGGAACATAGGCCATCGATAGAGAGCTTCCACCAGATTTGGTATTGACTTGTTCTCGATGTTTCAGTAATCTAGTAGAATCCACTGAGCGAGGGACTGGTGCACCCAACTTCAGTTTACAGCACCTGGTATTCCCAGGTGGTCTCCCATTCAAGTACTAAACAGGCCCAGCACTGCTTAGCTTCCGAGATCGTACGAGAGACTAGAGTATAAATGTTTGCAATAAAAATACTGATTGAAAAAATGTGTGTAAATATCTTTTGTAATTGTGATAATGATGACCTTCAAAACACTTTTGCAAGGCATGGTAATATGGTAGAAATGGTAAAAACAATTGATGATAATGTACGAATATGATCTCACAGGTTTCACAAGTAAATTGTCTCACTATAGACCCTTTTTCTCTTTCAGTGACCCACTCTCTGCAGTATTTCTATACTAGCACGTCTGGCATCCAAAACTTCCCAGAGTTTATAACTGTTGGTCTTGTGGATGGACAACCGATTTCCCACTATGACAGCATCACAAAGAAAGAAGTCCCAAAAGCAGAGTGGATGGCTGCATCAGTAGACTCTGATTACTGGAAACGCGAAACCGAAATCTCTGGTGCTACTGAGGCAACATTTAAAGCCGACATAGATATTGTCAAATCCCGCTTCAACCAGACTGAAGGTAAGTTTTCATTACATTATTTCTGCTATGCTCTCCCGTTTTTCCAGTGTGACCAAGAGAGGTAAACTACAACATGCAGTGCAGTATGTTTATCAGCAGCGTTAAAAACAAAGAGTCAGTCTTTCAATAATGATGTAAATATGTAAGATTTACTCTGGGGTAGTACAGAAATCCCATGATCATTGTGGTGGATGAATGGTAAAGTTTATGGGATTTACTAAACCACTTGGATAATCAAAATGAAAGCTATATTTCATATCAGTCACTGATAAGGTTAAAAACACAGACTTGCACAGAACAAACAGACAGCAATATTTTTTTTTGCCCTGGCAAATCGTTCTCAGATAGTTTAATTTGCTAACACCTCTATTCATGAAACTTTAACAGTCTAGTACCATACTACTACAGTGAGTACCATACTACTAACATACCAAGTTAATAGCGGAGGCATGTGCATCCTCTAAAGTTAGCTTATGCAAACATTTCAAAACTCAGTGCCCCATAAAGTGAGTGCCATAGAGAAACTGTCACATGCATATCATAAGTTTATGAACTGGAATTAATACAAGGTAAAGTTGGCACCGATTTAAAGTTACACATAATACTGAACAACTTGACAATCTATTGAACGCGTTGTGGGGTCATTAGTTTGTCATCATAAGAAGAGATATTAACCTAAAATGTGACTTGTTCTCAGAATAAGCATGCCACAATCGGGAAAATCTCGGCTCTAGTGAAATGAAAATACAGATTTAATTTATTGTGGTCTTAACATCAAATAGTTCTTTCGAGCCACCCCTTGTATGCTCTCACAAAAAAGAAACACATCAGTCTGCTCCATTTCTGTCTACAGGCTTTTAAATGCAGCTCCTGTATTTACTACATTTTTGTCTGCTTGATGACACAAATTTGAAACCAAACATTGAGTATCCACATGGTAGAGGACAAAGACAGGGGAGGGATGGTACACACACACAAACCTTCATATTTACACACAGTGTACATATACATTCATATAACGTGACACACACATGCATCAACCCTGCGTCTCTTCTCTCCTTCTCTGTCACTTTTCCTCTCTTTCCTCCACCTTCTGTTCACATCCCATTCATACGGTTTGGTCCATCTCTCTCGCTGTCTATCTGTTGATCTTTGACCAACCATTGATGCCTTACATTAATGAATACACACACACTTGATGAGACTGAGACAACACTCCAGCAGGTGCTCCAGCTCCAGCGTCATCCACACACACACACACATACATACATACATACATACATACATACACATACACACACACATACATACACACACATACACACACACACACACACACACACACACACACACATACATACATACACATACACACACACACACACACACATACCTACAAACACACATACATACATACATACATACACACACACACACACACACACACACACACACACACACACACACACACATACATACATACACACACATACACTAGCGTATACATATATTAACACTCACCCAAACATATAGACACACACAAGGGGCCAGAGAGGAGCATCTGCCCTTGCAGGTCTGAGCATGAGAGTAGAGAGACAAACACACACACAAACACACACCTGTGACCCGTACAGTGTTACACAGAACTTGTGAGGAGTCGAATCTATCATGGATGGGATGAGTGTAGACTCTTCCACACACGCAGTCACACTCACTCACATGCACACATACTCATTTAACCTACTCACACATTTAAACATACTTACTCATTTAACCTACTCACACATTTAAACATACTTACTCATTTAACATACTCACACATTTAACATACTCACACATTTAACATACTTACTCATTTAACATATTCACACATTTAACACATTTAACACATTCAAACATACTCTTACTCTAAATATTTAATATCCACTTGGTAGAGAGTCCTGCTTTGGCCCTGCTTTGAATGCCATCAACGCACTCTGCCACAAACACACATGTACATATTTATTGACATACACAGACACACATGCAAACACACACACACACACACACACACGCACACATAACAACACACACCAAGTCTCCAGACAGTCAGACCCTCAGGAGCCCACAGGGGGCAGCGTGGAGTATCTTCAGCTTCAGCTCTTAGAGGGAGAGGAGAGGGGAGACACATTCACTGACACATTCCCAAACGTGCATCCTTACCACATACACGCTCACACACACACACACACGCTCACACAGACACACACACACACACAGGCTCACACACACACACACTCTGACTCACACTGACATCAGAATGAGGCTGCCGCCTTTCAGGGGGACACGGGGGAGTGTTACTCACACACACACACACACACATACTCTAATATACACAAACCATAATGCAAACAATGACTGTTAAAAGCATGGACAGCGTATACTCATGTCAGCTCTACATATTGGTGTTACTACTCAACATACCACTAAAAACCCACCCATCCCCAACACAACACTGTTACCCCCCCCCCCCCCCAACACAACACTGTTACCCCCAACTAGGGCTGCTCGATTATGGAAAAAAATCATAATCACGATTATTTTGGTCAATATTGAAATCACGATTATTCAAACGATTAATTTTGAGTTTGAAAACATGATGCATTTATTTACTGAAATTTCCCCTTAAAAATGTTATTTGTTGTGTAGGCTACTCACTATATGCATTGGAATGCGTTGATCCATCAAGGTTGACGGATTCCCATTCAAAGTGAATGATAGGTGGCTCAGACACCTCTCAAACAGAGGTTCCGCTAGAAAAAAAATGTTGGCGGTCAAAGTGACCGGCAGATTTCTAATTTTCCGGACATTTTAATGATATACCGGTAAAATATCTATTACTGCTTCTAAATTAGCCTATTGAAGAAAACTGACGGCAGGCTATGTAGCTTAAAGAATGACATAATCAGGTCGTATAGAATGCAACAAGTTTATTTGCCTAAGTTTACAATGGGGAAAAAAAACTTGCATGTCTGATGCGCGTCAATAAGTGGCCTTTAATCGCAACCTGCTGAGGCGTTAAATTGAGCGCCGCAACATGCTTATTGCTCTGACTATGTTCAATGAGAGCAGAAATGTTAAAATGATTCAACCCTCTTGTGAATCCGTTGCGTCGTCCTGCCTTTTCGCAGTGCGAACAGAACATTATTTTGTTACCATCAATTACCTCGCAAAGGCTAGTCTGCTTGGCCATGTTTGATCCTTCTCACTCAGTTCGCTCTTTGTTTATAACCGACGGTTGGCGCTTTATTTAAAGTGCAGCATATGCTTTCAAACGGAAGAATAGCCTGTCCCTTTAAAACATAATAAGGGCAGTGCATGTTTGCTGTATAGGCCTAATTATAGGGTTATTCTCAAATTCCGATTGTGTTTGGGGGACGGGATAAGCAATTCCAATCGGACAATTTGACCGGTGAGATCTAATATTTTCGGACATTTCATTTTTTCCCTGGACAAAGTCCGGCAATTACCGGACAACGGAAACGCTGCTTGCAAATCCTCTCAGACATATTTTTGAGTTACAATAATGGGGTTTTTACATTGTACAGTGTCTATTTCTCGGTAACTTTATAAAAATATAAGCAAAAAAAAGTCAAACAAACAACGCTTAGGTACAAATATAAGGGGTGGGATGGCCCAGGTGCTCACAAGGAGATATAAAACAACAATAGAGTAAAATGAACCACACACAGTAACACACTGGAGCATAATAGATTATCACTGGAGTTAAGGCCAAAGTGCCCAATATGTAGGTCTGTCTTCAGCAGCTCGACTGCCTATTGCTGTGTTTCCCCAGCAGTCCACTGATATCCTATCCACACACACACACACACACACACACACACACAAACACAGACACCATGGCCAACCCACACAACTCTACTCTCCCCAGCATACCACCATTAGCACCCAAACCCACCAACTCACACCACAACACATTGCTGTTACTACTCATCACACCACTGAAAACCCATCACGAACCCTCACCCCAGCATAACACTGTTACCCCAGCACACACGACTGCATCCCCCCACTACATCACTATTAATCACAAACACACACACAGGCTACACTGTAAAAAAAACTGCCATCGTTTTTACGGGAAAAAACTGGCAGCTGAGTTGCCAGAACTATCCTGTAAAAAATACATCCACCTGTAAACCTCTTTACAGAGCAGCATGTAAATTTAACATTTTAAACCTATATATTCAACATTGGATTTGAGCAATATTTACATCACTGTTATGTTATATTGAACAAGTTTGTTCAGTAAATGTAACATTTTAAACCTGTATATTCAACATTGAACTTTAGCTATATTTACATCACTGCTATGCTACACTGTAAAAAGAATCCTGTTGGTTTTACTGGAAAGCTGTGGCTGTGGTTGCCAGAACAAACCTGTAAAAAACACATTCAGAACCAGTAAATTTAACATTGGATTTATGCTGATTTTGTGTGACCATTATGCTATAAAAACAATTATTTTAGTAAAATAAACATCCAGTTGTTGTCTATTGTACATCAAATTCCATTCAATTTCACTGAGAAATACCAAGCAAACAACATTATTTAACTGCTTAAGTCTCATTATAACACTGTTATTCAACTGATTTTTCATGTAGATTCCCCTTAAAAGTTCTTTATAATATAATGTATTTTAATGTATTAATAACAGTTTGGACCAGGGTCGCACCAGTTGCGGTGCGGTCGCACTTGTGCCTGTGGTTCTTGGGGGCCCGTAGCTGGGGCCAATAGACATATTTATGTCCCCCCTTAAACTGCGTCTGACAGAATCCAATTTCCAATTTCCACCACTTAAACACAGTTGTGTTCAGTGAAGAACTGGTATTTCATTTTGGAGTGTGTCTAATGCTATCTAATCCCTTGAAAAGCTAAACTTATCTCCATCATGGTAGGTATTATTTGTGGGAAAAATTGTAACAATCTATAACAAAATTATATGCTTATCTTACATACACTATACAAACTATTAAAAAACGATTCAATGAAATGAATAAGTTCTTATTTTCTTTGGTATTTTTGTCATATTCAGATTTGCAATGATTGCTGGGTAATATGTATGTTGTTGTCCAATGTCAAGAGTCTATTTGCTATATACTATATATGCACTTGAAAAGGCAAACTTATCTCCATCATGGTAGGTAGGAAAGGAGTTGTGCACCAAACGTTATTCCTATGTCCATGTTGCAGTGGTCAGACAGACGTTTTGCCTGGTCATTTAGCTCATCATTGCCTGCGAGCTAATGACCACTACAACAGGGACATAGCAATAATGTTTGGTGCACAACTCCTATCATTCAGGGCCTTCCTTAGAGCAGAGATTGCTCAGCAGTCCGCAGTCTCTCAATTTGCCAAGATGCTGATTATGGATTATCACTCCGTGTGCACTGCCCTGCTATTGTTTCTGAGAGTAGCAACAGCCGAGCGACCCTTTTCCAAATTGAAACTCATTAAGACCTACCTGAGGAGCAGGAGAGGCTGAATGGTTTGGCTATCCTGTCCATTGAAAAAGCAAATCACGCATCACCACTTTTCTGTTTGAAAGGCATCGTTTTGGCTTGCAGGTGTACTGTGCCTCTGGCTGTGCACAGTCAACTTGTCGGTCTTGACGTTCAGATTTTGCGCCTAAACTAGCTATATCGTATTGTCACATGATCAAATAGAGACTTTTTCATTGGACAACAACATACATATTACCCAGCAATCATTGCAAATCTGAATATGACAAAAATTCCAAAGAAAATAGGAACGTTTTTTTATAGTTTCTATAGTGTATGTAAGATAAGCATATCATTTTGTTATAGATTGTTACTATTTTCCCCACAAATAATATCTACCATGATGGAGACAAGTTTACCTTTTCAAGTGCCTAGATAGCATTACACACTCTCAGAAGTATATTACTAGTTCTTCTCTGAACACATCTGTATTTGAGCTGTGGAAATTGGAGTCATAGACTTCTGTCAGATGCAGTTTAAGGGGATGACATCAATGTAGACATAAATATATCTATTGGCCTCGGCTACGGGCCCCCAAGAACCACGGGTCCAGGTGCGACCGCGCCTGCTGCACCCCCTATAGTAGAGGCCCTGGCCCAAACTGTTATAAATACATTATATTATAAAGAACTTTTAAGGGGAATCTACATGAAAAATCAGTTGAATAACAGTGTTACGGCATTTCAGTGTTAATTTTATGCACATTTTTTACAGTGTAGTGCAGTGAGATGAGAGGATGGGGTCGTGTGATTTAATGTGCTGATAAGTGGTTGGCATGCCAACCCCCCCACCATTTCTCTGTGCGTTTCAGCTGAAGGAGGTAAACAGGGACAGAATGAAGAGCAGACAAACCCAACCAGAGAACATGAATCAGATCAACAGCAAAGGGAGGGATGGGGCCTCAGCATGTGAAGCTCCTGAATGTCTCCTCACCTGCCCTACATAGCAACACCCTGGGCAGAGTGATGGCACTGAACCAGACAGTTAGGCAGGACCCTGTGTGTTACAGCTCTTAATCACAAAACATACAGCTGGACCAGACCTGCCATCTGCTAGGTGTCTGGAATTAAAGTAACCATATGATAATAATCAGTATATACTTCATTACATTCTTCCTATATCTCACATTAGAACGTAGTTTCGACAAATACATTTGACATACACTGGAACTTCAGTTCATTCACAGTGATTCATGATTTAAGAATTATGTCTTGGATGAGGAAGGAGAAACAAAAACTACCATAGTTTTAGGACAAAAAAACAAGTAAGCAGTAAGTAAAAATGAAAGGGGAGAATGACTCTTTGCACTACAGTATAAAATACCCACGAGTAAAATAGCTGAAATAGTGCTCTGAAACGTGTTAGTAATACCGTTCCCTCTCTCCTCTATGGAAAGTGCTTGTGTCTGTACTGAGGAAGGTCTTACACCAAACAGAGCTGGAGTCTCAGTGAAGAGAGCTGTAGCACACAGCATGTGTACCACATTAATCACTCACTTCACTCACTCTGGGAACCTGTGAGTCTGATGAGGCCAGATGAGGAGTTAGAGTCTCATAGTGCTCTGTGACCGTTACTCTGACACTGGGACAGAGCTCCATTAGATCAGAGATCATGTCTGCTACCCCTCCTGTCCCACAGTCCCACAATACCAACCACAACACTTAGAAGGAATTATCATAGAAATGGTTTATAAACAGTTCTTAACAAACAAATTGTGTTTGAATGTTGTGGTTATTTTATGTTCACTGTTAAGATCTGATCCTATAAAACTCAACTGAATATTTTTGAAGATAAAATGATCATTGCAGCTCTGTGAGTAATCAGAAGCAAACGGATGTAGAAAACAAACATGTGAAATGACTAATTACACTGACACAAAAAACACTATCCATGGACTTTCTCTGTCTGAGATAAAAAGTTCTGAACCATAAGTCATTCAGCAAGGTCAATCCTCAGATTAGTTCAGTAACTGAATCTTTAGTATTCAAAATCCAATTTAAACACAGATCGGATAGAATAGAAGATTTTGTAGTTTGTTTGTGCACAGACTCGGGACCAAACTATGCTCCTATCCTGTTTGGAACAGTAGGCTACAGTTGATCTGACATTGATAAAATAATGTTATTTTTTTATATCTACAAATCTATAGAATGTTGTCTTAACTTTATGGAATGAATGTAAATAACATTACCGTATGTCATTAGACCAGTCAGTTAATGGTGTTGCATACCAACAGACACACAGACAAACACACATAAAACACAACCCAAAACAGAAGGCAAAATTTCACACAGACTTTGAAGCGTCAGGTATCTCACCCACTCTTAGGATTAAAACAGTCTCTCACACATCCATTTAAATTATTTTATTTGGATCCATATCCACACACACTCATAACACTCACAATTATAACACACAAGGGTCCAGCACAGAGTGTCTTACACACTGGGACAGGACACAGCCTCCTACACACAGATGTGTGTGGTTAGTTTCCCTCCTGCTCTCCCTGTATCTCTCTCATACACACACAGACTGACAGGAGGCCAGTGGAGAGTCTCTTTCTCCCCCTCACACACACTCACATAGCCGTCCTGCTGCTGCTCCCTGACTCCTATTAGTGTGGGGCTGCTGCCCCTCTGAGGGAAAGAAGAAGGAGCTCAGGAACGAGTGTGTGACACAAGAGTAGAGTCTGCCACGTACACACACACACACACAGATACACACACACTCACACAGATACACACACTCACACCCAGATACACACACACACACACACTCACACAGATACACACACACACACAGATACACACACTCACACCCAGATACACACACACAGATACAGACTCACACAGATACACACACACACACAGATACACACACACAGAGAAACACACTCACACAGATACACAGGCACACTCAGATACACACTCACACAGCACAGATACACACTCACACACAGATACACACTCACACAGATACACACACACAGATACACACTCACACACAGATACACAGGCACAGAGATACACACTCACACAGATACACACTCACACTCAGATACACACTCACACAGTGACACACTCACACAGATACACACACACACACACCGATACAGACTCACACAGATACACACACTCACACACAGATACACACTCACACAGATACACACACACACACACAGATACACACACACAGATACACACTCACACACAGATGCACAGGCACACATACAGACTCCCATGCCACAGACAGTGCCAGTACAGAGTGTTGTAGTGTCACATAGAGAGGGGTCTCATTAGAGGGGAAAGTGGAGAGGCAAACGCACTAAAGGCCAGTACAGCTTCACAGACACTTAAACGTGGAGTGAGGAGTCAAGTCTGGTGCTCACACACACACAAGGTTACCACAAAGTCTCTGGCACACACACACACATACACAAACACACAGCCTCTAGCCTCTCACCATCTCCATCTAAACACACAGACACACAGCAGTCCTCTCTCACACACACACAGCGCCTGTGCCAAACACACACACTCCTAACACACACACTCCTAACACACAGGGCCAGTGGAGTGTCTCCAGCACCAGCTGCTCTCTCTGAATGAGACTGCTTCCTCTCAGGGGGACACAGGAGAGACTGTTACTCACACACACACACATGCACACACACACACTTTAATGTACACACATCATAATGAGCATGCTATCTCTAACATGCACTCACCTGCCAGAATGTTGTCTTCAGTCAGCACAAATCTTTATGTAAGGGTGCTAATGGGACCACGTTTCGAACCGGAGTGGCCGTTATTCCTCAAACTATCACTACTAGTTCTAAATGGGTTCTGTGGCCAAAGCTACTGAGCAAATATGTATACATACCTAATGCGGAAATTCCCAAATGAGGAAATTTCAAATCAAAAGAGGGATTTCCAAATGCTCCACCACTTTTCTGTGAACCAAAGTAAAGCCCACTAATCTAGTGTTGAACCCTACTATTAACATCTCCAGTTCAGAGGAGGAAACCTGCCAGGGCTTTGAATAGTCAACACAACACATGTGACAACTTGCCCCCTGGTCACTGTGACCACTTGCCCCAAACTCACTTATTCATTAATTAGGGCTCAATCTCAAGAATAATTAGACCTGAGACTGTAGTAAAAGTTAAGAATGTAAATTCCCCCAAAATTTTAATCACATACAATGCAGTATGCCACAGGTTTACTCTGGAAGGGGAAAAGTGGGACATTTGTGCTACGCTCAGTGTGGTTGGACCTTGACTAAAGGTGAAGATGTTGACTCAGGGAGTTGTGTCACACAAGGTAGCTATTTCAGTTTGGAGATTGTGCCCCAGAGTGACAACTTACCCCGCTCTCCCCTACATCATGTAAAGGCAACATGAATAAGGAATAAAACCAAGAATTTATAAATAATAACAGAACAGAAGCAGCACATGAAGTGAAGACATGTAATTCCATCTGCATACACTGCTTTTAGTTTTCCTCTCTCTCCTGTGCACACACATACTAATGACTAATGACCACACATGTGAGCAGGTCATGCACTCATGAAAGCATATACAAGCTCGTGCTGATGGTTACACACCTTCTGGGTGACAGTTGAATGAATATTAGAATGTTGCAGATGATGAAGGTAGTGAGGAATCAGATGTGTGATTCTGATGATTCTAAAATCTTTCTCCCCATCTTACCCTCAGGTGTGCACACGTGGCAGTGGATGTATGGCTGTCAGTGGGATGATGAGAGTGGAGATGTCGATGGATATAATCAGTTTGGTTATGATGGAGAAGACTTTGTCACACTGGATCTGAAGAACCTGAGATACATCGCAGCTAATCAACAGGCTGTCATCACAAAACACAAGTGGGACAAAGACAAGGGTTTACTTGAGATGTACAAGCAGTACTTCACTCATACCTGCATTGACTGGGTGAAGAAGTATTTGCAGTATGGGAACAGCACTCTGGGGAGGACAGGTACAGCAGCACACAACACTGATAACTGCATTTGCTTTACAGTGGGCAGGATTACAGTCATTATGTTGAAACTCATGTCCTCCACCAAAATATACCATCTTTTTTCAATCTCTAATCAAATGTATTCACTTTATTAATGTACATCAATGTAGCATAGTGTAATGTTCTCTATTTTCAGATTAGTTATTCCATGGAGACAAACATTATCCCACTCTGTGCCTTTGCTTTCCTGAATTGCTGTCATTTTCATTGTTACTGTTGTGTTGTTACTATTCTTTGTCATTGTTTCTATCCCCTCCTCTTACTACCCTGCCCTTCCAGTCTCCCCTAAGGTCACCCTCCTCCAAAAGGACTTGAGAGTGGTGTGCCATGCCACTGGTTTCTATCCTGACGGAGTGATGATCACGTGGAATAGGGATGGAGTGGACATGCATGAGGACGTGGATATGGGGGAGACGCTGCCCAACGAGGATGGAACCTTCCAGAAGAGAGCCGAGCTTAAAGTGTCACCTGAGGAGAGGAAGAAGGGACAGTTCACCTGTGAGGTGGCCCACAAGAGCGGAGAGCCCATTGTTAAGATCTTGATTGTGGAAGAGGGTAAGAATCAACACCTTAAACACCACTATGGAGATGGACTATTGCCTTGATACATGTTATTGTGATTTTAGTGAAAGCTCCAAACCACCTGTAGTAGAATGTAAATAATATCT
>NC_045170.1:12567486-12604986 GCF_900700415.2 Clupea harengus
TCTCATATACTCACATATTTGATGGAGAGATATATTACACAAGCACACAGATGCCTGGGGACACATTCTCCATTTCAGATGTACAACAATTTTTGTATAAAAGCCATGGAAGTGACAACAAGCAGAGATTTACATTCTGCAGCTGAATCTGGCAGACAGCGTATTGTCCTTCGGCCAGTGCTCTCCCATTACCCACAGGCACAGGAGAGCTTCCTCATGCATCTAATTTGCACACTCAGGGCTATCAGACAGACACACACACACACACACACACACACGCTCACACACACTTGCATACACACACATTCACTCGCATGCACGCACACAGCACAGACAGGTATGCAGGGAAAGATGCAGACTCTTAAATGTGATTTGAGGCAGAGTGCCCAAAGTCCTGTGACCCAGAGCTGTGAGCAATTATATCTTTCATTGGCTTGGATAGATGCAGAACTGAAAGAGCCAGTCTCTCTCTCTCTCTCTTTCACTCTTTCTCTCTCTTTCTCTGTAGCTCTTACTCATTTGCTATACAGATGTCCAGATGCACCAAGAAAGACCATCTGAATATGAAAAGTAGACACTGAACTTAGAATTCCCCTTCAAATAAATCCCACATTTCTGCCAGAATACTAGTCCAGTTCCTCAGAAACCTCTGGCAGTAAGTTTGTTTTATGGCTCTCATTTCTGTAGACATTGGCTGTTGTTCATTTTAGTGCATCAACACACAGTTACATAAAGCTGCATAGTATACAGCTCCCCAGAGAGGTAGAACATGACTCTACACTGACAGGCCATTGATTTACATCTCTCTCTCTCTCTCCCCTGCTGTCTATTGATTCTTCATATTTTTTTCTTCTCTCTCTTCTCCCTTCCCGTCATTCTCTTCTGCCCCCTCTCAGTTCTGGGAGGTGATCAGCGATGAGCATGGCATTGACCCCACTGGCACATACCATGGCGACAGTGACCTGCAGCTGGACCGGATCAACGTGTACTATAACGAAGCCTCAGGTATGTCATGCTGGCAGAGCGCCTAGTGTGTGCAGAGCCATTGGTAGCCCACAGTTAGCCGCCATTGGCCATTTGCTACTGCTGATCCAAAGAGTCCCAGGGGGAAACACAAAGACAGAAGGAAGGCTGTGATAAAGTGATGAGATGAATTGGGTTCAGTCACATGCCCCGTGGACGTTTTACTAACCCATACAAACCCCATGACTCAAACCAGAATAGTATCTGACATATAGGGGAGCAAATGGGTGAATCCTTTGACCACAACCAAGACTTGTGGGTCTCAAATGAAGATTATGGGACTGTAAAACAAAATTAGAGATTTGTGTGGTTTATTTGGAAATCTTCAGGCCTACCAGCAACAAGGCAATCTCCAATTTGAAAATAATTTCCAGTTGTTCAAAAGCACCATATAAATGTGATGTAGTATTATTATTAAAAGAGTCCTTCAGGGGAAAGTCAAGTAATTTGGAAGGAGGAAATGTTTATTACTTTGTCCTAATTAAGTCTTCCTTTTTTGTGAAAAAACACAAAGGAGTTCCTCATTCTCATTCTGCAATACTGAGTTGGTGTGTGTGTGTCTCTGTCTCTGTCACTTATGAAGGTGGAAAGTATGTGCCCAGAGCCATCCTGGTCGACCTGGAGCCTGGCACCATGGATTCCGTCAGGTCCGGACCCTTTGGGCAGATCTTCAGACCCGACAACTTTGTGTTTGGTAAGGCAGTAGAGGATTGGTGGTAGTTGCACCAATTTATAACATGTTAATTGCCTTATTGACAAGGCCTTAGATGATCTACCTGGGCACTCCATATTGTTTTACGAATCCCTCTACTGTTATACTTTCTTTAAAGCTGTTGCCACTTATGTCTCATGTCTTCTGCGCCTTCTTCTACCTTTTCATCACATCTCCACTCCTCTTTTATGTCTCATTAGGTCAAAGTGGTGCCGGAAATAACTGGGCCAAAGGCCACTACACAGAGGGTGCTGAGCTGGTGGACTCCGTGCTGGACGTGGTGAGGAAGGAGGCCGAGAGCTGCGACTGCCTTCAGGGCTTCCAGCTCACACACTCCCTGGGAGGCGGCACCGGCTCTGGCATGGGCACCCTGCTCATCAGCAAGATCCGCGAGGAGTACCCCGACCGCATCATGAACACCTTCAGTGTGGTGCCTTCTCCTAAGGTGTCAGACACTGTGGTGGAGCCCTACAACGCTACCCTGTCCGTCCACCAGCTAGTGGAGAACACCGATGAGACCTTCTGCATCGACAACGAGGCGCTTTACGACATCTGCTTCCGCACACTCAAGCTGAGCACGCCCACGTACGGTGACCTCAACCACTTGGTCTCGGCCACCATGAGCGGAGTCACCACCTGCCTGCGCTTCCCTGGCCAGCTCAACGCCGACCTCCGCAAGCTGGCCGTCAACATGGTGCCATTCCCCCGTCTGCACTTCTTCATGCCAGGCTTCGCCCCGCTCACCAGCAGAGGGAGCCAGCAGTACCGCGCCCTCACCGTGCCTGAGCTGACCCAGCAGGTGTTCGACGCCAAGAACATGATGGCCGCCTGCGACCCACGCCACGGACGCTACCTCACTGTGGCCGCAATCTTCCGCGGGCGCATGTCCATGAAGGAGGTGGACGAGCAGATGCTCAATGTCCAGAACAAGAACAGCAGCTACTTTGTGGAATGGATCCCCAACAATGTGAAGACCGCCGTGTGCGATATCCCACCTCGAGGCCTCAAGATGGCCGTCACCTTCATCGGCAACAGCACCGCCATCCAGGAGCTCTTCAAACGCATCTCCGAGCAGTTCACCGCCATGTTCCGCCGCAAGGCTTTCCTGCATTGGTACACGGGCGAGGGCATGGACGAGATGGAGTTCACCGAGGCGGAGAGCAACATGAACGACCTGGTGTCCGAGTACCAGCAGTACCAGGACGCCACTGCAGAGGAGGAGGGCGAGTTTGAGGAGGATGTGGAGGAGGATGCCTAGACGTATTACAAAAT
Source organism: Clupea harengus (assembly GCF_900700415.2). NCBI lineage: Eukaryota > Metazoa > Chordata > Actinopteri > Clupeiformes > Clupeidae > Clupea > Clupea harengus. The sequence goes on from NC_045170.1 coordinate 12,570,494, forward strand.
AATACATAAAATGGGGTGGGAAGGTGGGAAGGGGGGAAGGAAGACGAGACAAAAGAAAATAAGAGAGAAAAGGAAAAAGACGTCAGAATTGGTTTAAATTATTTGGGAAAATTGAACTGAATTGATGTGAGCCAAAAATGCCAACCTTAGTTTTGGACGAGAGCAACGAATGACACTAGAATGTGATCAAGAACGTTTGAATGAATGTAAGATGGAAATAGGTAAAGAACAGAGAAAAGTGCAAAACTCAAGACCAGAATAAAAGATGGCTCTGTGTAATCACCCTGTGTAACTAATGCCTGTATTTGAACAAAGGATTGTAGGGAGAGAGACAGAAGAGAAGAAAGAAATGTCATTAACCTCCATTTTATTACTCCTGTGGTTCTTATGCTTTTTAACTTTTTTTTTTTTTACCTTTTTGCTTTTTCTATATTTCTAAATGTACTATCAGTGACTTAGTATGAAGGTCAGAGGTGATGGTCAGTCAGGCCATCCCATCACCTCATATATCCCTGGACCTTGGGTCCAATAACATCTCAGCACACCAACAAACATGAACATGACACTGAGATTTACAAAGGGCCGGAAGGAGGGCTGCCGCCATTGGCGGTATTAAACAGCACAAGAACTGATATAGAAAGCCATCAAAATATAAGCCAGAGCCTTGATAATGGACTTGAACCAAAGAAGCCGTTCAAGGACGATGGAGGTTGTGCTGAGTCATAACGAGGTTGTCAGATGTTCTCTGAGTTTTTGCAAAGTGCCCTGTCTGACTCGGACGCCAGCCAACGTCTGGAGCCATAGTGCACCTTGGCACAGTGAAACTGACAACCATAAAAACAGTCCTGCGGCTTGTCTTTGTATAGTCTGCAATAACATCCTGTCAAATGAGAATAATAAGTAAGGTAACTATAAATGGTTCAACTACCAAAAATAAATCATGGATTTGTGTGCAGGGAAAGGGTTATATGGTTACACCACAAAGTTGTGATGTGGTGAGCATGTACTTCATGTACCTGTCAAAGTCGAACTCACCAGAAGCACCTTGCTCTTGATAGTGCAGAAATGTCAAACCTATTTCTCTCTTTCTGTTTTTTTCTTCTTTTAAAAATTAAAAAATATCTGTTTACATTCTTTGAAAACTCATGTGAAAGGAACACAAATAAAAAAAACCTTTTTATAAAAATCTGACCTACTCTGTGGTGTTTGTACAGGTGACTGATCATTGCTTTCATATTCTTCCCAACATTGGGGAGTGGCCTTTGGCATATTTAAGTATAACAAAGACATGAGAGGATGTGAGCTCATCAGATAAATCAAACAGATGATTAAACAGATAATGTTACAGACTGAGAGAGAGTTGAAGACAGCCTCACTGAACAGAGATGACGTTCAACTTGAATATTAAACTTACTCTTTATACGCCCTGGGTGTGTTTTTTACATGTTGGATGATGACAGAAGGAACACGTACATTTGATGATTAAAAACTGAAAACAGAAAATGTGTCAAATAAAACCATGGCTGATCAGTATGCTGACAATTGATAGCTCACACAAAGGAAGTGAGGGTCTGCCAAATTTCTCGAGCATTATGTCTCGGACATAAGAATACTTATTACTGATTATAAATGGAAGATTTAAAAACAAAACAATCTCACTGACACTGAATATGTGTATATATGAGGTGATTGAATGGTTCCAGGAGAACATTCTTTCAGAGGGCCCAGAGTTCCTAAGGAACACCTCTGATTGGAACACCAGGTCATAATGGCTCTGAATCTTAAGTGAAGGAAACCAGGCAGGACTGTGATGTTCTGACAACAAATACAATCCCATTACTTTTTTCCCAATTGGCAGTGTTGGGGAAGCTACTTTATAGTTTTGCAGGCTGCCAAGTACTCTCCACTGGAAGAAGTTGAACTACAGCACGACTACCATAGGGAGAGATCTAGATCTAGATCTGGCAACTTCTAAAATAGCAATAAACAACTTCTCTGAACATTTGTTAAGAAACATAAAAAAACATGGACAGCACAAAGGTTAAGTGTGTGTTGGTGGCTGCCTGATGAATGCATTGTCTGAGTATGCCCTCACAGCAGTCAGGATGAAAGGGAAAGGGGACGGGGCTGGTCAAAGGGAGTTTAATTACAGTAGAGAAGCAATTGTGAGATAAAAAAATATATATATATTTTTTTTTAAATCGTTTCCTTTAGTTTCAGTAGTTAATTACACAAAAATGACAAAAAGTAATTTAACTACTTGAATCATATAGTTGAACTACCAGCAAGCTTATGCAAAATGTAGTTAGACTACTAGTTGAATTACTTGTAGTTCACTACTCTCCAACATTGCTAATAGATGTGAGATGTTTTTCAACAGGGATGCAATACAAGCAATTTTTAAATGACAATATTCTATTGATCATTAACAATGATCCATACCCTACCATACCCTCTTCACAATGAATCCACTGAGACCATTGAGTGTCTGTACATAGATAATTACAAAGAGGGAAGAATCCCTCAAGTTAACAAGCTATGGGTTTAAGCTGTGTCAGCTTTCTGTTAATGGAAAGGTGAAGGCAGTGTCCATCATTAATTGTTACACTGTAATAAACTGAAAGGCAGAGCCAGCAATGCTGTTGATCCCCTTGCCACTGGAAATATCAGACACTTATTACAGTAAACAGTATGGTAGAGATGCTATATAAACACCACATTTATTCCAATCCAAGTATATATCTTTATCATAATAAGACACATGAAGGGAAGTCTGTGTTTCAGTAATCACATGCATCTTTTTCATGATTTATGTTTTTGCAGTTGACAGCAATATGACAGATTCACACAGCCATTCTGGCTATGGACAGCAATGACCTCCGAAGCAATCCTGCTCAAAATCTGACTAAATAAAAAATAAATGCTATATTTCCACACTCGTGCACACGCTAGGTAGGTATAATCTATTCTATATAGCCAAGAGTAAATGTTGAGGGCCTCTCACAGGATTTGAGCATTGTCCACATAACGGTGCTATAGCCTATGCCTTTTTAATCTAATTCTATTTATTTTACAGTCCATACACTAATGTAAAATAAGGAGCTCTGTGATATTTCCAATACAATCCAAAACAGATCCTTCAGTGATACGAATTTCAAACCAAGCCTAGAATATATTTAGCCTTTTCACATGTCGTTAAATGTCACTGTAAGACTGCCCTCTATCTCTGTCTCATTGTTGAAGACTGCATCAACATTTCTTGGGTCTTATATCTCAATGTTGCTGCCATAGGCAATGTTGCGGTTACTGGTGCTGTTCTGGATCTAAACTGCTGGTACTTTCCGAAAAATGACGATCTTGGCCGAGTGTGCCCGATGTTTATTAACCTATACGCCGATAGTTGCCGAAGCCCCGAAGATAATCCCGGTTTGAAACACCACAGAAGTCCCTTATTTGACGGGTTGAGGGCGAGGGAGAGGGGAAAGAATTTTAGACGAAAAACAAAATTTAGGGTAGGCTTAGGGTAGATAAGACATTGTCTCCATACCCCACCCCCTCTTATTTAGGATATTTTGTGACGGATTATAGATGTTTCACTGCGATTAAGGTAATTATACATTTTAATTCACTTCACGAACACCATTACGTGAAGCTTTTGCCTCAAATGGGTTAAATTTTGCAGTTTTTCGAATGCTTTTTATTTTCTGGGAAAGGATGTGATGTTAGTATAGGTTAATATGGGCGTGTTACATGTGATAACACAGTGATGTGAGGAAAATAGCAACAAAGGATAGCGTACATTCACTAGGATGAAAATGATCTCATTCATATCTTCTATTACAGACCGATATATTGATTCTATGATTAATGAAAGGGAATATGGTTATCAGTTTCTTGGATTGTGATTTACCGATTTTCATTGACATCGGCCTATTTGTTCATTATAAATTAGGTGTAGTCATGATCTGTTCTTGGGACTGCATGTAAAAGACAGCACTGCATAGAGACTGCTGGGCGTTTTGCAATAGTGTAAAATTAGGCATCGGTTTCGGTTGGATTAGATTATTTCCTCCCATTCTTTTGCTTACTTTGTGTAATTGCCCCACGACATGCTGGTTAGGGATGTTTGAAGCCCCTCATCTGTTTCTAATCATTTGCCGCTGCTCGGACCTGACGTAAAAAGCAGTGTCGTTGAGAAGGCTACACCTCTAGCCCTGTTTTTTCTTGGACCAGTACAGTACTTACATAACAAACGAATGAAGGAGATTGCTAGCAGATGGCCATTTTCTACATTAGTAGCTAAGTGTTTGTGTGTTTAACACAGTACTAACGGGAGGGTGGTTCAGGCACCCGCTTTGCTTTTGTGTGCGGGGCAGCCTAGATTTGTTAGGGACTGTTTGGTCGTGTTTTTTCATGTTTTGGTTGTGATAGATGTATGTTGTGTGCTTGTGTGCGCGCGCCTGCGTACATTTGCATGTGTTTGACAGGATGGGGAGAAAGTGATGTGTGTGTGTGTGTGTGAGCGAGCGTGTGCGCGCGCACACTCATCAATACTGCTCAGGTTAATCTGAAAGGCTTCTGTTAGCTTCCTCTTCAGGACGTCTTTGAATCATTTTCTGGCATCCCTCTGGTGGGACCGCTCTTGTGGTGGAGCGTGACACACCCTTGTCGCACCAGCGATGCTGCCTGAAAGAAAGAAAATGGGTGGGGGGAGGAAAAGATGTGGATGCAACGTTAATGGTTCCACACCAAGAGAGCAGCAAGCGTGTCAAAAGCTAACATGACAGGAGACCATGCCACACACCTCATGTTAAGTGTGAGGGATGGCGTAATGCCTTTTCACTTCAAGGGTTTTATTGATTCGATTGGTACCTTGGACATTACCCTCACGGTTTTTAAAATGAGAGTTTTTGGAAACTTACCACAGCGTATTAAATCAGCTACGTTTAATCATACGGCATCTTTGACAATTGTGCATTTATTGATGTTTTAAATGGGCCACTATGCATCTGTCATTATATTTAGACCATTTGTCTCCGAATGGGGCACTCCTTTTTTGCAGTAGAAGTCTAGAGTAGTTGTACTCCGATTAGAGTAGTTCTACTAAGAGATTACCAGTAATTATGACTGATATATTGGGCTTTAGACTTCACAGGGCTTAATTTTAAAGCTTAATTTTACCTTAATTTAATAGCAAGAGTGTCCAATGTATCAGAGTGCTCTTAGGTCGTCCTAACTGGTGTCCAAACTGGGATACATTGCTTTCAGTGAAATACCGCACGAAAGCCCTTGTCATCAAAAAGGCGAGAGATTCACATTTCACATGGACATATTGGTTGCAAAATCATGCCCATCACAGTGTTCCTTATTCTTGGCATAAAAAGTGGTGCTCTGTTCTGAGTGAGCAGGCTCACTCGTGTGATACGAGCAGTCGAAGCCTTCCTCAATCGAGTCCCGACACTGCAGGAGGCCAAGTCTTGGCTCAGGGTAACAACAAAGATCCTCTTTGATAGCCTTACCCCGCACCACTCCCACCAGACCGGAAGAAAAGGGCACTGCCTAATGAAATGACAGATGAGGAGAATCAAGGTCTGTCTGAAAGACAGAGTGAGTTACTAAGAGACTGAGTACTGAGTGTCAGACAGTAATAGATGAACAAGAGAGAGGGAGACTGACTTGATAAAGAGGGTCAGTAAATGAGTAAAAGGTAGAAAGAAGAGCAAGAGGCAAACATTATAAGAGCACAACTCAGTTACAGGAAGAGAGATAAGAGGGACAGGAAGGTGGTGGGGTGATTAGACAGATAGGGAGAGATAAAGAGAGAGATAGAGAGAGAGAGAGAGATTTATTGTAATGGTGGTGATGAGATGCTGAGGCACAGGACATGTGATCCAGGTTAAAAGGCAGAGGCCAGGCACAGGATATGGCCATCAGTACTGCCAATAATCCAGTTTCTTTCTGCCAAACAGGCCAGCCTCAGCTGCCCAGCTCTTTTATGGGATGTTGCACACATGACTTTGTTGCCTCTGAGTATATGTAATACTGTCCCATTGGAGTACTCACTGTATTGATAATGTGAAGTAATTGAATGTCATGGTTTGAGGCCAAGGTATTTTGGAAACCTTCTTATGCGATTCTTTTAACATGGAGTGGTTGGAGTCAATGATATTACCCCCCTCTATGTGCTCATCTTCAGCATGTGTGAATCATGTCGATTTGGTAATACCTCTCCAAGACTTCAGTGAATTATATCAAGCAAAGTAGATCTGTTGTATTTTGCAATATGTTTTCTGTTTCCTTGAGGCCATCATTTTCTAGGACTCATCAGTGAAATTCTGGATAAAGACCAGAAAAAACCATTGTCTCAAGGAAATGGAAAGCACCCAAATGCTCGCATCAAAGGACAGGACCATTTTTCTCTCTCAACACTTTCATTTGTGATTTGAAAAGTAATGTTTATATTTTTCTTTTGAATTCATGTCATTTCTCAGGACCAGACAAGATGAACATACTTAGTGTGGCAGTGTTTGGTGCCTTGTTTTGCACAGGTGACAGCATGCTTTTATTATATTAAAATGTATCTGCAAATACTGTCTTATTATTTCACCACCTGTGAGCATAACAGTTCTCTATTTCAGCAAGTTCTGTATTTATATTACTACCAAAAATGGAAACCCTAATGGACATCTGTATGACGTGGGAGGGCTTAGAAAGAGATTGACACCAGGGGGAGATATTTCCTGATTTCACATGAATGAGCTAGGAATTGTCGATGACGCATAACAGGAAAAAGGACAGATTCATTACCAATATGGGAAAACACAATGGCAGCAGTGGAACTATATTTGAACTGTTTGTTGAGAACAACACTCAGCCCTCCCCCAGCTAATACCCTGGAAGAAGCGAGGGGAGTCAGAAACCGTGGACACTGTTCAATCAGCTGGCAGCCATAGTCCATAACCCATGGCTCACGCTTCTGAAAGTGCTTTCATATGCTTAAGATTTCCTGCCAAAGGACTTTGGCACTGCACTCTAAAGAATCCAGATAGAGTATTGTCTTTGCTGTCAGACTGTTTTACATAAAGTTTATTTTGGCTGTCCGCATAGCTATTTTGGGCCCAAATATGTAGGCCATTGTAAGTTGAAAAGGCTGAGGTATTAGTGGCCATTAGTGATTCAGTTCTCATAGCATGCATCAAGGAACTGCTTATTTCATTCTTGATATCTGATGTTACAATACTGGTCAGATACAGTGAAATTACAATTAAATTTGTCTCTCTTTTCAGTTTTATCTGCAACCATCAAAGGTATGATACAGCTCCTGTCCGTTTGATTAAATATACACAAAAATGCTTTGGTGTCCACTGGCTAGAAAAGTATATTTGACTTTTTTTTCTTGTTTTTCATTTTGATCCTTGTCTTGTTTATTGGTCTTTCCATTACGGTCTCCCCTCTCTCTGTCTGCGTATCTCTCTATCTCTCTATCCATCCCTCTGTTTCTCTGTCTGTCTTCCTCTGCCTTTCCCAACGTCCCAAATGTCTCCACTTTCCTGTCCTGGCCTGTCTGTCTTTGTCTTTCTGAACCCTCTCCCTCCTCTATCAGCGAAAGAGGAACATCGGACAGCGTTCTTTGGGGAGGATGTGCACATCAGCATCCCTTCACTGAGCAGCACTGAGGTGGTGTTCAAGTCAAGGGTCATAGGGCAGCCAGAGGTTGTCCTGATGCAGAATGGAGCAATGGTTCAAAACCGGACCAAACTCAACATCCAGTTCAGCAACCTCATCTTGGAGGATGTTGGCGAGGAAGACGAGGGTCTATACGTGGTGAAGAACACAAACGATCCAACCCATGTTAGGCAAATCAAACTTATCGTCAGAGGTACGAAAAGGTCTATATAACATATGTCATATGTTTTTTATGTGATATATATTTTAGCACATTCAATATATATTGAATGCAATAACAGCAGTGGTTGGTTGGTTGGTTGGTTGGTGGCTGTATATGTCTTATCTATATTATTTCTTAAGTTGTGTAATATCCTAGTTTATATTTTATATACATTTAAAATGTTTGTTCTAGGGAAAGGTTTGACAGGATGGAAGACACATCATCAGTGCTTTTAATGTCACTTCCAATTACCACTCCAGCATATTCATTTACAGTAGCTCTACCAGGCTTCCATGAGGAGATCACTGGGGACAAACTTGTTGGAAGTTGGCTCTTCTGTGACCTCATGCAAAGATGTAATTAGTCTGTCCTCGGCAACTCTTGCTGAAGTGACTGTGTGCTCATAATTAGTGTTGGTGCTCATCGGTGTGGGCATAAAACATGTAAGCTTTCATTGTGTTTGTAAGTTGTGCTTCGCCAGGCCCAGTCACCTGGTACAAATGGCTGAGAGATGCAGCTACCGTGAGCATTGCTCATACAAACTGCTCTTGCAATACGAAAAGTGTTCATCACGCTGCACTTCACCATGCCACACCAGCAGTCAGGGTGCTGACAGATTTGGCAGCTCCAGTTCCAGCCCTTGATTTTCAATTCATCTGCCCATTTTTCTGCAGTGCTGGGATCTTTCGAATAATGCTGTGAAGTGCTCGTTAGTCAGACATTGATTTCCTCTCACCATTGGTGCTGCCTCAGAACTATGAGAGCCTTCATTGTACAGCTGGGCTTATTGTTCATATGTTATTGTTAGGAGTGAGACCCTTTTCCTTCCCCCCTGCAATCATATTCAAAGAGCTGAAAACAGAGGCATTAGGTCTTCAAATATGATTTTTCACAAACTTCTTACTATGTCCCACTTATGACTAATGGCACCTGATCCAACTGCTCCGCAGAATGTGACTCATTCTTTATTGGAAATCACAGATGTTTATTGATGGAGGCATGCTAGTGGTGATATTTTAGTTTGTATTACCTTGTCCCACCCACAACCTTTTTTTTGTGTATAATTGAATTGAATGACATTGAATTGAATTGTATTGAATGAGCACTAAGTGAGTCCTATTTCACCCTCAAATGTGTTCATTTAAAGTGAGGATGCTTGCCACAGTTACTAAAGGCTTAAATGACAGAGGGTCAGTTTGTCCTAATCTGGCCTGCTCTAAATTGTGGGCTAAAATAACCTTGCTTTAAAAAAAAAGAACATGCTCAGTGACGAAAAAACTTTCCCATGGGGAGACAAAAATAACAGCCTTAAACACCGGAATCCCTTCTTGAGTGCCTGTTTGACCTTCTTTTTTTCCTGGCAGATTGTGCACTGGAGCAGACGGTGAAGTATGGTGATACCTACCACATCCATCTCCGTAATATTACCCTACCCATGACTTTGGAGTTCCGCTATGGTATCACCCATATCAACCAGACCACAGAATCTCCACCTGTGGTGCTCCTGAACCAGACCTCCATCCCTGTGGATGAGTACAAGGGCCGCTTGACTATCAGGGCCAAGGAGGTTACCCTCCACAAGGTGACAGGCATGGACGAGGGCAGCTACACCATCCTAGACAGAGACGGAAAGATCCGGATGAGGACCTGTCTAAATGTGAAAGGTGAGGGAGATGGGTGGCAGAGGGGAGGGGACAGTTTGAAATGGAGTCTACAGAGGAGGCACTTCAAAACAAAACCTTTCAGAGGAGACAGCTGAGGAGCTCATGCTGCCTGAGGGCTAGTGTCATTAGTGATTTTATTTCATTTTTCTGTAATTGGAGCACAGGCCTCTCAGTTACTCGATCAATCAATCAATCAATTTGTTTATTTGATCAAGAGGGACAGTGCACATTCATGAACATTAAGACGTAAATGCACCCAATTATAGCCAAAAGGCTAGTTTCCATTGGCAGTCCCCCATAAATCAAAATCAGACAATAAATCAAAAATGAAATAAAATAAGATAAATAAAATAAAATAAAATTAAAATTAAATCCCAATATACAAGTTCTACTGCTTACCCACTAATGATCACATTTTTGGTTATTTATCAACCATGCTTTGAGATTTCTTTTAAAGCAGTTGAATGACGTTGATTCTCTAATGTTCTGTGGGAGATGGTTCCATTCCCGGGCTGACCTAACCGACTGTCCAAATACAGTTTTTTTTAAAGGAATATCACAGTCTCCTCTTGCTGCCCCTCGAGTAGCACTGGTTGCTGCCGTTCTAAACTTGACTAGGCTGCATAGTGGTGGGGGGGCCAGGTTAAACCGGATTTTGAACATTAAACGGCAATTCTTAAATGTGATCAGGTTGTCCTAACTTAAAAGTCTGTACTTATGGAGGACTGAACAGTGATGATGTGATTTAGGTAGGTTTAAGTATTTTGAGAGCCTGTTTGTAAAGAGACATGACTGGTTTAAGGGTAGTGGAGTTGGCAGTAGACCAGGTGGGTAAGCAGTAGTTCATGTGAGATAAAATCAGCGAGAACATGTACATTTTAGCAGCCTCGGTGGACATGTGATTTCTAAGATGCCTAAAGTTGGCCAAGGTGAAATTTTTTTTTTCATGTTTTTAAAAGTAAGTTGATTATCAATCAAGATACCAAGATATTTGTACTCAATCTCAAAACTTGCTGAGGCATTTGGAGCTTTATTTCAATGACAACAAATGTTTGAGCCACCGAGCCACCAAAAAGAACTGGAAGGTATTATTTAAAACAAATGTCCAAATTGATTCATTTTGATATCTGAATCTATTCCCTCAGGACACCAGAACTTTTACAAACTGGAATATGACGAGACTCTGAAGTTCAGCCTTTACCTGGACTACACTAAGGTCAGCCTGCTCTACACCAGAGACTCAGACCGCAAACCACGGGTCATCTTGGACCAGGGTGAGCTGGTGGTTCCTATGGACTCGACTTTGGATGGGCGTCTCTCTGTGGTGGGTGCTGTGGTTAACCTGAAGCGGGCCCATGTCAGTGATATAGGCCTGTTCAGGGTGAAGGATCTGCTTGGCTTCCACATTGCTGATATTCACCTTGCGGTTCATCGTGAGTAAAACATCATACACAGTTTTACTATATTGTATCTAACCATCATGTTTTGTTGTAAAAGCAGTTGCTATAGATTTGTGGGGTTCTGAAGTAGGTGCTTTAAAAATGACACAGTGAATATCCTGGAAGGCTAGTGTGAACATGACCATATTAAATCAAAATGAATGTCAGGATAACTTAAACTAGTGAAAATCAGTTACCTACAAAAACATACATAAAAAAGCAGTGAAAAGCTGCAGAGTGTTGCTTAAAATAGTTGTCAGATTCTCAAGGACTAAAACAAGTCTTTTAAGAGAATTGGCTGTGGTGGCTCTATTATAAGGCTTTTATAATGTATTTATTTTTTAGAGAATTAGCATCTTAGCTATAATGCCCTCAGTAGTATTGTTTCAGCCCCATGATCTGGTAAAATATTAGGTGATTATACAGTTATTTAGGACATTAACGAAAACTGTATCTCTAGAGATTAATCCTCGGGATAAATAAAGTATCCATCTATCTATCTATCTATCTAGAGTTGGAAACAGAACATTTACTATTGTGTAAATTGACAGCATGGCCCGTTAGAGTTGTGAGGTTGGACAGTGTGTCCAGGGTTGCAGCAAGAAAATGTATAAGATGGATATGAATATTGTATATTGTTGTTTCATATAATCTGTGTTTTTACAAACCATAAATGGGCTTGCATGGTTGTAAAATAATGACATATGGATAGACATCAGAGAAATGTCCCTTTAATATGTGATTGATAGCATTTAGCAAGTACAACAGTATGTAAATGTAAATGTTAATGTAAATGTAAATGTATGCAGGCCTTGGTCAAAGATTCGGCCATGTTAAATCAGGGAGAATGGTTTTCACATTGTAATTCATGACCATGTTGCACATGAGCAGATGAACCAGAGGTTGAGACGGGGAGAGGGGAGATAGCAGGTCCTGAGCAGGATTTAACATGCATTAGGATCTGGATTTACAGTCTTTTATGTCTTCTTCTCATTTCAATCTAATGTCCTCATTCTGTCTGTGCCTATTGACTACACTCTCTTTTCCCTACTTATTATGACTGCTGCTGCCTGAAGTTTTTTTCTCCTTCCTCCTCCTCCTCTTCTTCTTCTTCTTACCTTTTTTCATTCATTTGTGGTCGGTGATATCAGATACTTGGACCAATCCACATGAAACTTGGTATGGTTGTAGCCCAACATGGCTGATATGGAATAGAAGATTTGTGTCCCTAGATATGCGTTTCCCTTGGTGCTAGCGCCCCCTGAAGTGGGTTGGGGTCAAAGCACTGTTGGGACAAAAGCTTGAAAACCGTTTTGCCAAAAACTATAAAACATGTATGGCAAGCTGGCCTCTTGGACGCGCATTATGCTATGTCATTACAATTCATTTGTGGACTGGTGCCACATACTGAATTATATTCAAAGCAAAAATGTTGCACTTACCAAGCCAATATCTTGTGATATAAAGGTTCAAACTTAATTAAATTTGACACCCTGCATCACTACAACATTATTTGGACACATGCCAAATGTCGTTCATAGGGGTTGCTGCAACTGAAACATTTCAATATCTCAAGAGTCTTAAATCTGAAGGTAGGGTAGACGATTCTGGAGAAACCAGCATGAGTAAGATAGATTCTGAAAGTATACAACTGGAAATAAACAGCCCCATTCCTTTCGGACCCCTCCAAAGCCACTTCTCCAAAACACATGAACGCTGCCTGGCTACTGGAGCACAAGTCCACGGAGAGAGAGCGAGAGAGAGAGAGAGAGAGAGAGAGAGAGAGAGAGAGAGAGAGCGCATTCAGAATTGGGGAGAAAAGTGCTGCGAATCATTTCATCACTAACCATATCCAACTACCTCATGTCTCATTCCCACATCTACAAAAACACACAAATGAGTGACATCACCGCATTTCTAAAACATCCTGTGAAAACCTGAGAGGAGGAGGCATATTGTGTGACTGTGTCTGCACAACTCCCTTAACCCCACGTATAAGACTGTGCTTTTAGGTTTGTGTCACGAGTTTTGGTTGTTAAATATGGAGGCCTTTCGGTACATAGCATTTGTACTTCTGCCGTTTTTTTGCGACTAGCTTGCTAGCTTTTATAGCAATGTAGTATGTCTTCTTTGCCTTGTGGAAGACTCTGGTCACATAGGTAGGTAAATAGACAGGCAGGTAGGCTGTCCAATCATATCATCCAGGACAAATCAAATGATTGGACGGCCTACCTGCCTGTTAGGCTTTGTACAGCCCTTCAGCTGCCACAGATGATGGATTATTTTCTTTTTGTTGTCAGAGCGTTTATTTTAATCATTGCTTGAGGATTTCTGAAATAAATTGCCTACCCTACCTTTAAGCTATGCTTATACTTTGCTCACATCTTCTAAACTTCCACTTGGCTCGTTCAAAAAAATGGTCGCCAACGGCCAATTAAAATTCAGCCAATGCATGCCTGTGTGAATGGCCAATCTTAATGGAATTTTGTAGGCTCATTCATAATGGCATGTCTGTAAATCCTTGCATAATATTTCAAATAGCACTCTTTCACCTGTTGAAGCTGTCAAATTCAACCTTTTGCTACTTGGGGCAGTTCACACAATCTGCTTGGACCCCGATGATCGCTGCTTGTGGCTATATTTAAACTAATTATTATGATAGTGTATACCCCTGTCCCCATGTCAGTACGTAGCAGGCCTATATGTAGCATTTACATTTTTTAGTATTCTTTTCAAACATATTCTTCCCTAATTAACTTATAATCCTACATTTTATATAGACATGCACATTTTTCCAAACTTTGTAAATAAATGGCAGGTACAGTTATACAATGAAGCTCATATTGAAAATTTCACAAAAAGTTTAGCACAAGAATGTATCTGCTATAAAGTCACATTCATCCTCATATTCACTAGACAGGTAGCAAAACCACAGAACGTAACTCACAGGTACTGCTTCATACCCTATCAGTGTACAGCCACATCCACAAACTATAGTTCCTTACATTTTCACTCAGAATAAGATATACAAAACACTAGTCTATTGCTGCCAGAAACGTAAACATTCAAGATGTCACGCTTTTCTTGGAATGGAAAATATCTTGTTATTTTACCTCTTTGCTTGCTCATTCTCTCACTTTATGCGGCAGTCATATTACACTTCGCTATGTGGTACATCTCAGTTCTCTTCTGCTGCTGCTGTAATTTCCTCTATCATAACTCCTGTTGCCCCTCACTTCCATCTTTCTTACTTTTCCTTTGTATTAACATCTTCATTTTGTTTGTTTTTATCTTCTGTAGTCTATCTCAACCTCGTTTCATCTATCCTGCCAATATTTTACCATTCCTTGACATTGTCCTTTTCTCCATACCCATCTCTGATAACAGATACTACTAGATTCTATTTTGGTCATTTTACCCCCCCCCCTTTCTATTTATAATATATTTATATCAGAATGTCAATTTTGCCATTGTATTCACTGGGCCGTTCTCTCTTTATTTAGTCTTTTTATCTTCTGGCTCTCGTCTGCCCTCTCAGCCTATAAGCTTCCCCCTCTGACTGTGGCCATCCTCTCCATGCTGGGTCTGGTGGCTCTGCTGCTCCTGGTGTGTCTGCTCTCCTGCCAGATCAACGTGCGCCGCCGTGCCGAGAAGGCCAAGAAGATCACCCTCATCGCCCAGCAGGCCGGCAAACCAGAAGGAGACGCTTTCAGACAGGTAAATGCCGTCACGCTTTAAAAAATATAGCATTGTAATAGTATGCGGTATGATAATGCTGATAAGTGTTTATCATGACCCAGGCAATGACACAATGTCAAGGCAAGCAACTACTGTTATATAAGGTAAGGCTGTCAAAGCAATTTGGTTTAGTGTTAAATAGCATCCTTATGGACTAACAAAATATGGTTAGACAGTGGCTGTATTTTAGTGTCACTCTACTGAATAGATTAGGAAGGGGTTTAATCTTAGCAAACATGTTGATGTTTATTTGTCTGTGTGTTACCTGTTAGTGTTGTCTCTGTTGTTGTGAGTGTCCTTACTGTTGACCTCAAATGAACCGCCAATTCAAAACGGTTTCAATGCAAGAACTTTTGCATTAATAACTATAGAACAGACATTGTCACATTGCACTGTATTGCTTTCTGACTAAAGCTATTTCCCAGACTATTTTTGAGTTTAGCACATCCCAGTCTGATTTTCCTACACCGATGAAACCTTTCTGTCTTTAACGTCTCGGACAGAACGGTATATGTAAACCTGCTATAGCTTTTTTTCCCCAATGACCATCACAATCGTGCCTATATCCACACATCCATGTAAGTGTGTGTGCGTGTTTATACTGTATGTGTGTGTGTGTGTGTGTGCACGCGCACACGCACACACGCGTGCATGTGTGTGTGTCAGAGAGAGAAAATATGTCTATGTATGTATGTTTGTGCATACATGTGTGCATACATGTGTGCATGTGGCCTCTCTTGGCTAGGAAAAGGATTGTGGGGTCTTCTGGTGTCTGTATGTGTGTGTGTGAGAGAGAGAGTTTGTGTGAGTGTGTGTGTGTGTGTGTGTGTGTGTGTGTGTGTGTGTGTGTGTGTGTGTGTGTGTGTGTGTGTGTGTGTGTGTGTGTGTGCACGCGCGCGTGTGCGCATGTGAGTGCTTGCTTGTTAAATTACCTCACTCAGCAACTCTCTGTGGCAGGAAGCTAGTTAATGGTTTGCCTTGCATTGCATCTCTCCCTTCTTAAAGGCGCGGCTGGCGGAGCCTCTGTCCTGGTGAGAGTCCTTGCGTGCGGCTGTCTCTCTTTCCCATAGTGCTGCTAAGTCCGTGGATCTGTATTTGGTGTTTGTACTAATGCTATTAGGATGGGTTTCCTTGTACATGTGAAGTTGCCCTTGTTGCATACCTCAGGCCTTCCCCACCCCACCCCCCTCTCATCGGTGGTTCTTAGTCTGTGCTATCCATCTGTTAATCATTCCCTCTCTCTTTTCATCTCCTGGCTTCTTGTGAATCTCGATTTGTACTGAAATAAAAATGGATTAATATGCAGTATATGGTGAACTGCAGGGGTCTCCTCAGCAACCCCTGCAGTTGAAGCTATGGTACAAATAGGCAAACAGATGTATTTAGTCCCGTAAGGTTCCGTTCCCTTTGCAAACACACATGCACATATGACTAACTAGTATATTGGGGATAGTGGAGAGGTGTACTATGTGTATGTGTGTTTTGTATGCATATGTGTGCTAATTTGTGTTTATTGTTGTTTGAAGCTCTGCCTTCCTGTCTGCGTGTTCATGAGAGAACAAACATATGTCTTTGTGTGTGAGAGTGTGTTTCTGTGTGTGTGTGTGTGTGTGTGTTTGTGTGTGTGTGTGTGTGTGTGTGTGTCTGTCTATCTGTGTGTAACTTCAGGTGTATTAAAAAGTTGAAGGCTGATAACGACTATTTCAAAATTCTCGTTTTTTCCTATCTAAGAAAAACACCTTGTTTTAATGCAATTAATTGACTGCTCAGATTTGTATCAATAAAAAAGCGAAACCTTTGCGAGTCCCTCTAGTTTTCACACACTTTGAATTAGCATTCAAACAGACTATTCATATCCGCAAATGATGTCTGTAAGGAGCCTGGCATTTTTTCACAAGAGTGAGAACATTAATAATCAGCTTAATAGATAAAGCTCCCCGAAAGACATCTGCTTTATCACTCACTCAATGGCAACAACAAAACAACTTAACTAATGGTTGACCACTAAAAAAGGAGAATTTATACTTGTGTATCAGCCCCATGAGTGATTGGCCCCGTCTGTCTGTGTTGTTTGTGTTTTACCGTGTCTTTGTTTGATTTTGTTCTGTGTTTGAAATTCTGTGCGGATTCTCAGTTTGTATGTGCATATATATTGTGACAATGTGAAGGTCTCAAATAGCTTGATAGTATAAGGATTTACTAGTGCTCACGCTTACCTAGAAAAAAATAATGGTGATAGTTAGTGAGATTATGGTGTTTGAACAAGTCTCTGAATGGGGCCTACTGGGGACCACTGCGTTTTGTACAATATATATTGTATCCACCTTTTCAAAGATGTGCAGATAAGCCCATTATGAAATTGGAATGGATGATCTCCCACAATTCTGTCAGTTAATGTCACTGCACAGAATAGAGAGACAGCAAAAATGGCCCGAAAAGCATCCCTTTGATGAGGAATTTGTGGTGCTCTTGCACCAGAGCCTCAAAACCAATCGATCTGCTGTGTATTATTCCGTTGAGCTATTCACCCCAATCTCACATCCTTCTCCCAGTTTCTCAACAATGGCCTCTTCAGATGACTGTGGGTTTTGACCTCACCAGTCACTTATGATCTCAGTGGTTACTTCAAACCACAGTGTTGCAATATATATCTTCTCATTAAGGTTATCATTAGCTGAAGGAGCTCGGTGCGGTACGTGTATCGTGCTTCTTGTGTGTGCTTCTTTGGTCAGCCTCTGTGTGTGACCTGATGGACCTGACTTGGTGCCAGTAACATAGCTTAGGAATCACAACCACTGAAATGTTTAACATATGTTGATGTTGGTGCACAGGTGGTTCAAGAGGCCTACTCAAGGTTCACCGAGGATTCTATCACCCAGTCGCAGTGGGACCAAAACACGGATAACACAGAAGTTGAAATCAAGGTAGGCTGCTCTGAGTGTACGTCAGTACAAACCACATATATGTGTGTAAATTATGACTGGCATATGACACTTCATATCCATGCTGAAATAAGGTCACCAGAATGTATAGTATATTATGAAACACATGCCAGGTTAATATATGTCCTTATTCACAGTGACCCAGTTTGCCATAAATCTCCCCAGTAATACTTCATGATTAATTTAGATTAAATGCAAAAATCCATTATTTATCTGTTGCAGTAGTGCATCACATCTAGAAATTCATTTTCTATGAAATATGTCAAAACTGGTTATCTCTACCTTGCAACAAGAACCTCATATAAAGTTATCATGATTGTGGTCTCCAACAATCACATGTTCCTATACAGTATCTGTAACGAACCTCTCTTTTGGTCAGGGTCTTGAGGTATCCAAAGCTGGCCGCTATCAAACCCTTTCCTCCGACAAGAACTTGCTGGAGATGAGCGACTCCGGGGTGGAGTTCACCTCCTCTGCGTTCCCGCTCGACAGTGACACGGACGTGCCCATGACCTACGCCTCCCACAAGCCGCTCCTTGACTCTGTCCACTCCGACGGCTTCGTGACCGCGCAGCCCACCCTCGCCGAGGGCACCGAGAGCATCTCGCGCACCCCCGACTCCATCCTGAGCGGCAGCCCTGCCAGCCTGCCCAAGGCCAATGGCCAGCCCGACGTCGATCTCATGGGGCGCACCACCCCCGATTTGGCACCCAGGGGCCCAGAGGTAGATGGCGTTGCGGTCCCTGCCCCCGCAGGCAGCCCTGCTAAAGAGCCCTGCAAGGACGCAGGGCCTGCAGGAGAAGCTATTTCCACAGTATCTGGTGCTACTGAGAATGCCACAACTTGAGGAACAACTTTGTACAGCAGATAAACCACAGAGAGAGAGAGAGAGAGAGAGAGAGAGAGAGAGACAAAAAAACATAGAAATGTATCTACATAACCACTAACCACTTAACACCTTGACAATCTCTATTCAAACACTCCTCACATGCAACTATATAGTCATCACTGCTTGTTTCATTGGAGGTGTAAGGCCCATCGATGTTACTTTACATATTTGGACACATTTCGATCTAATAAATGCTGAGGCCTAACGTCTGAGCTAAAAGCTAACCCGGAGGAACAACTAAAATAGATTTTCCAGCTCACCTAACTTTTGAGAAACACATGAGTGTTAAACATATGTTTTTGCACAATGCATGCGTTTGAATTAGATTTAGCCGAGACGTCTCGGCTGGCCAAGAGCAAACGGCTAGTTTGGAATGACTGTAGTGCATGCAAGTCTCTTGGACAAACAGTCACAAACTTGAAGGTTTTGTATAAATATGTATAAATAATACCTTAAAAAGTATACCTAAAATACATTTTAAAAATCAGGGGTTACCCAACATAACTGCATAAAATCCATTCCCTTTAATTGAGATGACCAAATAAATCATGATACCTAACCACAATAGACATAAATCTTAACAACAGTACAAATTACTGTACCATTCATGTAACCCGTAAAAAAAAACATTAAGACATCGAAAACCATTTGAATCAAACATTTCGACAATATCAAGCCTATTTGAAATAAATAAATAAAATAAAAGCAATACATTCATTACCTAACATCTACAAATATATCCTGTATGAAGTGGTTTAGAAGCAGTGCGGATATGGCAATGCCACGCCCTTCTCCCGATCCCCAGAAATGCACAAGCTTTCCTGAGCTGCACCTGAATTCTCATCAATAATGTATTGTTTCTCACAAAAGAAAATGAATGGGTCGGTAGTGTACCCTGTTCTGTCTACGAAGCCACAGCTCTGAGAATAGTTGCAGCGGAGGCTCCTTTGTCACCTGTGTAAGACCAGAGGCAGCAGTAGTCTAATCATCTAGTCTTTATCCGAGGGATGACATGCAATATATGAGAGAGAGAACCAAAAAGAAAAAGAGAGAAAGAAGCAGGCCTGGCAACCTTCCCAGTAGTTTCGATCGCTCGTCTCCTGCCTTTGTCCTTCCATTTCACGCACTTTCAAGCCCATCCATCAAGATGATATCTGTTCTCTGATGCCATCCCCCAGACATGTCATCGGTCACTTTATCCACTCAGCTCAGCATGGTTGGAGATGCAGCACGGGGACCTGCAGACAAGGCCAGAGAGCATCACCTCCGCACTGTGCACTCCCTCACCCTTTCATAACAGTGAGGGAAGTGCAGAGCCTGTGTCAGTAGAAAGCCAGGGCCTCTTTGCCTGGTCTTTGCGCTGGTCTTGATGACTTGAACTAACAGAGACTGACAGGCAGAATTGACAAGTGACTGACAGCTGCGGCCAGTTCAAGGCGGACCTCGCGGATGTAAACCATTTGTCTATCACTCCATCGTGCCACTGCGCAGTTCTTTGCTGCCCGAAGAAGAGCTCCACTTTCAAGACAGACGACTGAATGGAAAGGTGTGTCAGAGTTCACCCACTCTAGGAATGCTGAATGTATGTGGAGTTGTGTGCAATGACTGAATGTCACTGTACAGAGAAGGGAATGTCCTTAGGTCAATGTTTGTACACCAGTGGTGGCTGGCTTTACGTCTGTCATTGGCATATAACCATGTGAGGCTTACTCTTTGAATGAGGCCTGCACAGTGTGGTTGCATTTTGCACAACATTACAAGATGTGGCTTCTACTGAATATTAAAAGTATCCATGTCAAACACTAAAATGTATTATGTGAAATTAGAATTGCCCTTTAAAAAGCAGATCTGGTAGGTGTCAAACGCAACAACATCAGTTTGACAGCTACATTTTAATGATCAGACCGTTTTTTTTTTTCAACCACTATTTCCCTTGGCATCTTTCTCCCACCTCACATTCAGAACTGTCCCTAGTGGCTTGAAATTATTCACCGAGGTTGACAGGCACATTCTTTATTTTTGGTTGATACATGCGTGTGTTAGCGCAGATTGTCACAACACAGTGTGCCATCATACACAGTCACAGACCTCCCTCATCAACTCCATTTGATCCAGTAAGAGCGAAAGGGTAGAGCATTCTCTTTTCCATCCACCCAGGCAGCATGACCCCGACAGCTGAGATTCCGTTTGGCACCAAATGAACCACTTGCCCAAGGCTAACGTCATTCCTATCCTCCCTGTTAATGCGTCCCCACTCCCCTCCACTCCCCACCTTACCCCGTCTGCGATGTCAGAAAGGTTTGGTATGCAGATGGATGACACAAGCATTGGCAACTACAAGAGAGCGATGCTTTTAATGGGTCTAAAACAGAGAGAGAAAGAGGGAGAGACAAATTGGCTTCAGGTGGCACTAGGGAAGACTCGCAAGATCTGTGGGGAATATTGCTACCTCATACTTACTTATCTGATGTCTGTGCAGGGAACCTAAGAGAGCACTGGGACTGCATGTGTGAAGTCTTAAGGAAAAAGCACAAATAGAACGAAGAGTAGCCTTTTTTTCTCAAAACTAACATTTTTTGAAGTGATGTAGCAGCTAGTGTAAATATGTGCTAAATAAAAGTATGATTCTAGTTCCTAATTAGCTGTTTATTAATAAACCCTGGGCATTAAGTATCTAACTTGAAAATCTAGCAGGTGCAGTACTACACAGCCAAGTAAATGATCATCTGTGCTTATTCGCTTATTTGCTCATTTTCTAATAGATTTGCGGTAATACTTTAGAGCTGGATCAGGCTGAATGATAAAGTAGCTTATATGGTAAAGGCTACCACACTAGAAACCCACCCAGATATCAGTGCCTAACTTGTCCAACATGCAATCAGATCTCTCGCATTCTTGTTTTAGTGTATGAGGAGGGGACTAACCCTTCTTGAGTGGACTTTGTAAGCAATTGTGCAACAGTAATCAGTGACATGCAACCTACACAGGGTAGATGAATCATTCAGCGAAGCACAATTAGTGTGCAATTAGTGTGTCCCATTGCACCACCACATTTACCATAACCCTTGTCCACGCACTTATGTAAATAGAAGCAATGCATGCCAAGAGTAGTAGTCTTTCTTAATGCAAGGCTAATGCAAGATGTTTTTCTATTCTATGATTGTTGCATTTTACTGAATTATTTCACCTGACACCAATGAGGAAGGAGGCATTTAGAGACCCCTGAGACAGAATGAAAAAAGCATGTGTATCTCTCCATTGTCTTTATCTTTATTTCTGTCTCCTCTCTTTTTTCCTACTCTTCATCTCAACTATACACACACACTTAGTCTTTGAAGTGTATTGTAAAACATTTCTTAACTCGTATAATTTCAGCAAGAGAATGTTTTCTTTTTATATTACAAGACAAAAAACCATACCACCATAACTAAGAGTATTGCTACAGTTATGACTTATACTATGCTCTTTTATTCTTCTTTGAAATGCTGTCCTAGCTCTAACGTATACTAAAGACTTAAGACTTAATCCAGCATGCTGAACCGTAGTTTGCCTGATAGACAGCAGCCACCACGCATTGCACTGTAGGTACTACTGGTTTCTGTCCATGTGTATTGGGAAGTTTGGTTCAGTGTCAATGGTACTATACTGTAAGAAAAATGCATCCATTTACCCATGAGTTACAGTAGTGAAATGTGTGTGGTTCCTATTGTCATCTGACAACCATAATTTCGCTTTAGAAAATAATCTGTCCAAACACCTCCGTAGCTGAATCGGATGGTTTGTGGAATCTCATTTGAAGAATAGAAGATCCAATTAAAAGTTCTATAGAAATACAAACAAAGGAACAAGAGAGTATGTCATCCCCTTGAACGGACTTGAAACATGTACATGTTGAATTGGATTTCAGCCAAGAAAGCAATGAAAGATCAAGGCCATTCAGGTATAATGCAGTCACAAGATGCCCCTACATTTCACAGGTTCAATAGGTCCAACAACAGTGTAGATGTAGGCTACTGCATGAGCAAGCCTATGCAATATTCAACTGCTTCTATGCCCCATGGGAGGAAGTCGTGAGGCGCACGCCCCCCTCAGGTCTGGCTTGGATTCACAAGCCTTAAGTGGAATTATGTTTTATTTTTTCTCTGTTTTGCAGGCCTTATGCAAGCATTATATAGCTTTACAACTATCTCATGTGTCATGCATTACCTAAATTACAATACCCATCCTTGTCAAAAAATGGCTGAAAATGGCTAACACTTCTGTTTCACATCTGAATATGTCTG
Organism: Clupea harengus; assembly: GCF_900700415.2. Classification (NCBI taxonomy): domain Eukaryota; kingdom Metazoa; phylum Chordata; class Actinopteri; order Clupeiformes; family Clupeidae; genus Clupea; species Clupea harengus. The sequence continues at coordinate 12,593,337 of NC_045170.1, forward strand.
AGGTAGAAGGCCTACACTATTGTTCATCATTGTACTGGCAATCTGTCCGTTGGATGTTGCAGTCAGATGTAGGCCTAATCGAGTCAACGCCTTAATTGTGGAAATAAGTCTGAAAATCATGTACCACCACTAAATATATAAATTCAGTCAGCAGGCTAGCCTATTTGTGAATTACGTAGAAATATTTTTTCTTCAATAGGCTGTTCATTCAAGGGAAAAGAACTATGGTATCATTGACTCAACAACACTTCTCAATCATGTATAGTTACCTTCTTTATGCTTGTTTTAATTTACTGTTGGGAGCAGATTCAGTTTATATAAATGCCTCTTTAAAATATACTAGGCTTATCATGCACAGTTTTGTAACATGTCCTTTATTTTATGAATGAATTCTGATGATAATAAAAATCGTTTTGACAACTACCAAGATTGCTGTATTTTCAAACAATTTTGACCACTTGAATATTTAGCCAGCAAAGGTCTATGGCATAGACCTTTGCTGGCTAAATATGGGCATGAATGACAACATCAACAAACACATGACTCAATGGTTAACCTGCTTTTCCTTCAGTTGCAAGTTGCTTTGGAAAGCGTTTGATAAATGATAAGCCCTAAATGCAAGTGTAAAATGTAAGTAATGCGCTAGGCTACATAATGCTTTATCCGGGAATAAGACATGGATTATACGTAGGAAATACCGACCTCAGTTCTATCTTAAGCATGAACTTCAGTTCAGCAGTATCATCTGATCTAGGCTATGGTGTTAAATACATAAAAGATCCTATTTCTATTGTTTAACCACATCAGCCATAATACCTCCTTTCGCGGGACGTCAACGATTCAGAGACGGAAGTGGCGTAAATCTCGCGCAAGGAAGCCCCTTCTGGCGCGCCAAATTTCAAAGGACTTCCTGGGAAAAGGACGCGAAAACAGGAACAACAGCGATTAAATAAAGAATAAATACCCCAGTTTGCAATTCCATTTTCTCGATAAAAAAGGTATGTTATGATTTCCTTACAGTATCTGCTTACGATGCAAGCAACAAAACCGTACTTTAATAGATATATTTTGTGCGATTTGTAAGACCTCTTTTTTTGCCGATCGAAGGGTTTACCAATAGTAGCTGGCGTCAATGTTAGGTGGATAGCAAGCTAAGCTAACCACCTATGCATCCGATGCGGTCCTATTATTTGTGCGGTTAATTTAGCTGCTTCCTGTTGTACTTTCTGTGATAGATAGTTATATACAACTAACTTTAACGACATTATAAATGACAATAGTTACCAGCTGCTAATGCCGTCACGCGCATTTCTCAGTATATTTGACGATTAACGGGGTTATCTTGCTTAATGACATTTATTCTTTTACTGTGAGCTGGTGTTTTCCAAGCTAAAGTTAGCTACCTACAACAAAAGTTAACTAAATATGTGCAAGGAAACACGTTGCTATTCAGTAGACCTATATTTTGTGTTTCTTTTAGACGCTAGGCATGCCATTGTGTGATTTTAAACAGCGTCGTTGTGATTACAACAACGACCTGTCTTCCGCCGTCTTCGTATATACAATAATGAGCTGTTAAAGGTTCAATCTACTCAATGTAACGTGAACATAGCTAACGGTATGTCACATCTAAGTCAACTTCTATGCCAACTTTAACGACATTGCATCGTGTTAACAATGTAAAATGTCAGTAGAAGTAAGAGTTTGCAAAGTATGTAAATATTGCAATAATAGCTTATGACCACAATTCACCCTTTACGACATTTTATTCCCTTCTCTGTTTATCTCAGGTGGTGGAACATAATCTGGCAAGACCGAACACTTCTCGCGGAGGCAACTTTATGATTCATCTCATTTGTGACCTACAGACAAACCCCAATGAAACGTCACTGTGGTAGCTGTAGAGTAAACGAATGTTAACAAGATAATTTTAGGCACCCTGTAGCACTGTCAATTTTCGCCAAACTGTTACATGCAGTTACCTGTTGGTAATGCTTGTGTAGACATGTACACACATGACATTGTGCTCGCTTTTTAAACCTATTTTTAAAGTTGTCACCATTTTAAAAAACAAAAAACATGTACCGTACTTCAATGAAAACCAATCACATATCTAATTAAGCTCAGCTCAAGTCAGGGCTTTATTCTGGCGGACTCGGTCGGGTGTGGGAGGGGTTGTAGGGAGCTGCGATGCGGTCCGAAGTGCAGCCCTGCTTTCAGCTGCTGAGAATTGGCTCTTCCATGTCCAATGGCAACGCTCTACCGGACTCATCCCGGGACTTGTACACTTTTCGGCCTGCACTCACTCACTCGGTGTTCAGGCTCGGCCGTGCAGCAGAACTGTGCGATGTGACCCTGGATGCTGCCAACGTGTCTCGAATCCATGCAGAGCTATACGCCGAAAAGGAGAGCGTTATAAATGGAGAGGAGGGCTGGAAAGTGCGGGTTAAGGATCGAAGCAGCTATGGTGAGCCCTGGTTTATTCTCCCACCCAATTGCCACTGTAATGTTGGGCTTAGACTCTTGAGCTAATGACATTTTGAAGATGTTTTGGTCCTTTGGTCAAACATTGCATTAAATACAACATTCTATTCCAAAGTCCTGTTATACTGATATTTGTTCAACATAGCTTTGCATAATTTGAAGTATTATGTCAACACTTCTGCCCCTCTATCTAGGCACTTGGGTCAATGATGCACGTTTGCAGTCTGGTGTCCACTGGGAACTTTCAGATGGTGACACCCTTGCTTTTGGTGGGCAGTCGGAACAAGGGAGCCCAGAGTTCTATTTCCTGTTCCAGAAAGTTTGTGTGCGGCCACTTGACTTTGATGCCATTACCCTCCCGAAGGCGGGCTCTTTCTCCTCGGACCTCCAGAACCGCATGAGGACCAGCCTAGAAGGCAAGGTGGAGCCCAACCTGGATATTTCCAGCCTGTCCATCAAGCGTGCCACCGTCATCCTCAACTCCATCGGCAGCTTGAGCAAGATGAACGGCAGCTGCTGGACATTCCGCCGGGCCGACAGCACGCCCACCCCGACCTCCAGCCGGGTCAGCAGCCCAACGCCCCACTCACTGGTCCCCCCCTCCACCCCGCCTCCTCCGGCAGCTCCGCTGGCAACCTCCTGCAGCACGTCGGCCAAGAGTCGCCGCAAGTCGGCCCACACGGTGCTCTTGGAGGACGATAGCACAGACGATCAGGGGAATGTATCGACGGCTGGAGAGGCCAGGCTTCGCGGGCGGAAGAGGCGCCGCCTCTATAAGTCTGAGTCTGAGTGCTTCCAGCCCCCTTTGGCCAAGCCCGAGCCCAGAGCTGCACCACGGCCCAACGTCAACATCACCGCCTATAACAATCATTCTAACTCTAACAATCACAGCGAGACCAAACTTGGCCAGCACCTCAACGCCAACGTGCACATGCGACGCAACAACGTCGACCCCGTCTGTAATCGCGGTAACGGGGGCAGAGGCGCCCCTGTGTTCCGCCAGCGGGAGCTGAAGGGCCTGTCTCCGGCATCACGGGGCAGGAGGAGGTCTGCGCCTTCGCCCATGTACTCCCCCCTGGTGGTGGGAGGAGAAAACTACCACCTGGCCTCGCCCTCCCTGAGGCTGGCCAGAGGAGGCAGGGAGAGGAACCAGTTCTCCCGCTTTCATGTAACTACAGGGTGAGTCTCTCTGCTGAAGTATCTGCTAATTTGCATATCTGAATCATAGTCGGTGTTTCCTCAATCCTGGCTCAGGGCTATTTCCACATGTAGCACAAATGATTAGCATAATCAGATTAGTGTGAAGTTTCCCCAGTTAAGGAGATATTTTTCAAATGCGGTTGAACAGACTGTTATGTGTTGATTTGAAAGAGTTGAGAAGTTCCTGCAATATTACACATGGATGCTTCAGGCATTCTGAGTGCCAATGCACAATTCTTGGTGTACATCTAAAGTGTTTGTCTTTGCCACGGACTGCGGAACTGGTAGGGCCAGTAGGCCCAGGCCCTACCTACTTTTTAACATCAAACAGAATCCATCAGTAGTTACGTGTCATACACTGCTTCCTTTTGTCAGAGAGGAGACAGTAAGGGGAGAGAACAGATTTTATCCATTCACGTTTTGGAATGGCAGACACATCAGCCAATCAAATTGTTTTGTTTCTATGAGGCGGGCGTACTCTATCTGAAACGTTATCCACCAAAACGTCAGCTCGTCCTAAGTGGCCACTCACTCTCGCTTTGTTTATGGAGGGTTCTTAGTTAAACTAATTCTCAACTTGAGAAGTGACCAATTTAGGCGATTACCAATGGGAGTGAAGGATACCGTTGACTGACAGATGATGCCAAGACTGAGCAAAGATTCAACGTCCACAATCCTAGTACATCCATAATCCTAGTACATCCATTATGCTGTTAACTGATATATCAATGCTAGCAACCAGAGAACAGGCTGATAAGGCCTAGTTAATTTTGCTGGGGACAGCGCTGGGGTGCTGCTGATGTGCCCAATCAATTTGAAATGTGTTCCATGGTCCATAGTCTTCGCTATAATTTGGGTATGTGCAGCTTCTATAGGCCTCAAAACAATGGAAATATAAATCAGTCGCTTCCTTTGACATGGACTGTACTTGAATGACATGGATTGTACTTGTACTGACAAACTTTTCTTTCCCTCCCTCTCCTGTAGGAAGCGGCGTGGCCGACCCAGGAAGCACCCTCTCCCTCCACGCCCATCCCTCCCCTCCCCTACTTCCTCCTCCTCCTCTTCATCCTCCTCCTCATCTTCATCCTCATCATCCTCCTCTTCAGACGACGACGACGAAGATGATGACGACGAGGAAGAGGAGAGGGCTCAGGTGGGAGGCGGTGAGGCATGTGCGGCTGGCTTGCGCTGTCGGCTGCCCCAACAGGACACGGTGCAGTGGATCCAGTGCGACGACTGCGATGGCTGGTACCACGTGGACTGCCTGCGTTGCACCCGTGCTTCGCTCCTGATCGACCCAAACGCCGACTTTCACTGCGGCTGCTGCTAAGGCTTCACCCTCCACCCCTTCACCCACACACATAAAAATCGGCCTGCTTCTATATAGTAAGACCTGCCCCACTGACTTGTACAGAGGCTGCTGCTACCAGTTATTTCCACCTTGTCTTCTTATCGGCACACACTGAAATATGACTCGTTTCCCTATTGTATGTGCTCCCAGCCCACTCTGTGCAGTAGATACACATAAACACACACAAAGTACAAAGTCCCCCGTTTTAAGACTATCAGACTTGAGCACCACCATTGGTGCCACACACTCACTCCACAGAGCCACTTTCATCAGTGAAACTGTTTATCTCCTAACATTTTCTGATGTAATACGTTTTAACACACACACACACACACACACACACACACACACACACACACACACACACACACACACACACACACACACACACACACACACACACTTTTTGTAACCGTTTTAATTGTTAAACCTGACCTGCCACCATGACCATGCACACATCGGAAGTCAGTCCATCAAGAATGCGTACACACACACACACACACACACACACAAACCATCAGAGTCACTTACCCTACTCGTCGACTACTCTCTCTGACCTGGGAGAAGCCCTGTAATTGGCTCAGATACAGCCCTAATGAATTCCGCCGTGTGATTCAGTGTTGAGTTGAAAGCGCTGCTCAGTGGCCCTTCCTGCAGGAGAGGAAGCCGCTCATGGGGACCGACTCTTGGCAGTGCTGATGAAAATGCGGTGCGCCATATTAGAAGTGCACTGATCATTATGGTGGCAGGCAGAAAGGGGCTGATGCATTAAAGTGACTTTTAAAAAAAGGCTTTTGTGGATCGTCCTCCTGCGTTTGAAGACTCATTCCCTCTCGCTCTTCGAAAGGCCATTGCGAGCTTCAGCTGGGAAATGGTCTGAAATGGTAATTTAGCCTGAACTTTAATGGCATGCGGCTGTCGTGCGGCTGGGAAATTGCTCTCATCAATCACTACTTGGCAGAAGATGGCTTTAGGATTCTTTGAGGACTTAATCTCAAGCTTTGCATTGCAAACTTTGATATGGAACACTTTGTGATTCACTCCACATAGGGAAATGACCATCATTGCTCAGTAAATTTCAGTAGGCTTTTACTTCGAGGGCCTCCAGAAGAGCGGGGCTGGGGCCTCATGCAGGGCTCTTGAGAGGATGTGACTCATGTGGTTACCGCATCCTTGATGCAGTCTTGGGGACCAGACCGCTAGTAGAGTTAAGACTATAATGCTTGGGAAACACATTTGTGTCATCTGCTTCTGTGGTGTCCGTCTGGTGATTTTGTTTGTGTGTGTGTGTGTGTGAGAGTTTGTGTACTACTGTTGGGTGGCCCGTTTGAACACGGGTGTGTATGATTCAAAGGGGGGTAGGGGTAGCCCTTTGACGCTGGCGTTTTAAAGCAAGCACTGCGGTAGTGCCAATGATGTGGCCATTTTTTAACCAGATGTAATAATTACTCCAAAAGCTACAAGATGTTGGGTAGGCAGAAGAAGGCATTGTGTCTCGCTGTCCTTGCTAAATGCCATGCCAGATTTTGGGACGTTTCTTACCGATCAGTCCAATTCCAAGACAGATATTATGGGATGTATTAATGCATATGTAAAAGCATAAGGGGCAGGTATTAATTAAGGGTCACATATGCTGTCAGAAATTCAGCTTCTCGTCAAAACAAAAATATATATTATTTTGTTTTTCTTTCCGTATGTCGTATTAACATAAGCTTCCACTTTCACAGCCGCTAACCTCATGTGTAGGAATCTGTTGTGTGCTGTAAATAATAATAGATTTAAGCTGGTTTATATCTATGAATGTTTATGATTTCACACTGTCTTCACTTTACAGAAATGGAAAGGAACCATTATAATCTGCATGCCTTTCACAGTGTTGGGCTAAGAAGTGCGAGGGAAACCAGGGCCTAAATAAAATATTTAAAAGAGAGGTGTTAGTGTTGCAAATGTATGTCTTCAGAAGTAATGCACCTGCTCAGTATTCATGGTTTGCCTGATTGTTTTCATATTATGTATGTTTCCCCCAGTTCTGTCAAATTATAAGCCTTTCCTCTGATCCATTATGCCTACTGTCATGCAAATAGTTTAATCTAACAATTGCCTGGCAAGAGGTGAATTTTAAGAGTGGATAAAGGCGCTGAGTTTCCTTCTAACACAGCCAGTGAGAAAGGCTAGTCACATGAAAGAAATATTTTAAAATTCAAAGTGTCCTTCAAAGACTCACCCAACTGGCCACTAGGTGCGTTATCATTCTATCTAAGTATATAAAACTCTCTTGAGGACTTCTCAGAATCAGGTTTTATTGGCCAAGTAAGTTTGCACAAACAAGGAATTTGACTTGGTAAAGTGGCTTTCAGTGTGCTTACACAAAATATACATTACAACACAATACAAAACAAACAGTGCAACGGACAAAGAAGTTTAAGAAAGTTTATACAAGGCCGAATGGCTATATATAGTAGCTGTGAATTGTTACACAACAATAGTGCAAAGAAGAAGTGTAGAGTGCAAGAAGTGCAGGGATAAATATATATAAATATATATGCTACAGTGGGTTAGCTGTTCAGTAGAGGTCAGGTCAGTTAGGACGCAGTGACTGCTGTAATAAAGCTTAGCCTGATCAGAATAGACCCAAAAAAACGGTTTGTGAAAGTGGCTGGGGTCCATGTGAGCACGGGCAATTTCTCCTTCGCTTGACGGGAGTGCATGCACTTTATCGCCTGCCTTGTGGTGAGGGATGGACAGTCGGGAAGGTTTGACTGGTGCTGCACTGTCCGTGTTTCCATAGCAACCCCAGAGGCACTTTCGTGGTGATGAGTGAAGAGTCCTGGGGGGCGAAGAAGGTGAGAAAGAAGAAAAAAGGCGATTGGTACTTTCAGCCTAAAGAGGTTATTTTGAGACGAGGGAGTAGAGACAGAAAATGGAGGAAGTGACACGGGCAGGTGAGGGTCTTGACAACATGGTCGCTGTATTGGATGTTTTTTTTTATTTGTGTCCAACAGGGGGCACTCCTGGTCCATTGCTATTCATACGAGTTGACAGAGAACGTGGCAATAATGCGCGCACACACACACATAAACTTGCTAATAACTAGGCCTATAATAGTACTGTTTATGTAACTGGTAATGAGCCATCATAAATAGCGCAAAGTTTCATCTTGGTGGGCACCTTGGGGGTTCTTCGCCCACACACACAGTGTCAGACAAATGGGGCGAAACCAACCCAGATGCAAACGCATTGTTAAGCTCAGTGCAACCGCAGGGCAGCTCAGTCAGACCAGAGACAGAGAGGAGCTCTGATCTGGGATCAGACGAACGGGCCCAGTGAAGCAGCGCGTGCACAGTGTCTAATGTGACTGACGGGCTTACTGCAGAGTGCCCGCTGCCTCCTCTCCTCAAGGCCAGCTAACGGCATCCCTTCTCACGTCGCTTTACCCCACCCCCCTCCCCCCCAGGTCCTATACCCTCTTTCTCTGACTCACCTATGCTGTAATCATCTTACTTTTTCCGTGTGCCACTTGGTCCATTGACCTTTCGACTCTCTATCCCCCCCTCTATCCAGATACCTTATTTCACTGTCTTTTTCTGAACTACCTACCCCCACCCTCTCCCTTTCACTCAGTCTGCAGGGGGGATTTTGTAAAAAACGAAACCATTTCCTCCTGACCTGAATATTACCTCCAGTTGGTGGGTTGCCAGTGTGAGTCAGGGGGGGAACAAAATTACTAGAGTGCTTCCATTTGTGTGCAGGTAATCTCTTTGTGCAGTGTTGGATCGATGTTACAGAGCTCTGGCAGCTATTGAGCATTTATCATCAATTAAAGTTAAACCTGCCTGACATTTGTTTTGACCACTAGTTTAAACACGACCAACTGAGCAAAAAAAGTGGGGCTGCAATTTCCAAACCCCAAGGACCACATGAAACTTGAGCGCTCCTGCCTTCAACCCGCCTCGCTTCAGCTGAACAGGGCTGCAAAATGAGTGCAAACAATGGTGCTGTCAGAGAGGCTGTGCAAATGAAATATGCAACAGCTTTGTGGGATAAGAAATGTATTCCGTTTGTTCCCTGGAAGCCCCCCAAATCCACAATTCAAAGTCTACTGCGCACTCACGAGCGGAATATAAACACGTCAAGGAGGAACTGGTTGAGTTGCCCTTTAACGACGAGCCGTGTGAATGCCTATGGGGTGACATGTGGTATGGTGCGTGCTGGGCCTTGTCATGACAAACCGGCAGGACTAGTTCCGCCACTGATGACAAATCTGCCATTTTGCCTTAATGGCTGCACTCATTTTCCGCTGTGCTCTCCATCTTGTAGAAGTAGGTCTGCCATAAAGACACGCAATGGACCGAGGCCAAGTGCAGATTGACGGGCCAGAAGGCATGAATCAGACTGACTCACAAATCAGGAGGAAGATGCTGAAGTGACATCTGACATTCTCACATTTACAGCAGGTGGTACTGGTGCAGCACTTCTTGTACCAGCAGGGTGGACTAATAAGTGACCTTAAGTTAGTTTGGCACAGCTCGGCTGAAGTTGGTGGAACTGCTCAGTTCCTCCAACACCAGCCAAGATGAACTAATGATTGTAATTTGTCTGCACCTGAATTTCAAGAGATGTCACCCTGCCCTGTTTCCCTCTGCGCCTCCTGTTCGGTCTCTCTATGGTCTTTTTCTTTGCACTCCTCCTGCTCATCTCCTTCTTTTATGTCCCACTCTTGAGGACAGATGGGAGTCTGGATATCGAGGTGCGTGACCTAACCAAACCTCCAAGCCAAAGCTAATTGAATTCTTCACCCTTGGCTGCCCTCGTCGCTCCATTCTGTTACGCTATAACTAGCATCTCTATTCGGGTTGAATGTGTTGACTCTGGGCTCCTTTTGAACTGACCGCTATTTAGCTCTGCTCTATTATATAGACTGCTCCTATATATTGTGTTTTTTATGTTTTTGTTTTATATGTACTTTTCTTATGTGTAGTACTTATTGTGTTTTTATGTTTTATGGTATGTGTAGTACTTATTGTGTTTGTATGTTTTATGTTTACTGTATGCACCTATACACCAGAGCAAATTCCAGGTAGGTGTAAACCTACTTGGCAATAAATACAATTCTGATTCTGATTGAAGTTGAACCTGAGACACAGGGATGTGCCTAAACCAATCCGAGGTCGCAAAAGATGGGTGCACTTCTGCTTCCTGGGGCATATTAGCTGTGATGGAGGAAATCCCAGCATCTTTTATTCTGAGGAAATGGACCAGTGCCCCTCTGGAGAACACCACTGGCAGCCTTCCCAGCCTAATTTAGCCTCAGTATAGACTCCTGGATGTGCCCGTGTTGGCTCCTAGCCATTACATGTTCTCTTACCAACACCTCAGCTCGACTCTTCAAAGTTGCAAGTGCCACTGTGAGACAGGAAATGCATTCAGCGCCTAGCCCAGTGACTAAACCCATTTCTCTGTGATCTGTGATCATTTCAGTGTTTTGTTGCTGGGATTTCGCATTTCAATGAAATCAATAGGACAGGCATTGGGATAACACAAACCCTTGTGTTATTACATAAGATAAGAGTATGATTTCAGATGAGCACTATGGCCCTTTCAGTGTCTCACAAAAAATGACCTTGTCAACTTTATGTCAGATCACTCCAACCTTGCCTGAAATTTCCTGATATGAAAGCTGATATGAAATGAGACTATTACATCCAGAGCCTTTTTTCACCCTTTTTTCGGTAAATGGATGGATACGCGGCAAAACCAGATGACCTGATTTACGTGCTGTTTAGATAGACTCCCAGTCCTCTCAGCAGCACGGCAACGATCCGCCAAAATGACCTCCTCCTCCTTTCTACTCAGAGGAAGAGCAGACATCTGTGTGCTCTGGACTATTCATTCAATATTCATTAGCCTTCCAATTACCTTGCTCTCTCCCAGTGATTAGGGCCACTGTAAAACAGAGTGCCATCACTCACTCTAAACAGCATCTCTGCTGGCCCAGATTCAGTTAAGACTCAACAGCACTCATTGCCGGTAGCAGATCTCATGGCACTTAGAAAAATGCCTTTTGTTTACATTCCTCAACAAATTCTTCCCAGCACAATTAAATCCAACACAAGGACATGGTGCTAAATTTACTGATGGCTGGACCTGTATACTTTCTTATGGGGAGTGTGGCTAAGCCCGGGTGTTCTGGCACAGTGTGAGTAAGTGTGGTTGTAATTGGGCTGGACAGTTGGTCGACACCTCATCAGGCATTAGACTCATCGATGACGGCTGCGCACGCCGCCAGGGCTCCTGGCCAGACTAATATTTTGAGGTGGAATGAGACGGCTGGCCTCAGATGCTCCTGAGGTAAACAACACACCTAGTCATAAACATACTCGGGTTTATGTTCATGATCTCATACAAACCTATGCACCTGTGCAAAACTGCATATGCAGAGGAGTACATACACTGCAAGTACAGTGTACATTTATATTTACATTTACAGTACATTTATAAATATTGTTACCATCTGTTCATATGGATTCCTTGACGAACACATGCACATACATACTTTTTTACCGCAAGAACTTGGAAACGACGTTCACTTACACTCTGCCTCAGAAGGTTCCT
>NC_045170.1:12609986-12629986 GCF_900700415.2 Clupea harengus
CGTTTTTGGGTGTGCGTTCGTGTGCGCAATTACATCAAACAGTCAACAGATGGCAGACTGAGGTAGTTCATTAGCATTCAGAACACCCCCACTGTGGAGAGGAGGAGTGGGCAGCAAGACAACGGCTGACTCTGGGCGCGAATCCGGCCCTGATCTGGCACAGATCCGCATCCGATCGGGCCAGGTTCTTTACTGAGTCAGCCTCTAGCCGGGTGGCCATTATGGGCCCCGAGGAGCGATGGCCCCTGTGCTGCCTGCTTTTCTACCTCATTTCTTCATTGGTTAATTAATCGTGTTGTTTGCACGGGGAGTCAGCTGGTGACTCAGGTGCGCCGCTGAGAAGAGCAGATAGGTAAATAACTAACGGACGCAATTGTACGACGGGCTTCACGCTGAGGCAAAATGCGATTAGGTCTATCTGGAATGAAACTGTTCGTGAATCTCCTTGCAACAGTGCAGGCAGTTTATTAATCAGCATGCCATTGGGTAACTGTGCGTGTTGAATTATAATAAATGACAGGGGCTAACCCAGATTCAGTTATGGTAGGCCTACAGATTTTTTAGTGGGCAATATAAATGCAGGCTAAAGTGTCTGTCTATATATAGGGTATATATACTCCGTTTATGGTACTTCAGTGGTGGAATGACCTACCTAGTGCTCATTTGAAAAGTGTCACCTTTTAAAACATCATCTGTCTAATCAGTTAATTTGTTATTATTATTATTAGTAGTAGTAGTAGTGTTGTTAATTGATTGTATTTACTTTAAATCGAGCATTTCTATTGTTTATATTTCTATTGTTTCTTATTGTTTTTTATCTTATGTTTTTCTAATGTTTTGTAATTTGTTTTGGACAATAGCCTATGCTAAATAGTGTAACTATAATTATAACTATAACTAAGTGTAACTTTTAAGTGTAACACATTTCCAAACAAAACAGCCAGACTTTTTTCCAGTATTATCTTATATAGGTAACGTAAGTTTACAATGTGATACTAGTTTAGTGACCATGAGCAAAGACCAGTTAAACAGGGATGAATATACAATTACGGTAATTCAGAACGGTGGTAGAAGTTCCCTAACTTTTCAGACTGTGAAACTGTGACGCCCTTTATGACATCACAATCTCCGCTCCACTCTGAATGGCGCATTCGAACGGATTGGGGAACTAGACGCCGACCACTGTAGCTACTTACAAGAGCGGCTGTATCAGTAGCGCACATAGCGAGGAGGACATACCTGTATGCGCAACTAACGCCCAGTACGGGAAGGGCTTTTAAATGCTTTTATGTCAGAAGCCGACTGTAGGACCGACATCAAGGAAACAAGTCGCCAGTGTGTGGGGCAAAACCACCGCTCTTTGCTGACAGGTTTTGCCCTCGGGTTGTTCACGTTTTCAACAAAACCATTCAGAGGAATATTTGATTATCAGTAGTCTGATCGGAGTAAACTGGACTGTTCAAGAAGAATGTCGAAAGACGGCGCCTCAGATGTCTACTTTACGGCGAGGAGTTGGGCGATTGCAGCCGTAATTGTTATCATGCTTCAAGGTAAGAAAGAAGCAAAAGCACTTTGTTTACACGCTGCTGTCTAGATACCTGTGCGTGTTGTTTCCCTTGAAGTAGTCTACCCGTGGGTATTTATTTCGTCAGTTTCGGTCATTAGCTGGATCGTCTGTTATCCGACAAGTACTCCGTGAAGTCAGCCGTCCCATGTGAATGCACAGCAACTCACAGGGCTGACAATGCCATTTCTTTGGCTGTATCTTATAACAGGCTGTTGCCCGAAAACAGCGTATTATCACAACATCTTTTAACATACCCCGAAGTAGGTATCGGCTACCTTTATCCTGTCTTTCTGTACGCCATGTTACGCAAAGGTGTGGCCTCCCGGGGTATTTAGTCATCGAGCGCGATGGTAGCAGCAGGTGTGATTATTCTTAAACATTCGATGTAGCTAATCCGTTCGGGTTTTTCTCATATAGTAACCAGGCAAGACATCATTAGTAAGATGAATGAAGGAAAACTAAACTCACCGAGCGATCTCTATATGCAGCGCCACAGAATTAAACAGGTTTTAAGTGGCTGTTCAATGGATGTTGTTACAATATAAGAATCGGTAGAAAGCAACAGGATGTTGTCATTGGCACCGCTCGGACGTCGCAACGCTGATATTAGTCTACTGATTAGATAAATAGCCATCTTCCTTAGAATGGATGGCTACGTTTAAAAGTTGGAAGAATTTTTTGTGTAATGACCGCCGAAATTATTAAAATATAAATATATTTTAACTACGTAATAACGAATTTGTTACCTTATTTATTTGATACTGGTAGTGGAACTGTTGAGACTTGATGCCAGACGATCAAACGACACTGCATAGTTCCACAGGTGCATGTGAAGACTAGGCTACTGATGTTTTAAAAACATAAATATCTGTTGATTTCATCTGAAATGAGACAAGATGAGAAAATTAAGTTGGTCATATGAACAAAGTTTTAGGGGTATTTCTTTTCCAGAAACCACCCCTTATCTCGTACCAGTCTGACTGCATTCCTTCATCTGTTAGAGAATCGGTTGGTGGCTACATAGTTCTGGTGGCTATGATTCATTACCATCAGTCTCCCTCAAGTTATCCCTAGTTTGTTTATATAGGTCAAAGTGGTTGGTTGTCATGGAGATCCACAGACGTGGGGGCATTGTGGTTTCCATCTTGTATGTTAGATGTTGCAGGCACATAGTTGGGGCCACCCTACCACATTGCCATTTCTATTCTTGCTGTCCTCTGCCTACATTCTCTCAAAATTCAGATTAATATAGAACCTATTCAGCCCCTAAGATATCTAGGGAGACACTCTGTGGGCTTTTTCAATTTATACTGTCTCAGCCACAAGGCCTGTGTGCAGAGTTGCTTGCTGGAAGACAATGGGCTGTAGTTTCCATTTAACTCATGGATTAGGATGAAACTGGCACAGAGACGGGAACTCTCTCTGTCTGTTCCCCACGCACACCCACAGAGGGGAGGGAGATGGGAGCCCTCGTTTCAATGAATGGCCATTCTCCTCAACCTTGCCTTTTTTTGTTGCCGAGGCTCCGGCGCTTTTGTTGCTCCTGCTCTAGCCACTGGTGAATTCAAAGGCAGCTCGCCCCACCTCTCTCACCCTCAGCTCGGGGCCTCATTGTTTATGGAGGCCAGCGTGTGAGACTCCAGCAGCAGGAGAAAAAAAAAAATCTCTTTCTGTGAAAATGTTTAAACACCCGCAAAAAAAAGAGGAAAAAAAAAAAAGAGAGCCATTGCCTCACCCGACCACAAGCGCTCACCACTGGTTCCCGTTGTGTTCCCCTGGGGAATTTTTTGGAGTCGAACAGTTTCTTGATGGAGGGTTTTAATTTGAAAAAAAGGGGGACAAAAAAAATCTTGCCGTAATAAGTTCCTGCTGTCTCATGCAGAAGTAAATGAAACCACAGCAGGCTCATTGCACTGCTCACTGAGATACTGAGAAGAAGGGAAAAAACCAACTGTGCAACAACATGCATAACGCAGAGAATGACCAGAAAGAAGGCGGTGTCATTTCCAAGAACAGTGGGGCTTTTTAAAGTAAGGTAAAGGCTGAGAATCTATCAGCATGTACGTGCATTCTGTAAATAATGCAGGTCATTCAATTCACCCAACCCCTTGCCCCTCTCCCCCCCCACACACACTTTCCTGCCCCCCGAGGAGAGGTTCCTGCCTCATTGAAGGGCCGTGTCACAGAGGACAACTGTTAGCAGGGTTGTAAGGGGCTCCTGACTCCCACCAGTCTTCTGTAGATAAAACCCACATTAAAGAGATGGATTTGTGTGTGGGCCCAGCCAGCGGCCTTTCTCCTCACCCATCCACCTTCCGTTAGAGTCCAACACTTGTTTCTCTCTCTCTCTCTTTTCTGTCTTCCTTGACATTTCTTCGCTCTCCTTCACTGCTGCAGCCCTGGTCATTTGCGTAGGTGATGCCAAATCCCTGTGTGTCTGTGGCTCGGCGGGGATCAATGTGGCATTGTAAGGCCACAGGAATCATTTGAGGAATGCTTTTGGCAGGGAGAGCAATGGGTTTCTGGTTGGAAATACATTCAAAATGCAAAATGGCTTTCTGATTGTGTTACCCTCATGCACAGATAGACAGTAAATAGCCTTTGATCCTACTCCCGAAAGTATGCTCACTGTCAACGCGGAACATACTGCTGTTTTAATTGTTTTTTGCCGGGGGTTCGCCACAGGGCAATAAAAACTTAATTTCGCCCCGGATGACCTTGGCAATTTACAATCGTGTTAGCAGCTTTGTCGACGATAAATCTACGTGCTCCAGGAAGAGATTTGGACTTCCATGACCTCATTTCCCAAGGTCTGGTTTCGATCAAAGATGGGGGGGGGGGGGGGGGGTGTTAGCAGTTGCCCTCACTATAGACTACAGTTGTTTCTGAATAGCAGCTTTGGACAACTATGTTCCTTGGCTGCAACCACTTAGCTGAGTTGGATGGCACAGCAAGGGCATTTTATATGCGCCCCCCAACACACACGTGTGCGCACACACACACACACACACACACACACACACTCGACTCTGCCTTCAGTCTCCGCAGTAGCTCATTGAGATTCAGAAGGGAACCGAGCTGGGAGAAGTTTAGGGGAGTCTGGCAAGCCAGTATTTCAGAAAGCCGTGTGGGTGACAGCGGCACGACAGAAGGTGTTTTCTAGCCACTGAAGTTATGCCGTGTCCTTGGGAGAAGGGAGTAAGTCAAAACATCCAGCACTCCCCCGCCTCCCCAAAGCAAATAGGCTGGAGAGCATCAGCCAGAGGGCCGCATCTGGTCTGGGAGATTGCGCAGACAGGCGCAGCAACTTACCCAGAGAGAAGTTCATTGCTGCTGTTGATGGTATTATAAAGCAAACGAGTCGACGCGTCACCATGCCAACAAACAAACAAACATACAAACAATCGAAAGCCACCTGTGGAATGGCTTGTACCTGCGGTGCCCTCGTCGGCGCTTGACCTTTCGGCAAATGGCTCTCCTGCCGCTCCTCCAGCTGTCACGCTGCATTCCTTTCTGCTTTGTTGTGATGCTGAACATCTGGAGGGTGAGGTTGCGACTGCAGAGGAGCAGACCCTGGGGAGCCATCAGGGGCTCACATTGCACAAACGTTAGCCTTACCACAGGGGCGGCAGCTCTCACAGGAATCTCAGCGCAGGGCCAGAGACGTGCGCGGACCCCCCCCCCCCCCCCCCCCCCCCCCCCGCCGCACTATGAAACACATGATAATGAGGCATGGTGTTCACAGAATCACACCCTTAGAGACGGAGACAGGGAGGCACCACTGCGAGGCACCCACACACACACACACGCACACACACACACACATACGCCTAATCCCTCATATAAATACACTAGGAAACACACACAAAGACAGACACACGTACACACAAATACTATGTACGCCCTCATACACACACACACACACACACACACAAGAGATGGCACTGAGACTCTGGCCAGTCAGCGGCTCTTCAGTACTGTGGCTGAGCTTCAACAGGCCCTGGGTTGGCCTCTCTCTTAGTCCCCGGCTATTCTAGGAGCTTTATGGTGGTAGAGACTGTACTGCATCTCAGTTAGTATGCAAGACAGTAGGGGAAGTAAGAGAGAGAGAGAGATAATGAAAAAAAGAGAGAGAAACTCTGAATCAAGCAGCTGTCACACACATGCATTCCTCTGTGTATCTGCTGGATTAAGGAGCTTTCAGAGGCAATTTGGGCACTTTGCAGAAATGCTGATTTCAGAAATCCCCTGTTTTCTATGTGCCTTTCTCTTTTTCTCCCTCTCTCACTCTCACACAGACGCCGACACCAATACACACACACACACACAACTGTCTCCACTGTGAGCCACTGAGTCGTGACTGTGGTACTCTATGAGACACCCAACCAAGCCTTTGAACACTCCACACCCTCTACTGTGCCACACTCTGCAGTGGAGATGGGCCATGCGCCGTGGCACCATGTTGGAAATGGGGGCTGTTAGTGTGAGGCGGGCGGTTCTGATGGCACTGCACGCCTGGCAGCAGCAACAGCAGAGTGCCAGAGCTGGGTGCCATGTGAGGGGCTGCGTTATGGGGCGAGGCCTGGCACGCACGCCTGCTCAGTGTTAAAGGGGAAGAAGAGAGAGAGAGAGAGAGAGAGAGAGAGACGGGAGGGAGGGAGGGAGGTGGGGGGGGGTTTAGGCTTAGTAACGACATGGCAGGGATTCCAGCGCCAGCTTCAGTGCTGTGACTCACAGACGGAGAGAGAGAGAGAGAGAGAGAGAAGTGTAACACATCCAGCCAGAGGGGGTGTTATGGCTGGCCTCTCAGAGGGGTCATGAGGAATTGTGTGTGTGTGTGAATGTGCGTGTGCCTATTTGTGTTTATTCATTTCAATGTGTAGACAATGTGTGGGTGTGGAGGCATTTATATCTTTATCTGTAGGTATTTGCATGCATTTGTGTGCGCATGCCTGTGTACGTGTGTGTGTGTGTGAGAGAGAGTGTGTGCTGTGAGTGTGTGTGTGTGTGTGTGTGTGTGTGTGTGTGTGTGTGTGTGTGTGTTATGTGCTGATAAACCAGCTTCACAAGCATTCCCTCTGAACGCCTGCAGGGCTTAGACTTAGTGCGGGTGTTTGACATGAGGACATTTTCCATCTCTGGTCGAAGATGTCGAGATCATGCTGCTGGAATTTCCAATGCCCCTTTGCTTGCCAGAGCAGTGCCGACTGTTTTCCCCGTATGCTGCTGGTTCCCTGATTGCTTTAGAGTGTGTGAGTGTGTTTGCTTTGTTTTAAATGGCTGTCTGAATGCCTCAGGAAGAGCTTTGGTTTATGGCCATCTACTTGTGCATTAAATGGCTTGTATGCCATTTACGTATGTGTTTATCAGACTGTGGATGAAAACAGAGGCTGTGTGTGTGTGTGTGTGTGTGTGTGTGTGTGTGTGTGTGTGTGTGTGTGTGTGTGTGTGTGTGTGTGTGTGTGTGTGTGTGTGTGTGTGTGTGTGTGTGTGTGTGTGTGTGTGTGTGTGTGTGTGAGAGAGAGAGAGAAAGAGAAGGTTTGGCAGACGAACCTCTCTGTGTGTGGAGGTTTTGAATCAATACAGGTTACCCCACTGGTTCCTGCATTCCATTACCTTATATGGGCAGCAGAGCAAGACGGTGCAATTACTGTGGGCTGCGAGGATATTTCACATGATGGTTCCCTCCGTTACACACTCCTTCTCTTCCCTCTGTCTCTCTGCCTCTGTCGCTCTCATTTGCCTTCTCCCTCCATTTCTATCCCTATGTCATCTATCTCCTCCTTTCTTCCCTTCTTTAGTTTGTTCTCCAAACCCCTTTTTGTCTCCCTCTCTTTCTCTCCCTCCCACCTCCCACCCCCCACCATCTCTCTCTCCTCGGTGTCTCATGACACTGTTTCTACTCATCAACCTAACTTCTTTCCTCCCTCCATGCCTGAAATCATCCTCCTCCTCTTCCCACCTCCATTCCTCTCCTCCCCTCCCCTGCCCTTCCCACCTTCGTGTTTTCGATGTCATTCTTTCCCGGCTGAAAGAGCACGCTGATAAGCCTTTTCGAAAATGAAACCAGGGGAAAGTGTAACACAGGTTTTTTCCGCTTTTTAGCAGTCAAATGGCAGCCAATAAAGGCTCCATGGTAATGCTCCCGGCCGGCATTGACGACCTCAAAGTGGCTGGACGTCTTCCCAGTCGCCAGTGTTCAGGAATTGGTTCCTATCGATCGCCTGGGCTGTTGATATTCAGCACAACGCACGTCTGGGATATACCGGAGTGCGGAATGGAGAGATAAACATCCCAACAGCCTAGTCATAAAAACTAGTCCTCCTGCTGTTTTTCTGCCCTCCCCCCCTTCCACTTGTCTCTCTCCTCTGTCTGTTTTACTTCTGAGCTTGTAAAAAGGCTTACCAGAATGATCATTTGTGAAAGCTAAATTGGCTTTTTGCCTTCTATCTCTGGCTCTAAACTCTTCCCACACTCTCTCTCTCCATTTTTCTTTGTCTGTGTCTTTGTCCTTCTTCACACATTTTAAAAAGGAAAAGCACAGAGATTATGCTCCTTCTCTCCCTCTTCCTCCCTTCCGCTCTCTCTCCCTCTCCCTCCCTCGCTCTGCTTATATCTG
Organism: Clupea harengus; assembly: GCF_900700415.2. Classification (NCBI taxonomy): domain Eukaryota; kingdom Metazoa; phylum Chordata; class Actinopteri; order Clupeiformes; family Clupeidae; genus Clupea; species Clupea harengus. The sequence goes on from NC_045170.1 coordinate 12,618,173, forward strand.
CTTTTCTCTTTCATTTTTCTGCCTGAAAAAATCCATCTCCCTGCTTTGCTTCAGTGGAGGATGACTGCTGGGAAGGTCACGAGTGGTCATGTTTATTTTAGTTCTTATCTCTAATGGTGACCCCCCTCAACATGCCTCAATCTTCTGATCTCTCTCTCTCTCTCTCTCTCTCTCTCTCTCTCTCTCCCTCTCCCTCCCTTCTCACCAACGCCCTCCTCTCCTCCCCTACTCTTCTCTCTACATCTCTCTGTCCTTTACTCACCCTCAATCACTGCCCCCTCCCTTCACTCCCTCTCTCTCACTCACTCACTGACTCCCTTTACTCACTCACAGACGCCAACACTCCATTTCTATGTTATCTTTGCAATTCAGCTTTCTGTAAGCTGTTCCCGGCGATCTACATTCACTGACTATTTTCCAGTCTAACGGACACCCGTAGCTCTAGCCGTCTCCCCCTCCCACCCCATAACCAACTCTAACCCCCCCTCCCTTCTGCTATTCAACAGACTCCAGCTTGTTGAAGTGATAAATTGGACCCCCGTATTAGCCATGTATGTAAATATTATTCCAAATCAGCCGATTATGTCGCCTCTCTCTCCCGTCTCTTCCCGGCACGTTTTTTTTCCCCCTCATTGTGAGCCTGCAGACGCTGAGTGATCATCTGTCATTCAGACACGCTGGCTGGCATTGGGGTGGCGTGGTGCTGATATCACTGTGGGGAAAGTGTTCATCCTGCTCTTTCTCTTTCTCTCTCTCTCGCTCTCTCTCTCTCTCTCTCTCTCTCTCTCTCTCTCTCTCTCTCTCTCTGGCTTTGAAGGCACCTGTTGCTTTGGTTTTCACCTTTTCCAGTCTCTTGATTTGTCTTGATTTGTCACTCACTCTCTTCTCTCTTTTGTCGTTGGTGGGGTCGGGCGGGTGCCTTTCTGTGGGGCAGGTGTCGGCGTTTGTGGTCAGTTTCAGGTTGATGTGTCTTTTTGTGTGAGAGGCTTTTTTGTGTTTGCTGGTTTGGGTGTGGTTGGGAGAAAGAGAGGGTCATAGTCACCCTCCCTAAACACACACACACACACACAGACACTCTCTCTATCTCTCCCACCCCCACCCCCTCCCAGACACACACACACACTCTTTCCCCCCCCCCCCCCCCTCCCAGACACACACATGCGTGCACTCATACAATAAACAATACACACTCAGCCCCTCAGTGCGTCTACCCATAAGTTGTTTCAGTGTTGTGCTGGAGGAAATGACATCATTTCTGGGTGTCTGCTCCCGTATCTGCCCTGACCTGCCCCGACTGGGTCAAATCTCTCTCCTGTGCCTCCCCCTGGCTGCCTGCCAAACTGCAGCCTAGGGGCTCCGGGAGAACCAGGTCATGTTTTAGTGTGGGTACCCATGTGTCTGCTCACACTCCTAATGTGACTGGTCTGGGCTGTATGGGGGACTCATTGTTTATTTATACATGAGGACTCAGTGCACATGTCTAAGGTGTATCATAGAGAGAGAGAGAGAGAGTGTTGTGCAAGTAAGTGACTGTATTTGTCGATATATTGATTTGATACAATGCATATTATTTGAGTTTATGTCAGTGAACTCTTCTGTGTGTGTGCTTGCGCATACATGAATTCGGTTCCCTGTGTTTCTGTGAATACTGCACTATGTGTGTGTGCACTCATGCATAAACTTCTGTTTGTGTTTATTTTTGTGAATACTCTATTATGCATCCCATGCATTTGTGACCCAGTGAACCATGTATGCGTATGCGAGTGTGTGTGTAACCCCCCCCCCCCCTGCAAACACACACACACACACACTCCACTTTAATGACATGTTGTGTTTCCAAGACCACAGGCCTGTAGTCCGCCCCCCTGCTGTGGGCTGTGGCAGGTCATCCACAATCCCATCAATCCCCTGGTGTGAGTAAACACAGGTCTTTGACCGGCCTGAGATTGGGTCCGTCCCCGCTCTATCAGCGCGAGGAAGATGGAGCGCTCCGGTGCTCGGCCGGCGGAACACGGCCCAGTGCCGGCGACCGCCGCGCCGGGGTGGCGTGATTGATGGAGCCACAGATGTGGAGGTTCGCACATTTCGGGAGCACACACACTGCAGGGTGTGTGTGCGTGTGCGTGTGTTAGGGGGTGAAAGCGGGTACTGACATCTCTGGCTTTCGTCGGTATAAAGCACTTGGTCCTATTTGCTGGTCCGAACTGGAGTGCGATTATTTCCGCCTCCCCTTGCCCCCACTGGTTTCTTTTCACATTACATTATGTGGTTGCAAACCATGGTCAGTTTTTGTCATCAACACTTAAGCAACGTGTAGCCTTTATTTATCAATGTTGCTAGGGAACAACAGAACAGAAAGAAAGATGGAAAGCTGCACACTTTCTTCATCTTTTTATTAAATTGGTCATTTTCGCTCAGCCCCAAGTGATGCGAGTTGCCTGGATATGGAGTTTTTTGCGGAGACGGGCGACAATGCAAGATAATTTGCAGCTTTGCTTGCAGAGCATACAGGCATACCCTCGAGCATGAGAATTTGGCTCCATCAGCGGTCATGATTAGCATTTACTTCCTGGTTTTAGATTGGATACTTTCACACCAAATATGAACTGTACTTGAGTTCAGGTGAACCGTACATCTGGAGGACTTTGGTACGATCCTTTGGTGCGCACCGGAGTTCGGAAAACAGACTTCACATTACATGTAATGGAAAGAAATAAATGGCTCAGGCGGACTCCAGTCTGCACCAAAAAAGGCACCCTTAGGGCCTGTGACCACCTGTGTCGAAATCATATTTTTAATCTGCTGAGCACTGAACAATTTCAGTTAGCTAATTAGGGTTGTTAGTTAGCGTAACCAATGCTAATATCTGTAAGTGCTGGTAGATTGTTTTGGTAACCTAGCAACAATAAACGGTTGTAATAAATGCTCTGAAAATGATGTTGTGGGTGCTGCTTGCGCAAAACAAAGGCATTTGGTGGGCTCTGGTTTGTTTTACCCCTTGGTGTGATTCATTTTGGCAGGTATGAACACAGTCATGGTACTCAAGATCGTTGAGAGGAGGTGGTCTCAGTCTACTCCCAAACAGACTCTAAACGGTTCCTTTAGCCAGGTGTGCTTTGCATTCTGGAATGCGGCAGAGCACTCAAACCAGAGCCTGTCCATTTAGAATTTCTCTGACGCAAACTGTATCAGCTAAGCTCATATAGCACAAGTTGCAGCTAGCTGGAGGATGAACCGAGGTTGCACTAGTATTTTCAAGACATTTCCCTTGATGTGCATTCTGCATTCTGTTCTAGGTTTGCCTTGTATATTGCCCAGATAATTACCACGGTTATGAGCAAATGCCAACTCTGCCGAAATAAGAAATAAGCACTAGTCCAGAATACAGGACCTCTCCCTATTTTCACTTGCTAAGCCGCAGAAACATCTGACCTATAAGTGGAGTGAACGCGGGAGTTTCAGGTGATTTGTTCACTTAGATTTTTCTCTGTTACCGCTTTTTGACCTTGGTCAAGCTAACTTTCCACCAGTTTTGAGTGGAACTTTTGTAATCAATGATGTAAGGCAAGATGGCGGATCGCATTGATTACTTGCAAGCTTTTGCTTCCTCTCCAAACTGTAGAATGTCATGCCCATTGATGTCGCCACGGTTTGCCATGGGAAAATGCTCCAAGTTTACAAACTCATCAACCGATTCGGATCAGAGCAAAACAAAACTATAGGTGTGAAAACGCCATTAATGTCATCTGTGTCGTGGGCCCAGGCAGTGCAGGTTGACGAGAGACAGATATGGGCTCCATGTTCTGTAGGTAATGGGCAACATTGCATAGAGTCACAATGGAGTTTGAGAGGCAGTCGGTAAAAGGGTGAAAATATGGAAAATGCAGTGCGGCGGTGGAGGATGGGGTGTTTTTTTCTTCTTTCTTTTCTTTTCTGTACTGCAGAGGAAAGGTAGACCATGAGCCCAGGAGAAGTAGACGATGCCTTTGTCATATTTCACGCCTGAGGCAAAATCAGTGGGAAATAAATGGAGGTCAGGGATGTGGTCTTTTGAAGGGAATCAAAGTGCTGGAGAAAACCAGTCAGATGGTAAAGAGAGGTGCTTCCCACAAGCCTTCCTTGCCTTGCTGTGCATTCATGTGGATTTCAGGTTTAACAACAGTTGGGTCAATCAAATGTCTTCTTATGAACCTCTTCGTAAATTGTTTTCCCTGGGGAGGCATTCGGTTTGGGAGAAAAATTGTTTTTCTTCAGACTTATTTCTCAACAAACAGTCCAGCGTTTGCTGTGATTTTATTTATTTATTTTTCTAAACTGCATTTGAATGGAATACCATTGAGCCCTAATGGAGATTGGGTGATGGAAAAGGCCTGATAAAATTCCACCCCCTGACGCAGTGGCACAGGGAAATGTCAGTGCTTCTTCTGTGCCTATGGTTGAAGCCATAGCCTAGTTCAGGAGGGGAGGGGGCCACTTGTGGATCCTGAGCATTACGTGATAGCCATCAGTCTGTCACAATTGTGTGTGTGTGTGTGTGTGTGTGTGGCGGGTGAAGCGGTTGATTTGGAGTCAGAACCGCTGAGGTTAAGCATGTTTTGGGCCACACATAGATCTCTCGAGGGGGAGAGGCTACCCTAGAGGGGCTCTTGACCCGGGTCTGTCTGCCTCCGGACGTAGGACCGACTCCCAGCGAGCGCTGAGCTCATTTCAACTCTGACGAAAGAAATTATGTAATCTCTCGCTCAATCTCTTACCCCGCCATGGAGTGCGGTGACCTCATGGCCTCGTATTGTTTTGCCCACCCGCAGTCTAATTTTACACACTTGGTAGCAATTTGGTTGCAGATAAGAGCACTGTTTTCCTAAGCCGCAAGACAAAAGGCAGCCAAAAGTCAAAAAGCTGCCTCCATTTACTTACCCCCCCCTCCACCCCCTTCCCCTCTCATTCACTCAATCCCTTCCATTCTCTCACTCACTAACTCACAAACACACTCACTCAAACCCCCACCCCTCTTTTACTTTATCCCTTCCTCTCTCTCTCTCTCTCTCTCTCTCTCTCTCCCTCTGTCTATTGGGAGAAGGGAAGGGCAACGTCAAGATAAGAGATGCCCCAAGATGCCCCAAGATTCTCTATCAGCCCTAATGGAGCCGACTCTCTCTATTGAGCTGAAGGAGGTCCAGTCTGATGGACTGCCTGGCGGGGTGTGTGTGTGTGTGTGTGTGTGTGTGTGTGTGTGTGTGTGTGTGTGTGTGTGTGTGTGTGTGTGTGTGTGTGTGTGTGTGTGTGTGTGTGTGTGTGTGTGTGTGTGTGTGTGTGTGTGTGTGTGTGTGTGTGTGTGTGTGTGTGTGTGTGTGTGTGTAGAGGGTGGGGGTAATCTTGATGCAGACCACATGGAGGTCAGTTTAGTGGAAGTCATAGAGACTAACCTTAAGGTGCCTAGTGATGATGCCAGCTGTTGGAGAGTGAGAGAGAGAGTGAGAGAGAGAGTGAGACAGTGAGTGAGACAGTGAGTGAGAGAGATTGACCGTGGAGGCAAGAGGAGACTGTAGAACACAACTGCAGACTGTGAAACATAGAGCCTGCTGTGCCTGGCTGTGTTCAGTCCAGCTGAACGCGCACGTAGTTCTGTGTTGTGCAATGGGAGGATTGGGATTTCTGTTCCTGCTGTGAGAAGCCCTTCTCTCTCCTGCCCAGACACACACACACACACACACACACACACACACACACACACACACACACACACACACACTCAAAAATCATGTATGTGTGCAGACAGACTCAGACATGATGCAACCTCTGCGCCTGCCTCTCCCCAGTGGGCCCTTGTGGTGTTTCAGGACCCCCACAGTGCCCCCCCCCCCCCCCCCCCCCCCCACCCCCACTCCTGCACTGCTGCTGTGTTCAGCCCTACTCTGCGCGTGGGCGATGCGCGTGCCGGCACTGCTTTCTGGGGGAACTCGGAGCGGAGAGGAGAGGAGCAGAGGAGGGGGGCCATCTGGGCTTGCGTCCACACACATCCACACACGCACACACGCACACACACACACACACACACATAGATACACACACTCGCATACATCCATTGCACACACACACACACACACACACACACACACACACACACAATCACAGACGTTGCGAATCAAGCGTTTCCCTCTGGACCACCCCTCCCCTTTCCCTCCCGCCGCTCACCCCTCCTGCGGCAACAGCGCAGCGACTTTAGCCAGACTTTTGTGCCGGGGAGAAGAGATGTTTGATTGCCAGTCTCTCTCTCTCTCTCTCTTTCTCGCTCTCTCTCGCTCTTTTGGTCTCCCTGTTTCTCTCTCTCTCTCTCTCACACACACACATATACTCTTTCTCTTTTTCTCTCTCTCTCTCTCACACCACCTCACACACATACACATACACACATCTTCTCTTATCTCTCACTCTTTTGGTCTCCCTCTTTAAATCTCTCTCTCTCTCTCTTTCTCTCTCTCTTTCTCTTTCTCTTTCTCTTTCTCTTGCTCTTGCTCTTGCTCCCTGCCCTTCCCACACACAAACCCTCACTGGCATCCCTACTGCGCGTAGAGTTTGTCAGCGATTCATTAATTCGTCATCATCATCATCATCATCATCATCACCATCGTTGCTCTGAGCTTGGGGGCCACCGAGGGATTGCTGATTTCTTTTTTTCCTCTCCTCCGTTTCCTCCCCCTCCTCCCTCGTTCCTCTCCCTCCCTCACTCTCTCTCTCTTCTCTCCTCTTTGAGGCAGAGGGGAAATGGCTGCAGGCAGTGAACAAGGGAGGGAGAGAAAGTGACAGAGAAAGGGAGTGAAGGGGAGAGAGAGAGAGAGAGAGGGAGGGAGGGAGGGAGGGAAGGAAGGGGAGAGAGAGAGAGAGAGAGAGAGAGAGAGGGAGTGAAGGAGAGAGCAAGTGGTGGAAAAAAAGAAGGAAGGCTGTGACGCCAGGCGCGATTAGAGCTATGACACTCCCTGATTAAACACACATTTAAATAGACGCTGCCTTGGGAATAGGGAGGGAGTGGGGGAAGATATAGACAGAAAGAGAGACAGAGAGAGAGAGAGAAACGGAGGCAGAGAGACAGAAAAACAGAGACGAGAGAGAGAGAGAGAGAGAGAGAGAGAGAGAGAGAGAGAGAGAGAGAGAGTTGCTTTCATTGCCTTCACGTTGCTTTGCCTCGTTCTCCAAAGAGGTACTTAAGCTGGCATAGATTATTAATGCCTGGGGTGGAGAAACGGGGCCTTCTGCCGCTGCTCACAGCGCCATCTCATCTCCTCTGCTCCCTCTCTCTCTCCTCACTCCCTCTCTCCCTCTCCTCCATCTTCAATCCGTCCTTTTCTCTTTTACTCTGGTGCTGCCGTCTCCCTCTTCATGTTTAAAACCTACCTCCCTCGCTTCCCTGTCTATTCGCCCCTGTCCATCTCTACCTCCGTATCTCTCTCTCAATGCCTAAAATATATCCCTCTCTCTTTCTGTCTTTCTTCCTCTCTTTCTGTCTGCATTTCTACATATGGCCCACTACATTTTCCATCAATGTCAGTGCTCATCCATGTCCTGTTGGCCCCTATATGCTCAAAAAAGCACTTCAGCTTCTCTCTCTTTCTATACTTCTCTCCATCCTTCCCATCTTCTGGCCTTGTGTATTCATTCTGCTTTTTGTAATGCCCCTCAACTCATGCCATCTGAGTGGGTATTGGTTAGGACGCAGCGTCCCAGGTTGGAGTTGCCCTACTTTCTCTCTCCTGCTGTTTATTTATTCACACGCAGAGGGAGGGAGAGAGAGAGGGAGGGTGAGAGAGAAAGAGAGTCAGAGGAGAAGTGCTCTTCCCTGCGATCGACTCATTTGAGATGAGCATTTTTGACATTCCCGATCATCGTTAGCGTGCTCCTGCCCTCAGATAAAGAGGTTAAATGATCGCAGATTAGCTAGCGGTAGCGCTGGCGCTAACCCACGGGAGCCCCTCCTCTTCCCTCGAGTTTCCCCGGCGATGCAGCCACTGCTCCTGGCTTAGGGAGGACCTCTTCCTATGACAGAAGCGGAGTAAGGATGGGAGCGAGCAGAGCTGAGCAGTCAGCCCATTTCCCCCTGAGGTGCCATAATAGCATTAGCGTCAACACTGCGCCACGCTAACAGATCCAATGAGGGCTAATAGGGCGTCTCGTGACGCCAAACCCTACTGACGTGGGTGACCCTCACCCAAACGCTACACATACTGGCCCGACATGGGAATACGCACACGCACACGCACACGCACACGCACACGCACACACACTCACACACACACACTGAAACCCTATCCCCACCATGTTAACTCACACAGATGTATATTATCACAACATACAGTACATACACATTCTTACAGCATAAACACAAGCAAACCTAAACACATACACATATATCCCTGCCCACACATACACATACACATACACATACACATACACAAACTCCCCCCCTCCTTGCCCACACAAACACACACTCCCACATGCTGCTGGCCCCAGCCGCCGCATGTTAGGCTAGCCAGCCCCTAGAGCGCGCAGAGGCCCCACACACTGTGCCTGGTGTGGCTTGCAAGGGGCCGGGGAGCTTCCTGGAGCCGATCCAGGCCCCCGCACCATAGGAGTGAAGCGCTTTGATGGCTCCATTAGCCTCCGCGGCTACAGGACTTCATTAGGCAGTGCCACCCCCCACATGCCATGGGAACAGGGCGAGCGAAACCAGCCAGACTGCCGAGGACAGTCAGCCAGTGATGAGCACCTAATTAATTAGCTCGCCGGGTGCCAGAGCAGCCAGCATTGTTACTGCCGTAGGAGAGAAGGAGAGATGAGGGAAAAAATAACAACAGCAACAACAACAGCAGCAGGAGCGCAGGAAAAGCGGAAAGGAAAAAAATAAATGGTGGTAAAGAAAGGCTTGTAAATAGCTGACGAGCGATCAGTGTGGGATGGCGTTGCTTGGCAGCGTGGGTGGGTTTTTGACTGACCCTGAATCAGCTGCTGGCGGGAGCGGAAAACGAGTCAAACCAAGCGGCACGGGCCCTTTCACCAGGGCTAATGAGACACAGGTGCTGGCAATGAAAGGAGGAAAGAAAGACAGATTGAGAGAGGAGAGGGGAAAAAAGGGGGGAAAGATGAGGAGCGCTCGCAAAGAGTTGGGGAGGCGGAGAAAAAGACCATGCTGAGGAGGAGAGAAAAAAGAAACACAGGAAGAGAGCTGAGCAAATTCTCTAAAGATGGAAATAAATAAATAAATACATTAAGAATGAAAGAAAAGGAAATGATGAAGGGAAAAGATAGAACGTGATAGAATGCAATAAGAAATCTAGTAAAGGACTCTAAAGAGGAAAAAGCCAGCGAAAGAATAGCAGAAAGAGAGAACGAACGAGGCGAGCCAAGAGGGCACAAAACGCGAGCAGGAGCTGAATAAATCGGCAGACGTTGACAGAGAGGAAGAGAGAGTGAGAGGGAGGAAGAGAGAGTGAAAGAGAGAAAGAAAGAGGAGATGAGGAGAGAATGACTCAGGAAAAGCGCCTCAGAAGGAGAAACACTGGCTAATGGTTGGGGGGCGAAAAACGGAGAAAGCCAGACACAGAATCAGTTGGCACCTTGGAGAAAACAGAACGTTAAAAAATGGAAGGGTAGAAAGCCTGAGACGTGAAAAACGAACGGAAGGGATAAATTATATGGAATGGTAGATCGAGCGAATCTGTTCAATGATGGAGGGAGATTGCTGACAGTTACATGGAAGATAGCAATGCTGATAGAGAGAGAGAGAGAGAGAGAGAGAGAGAATGTGAATGAGACAGCAAGAGAGAAAAAGAGAGCAAGGTGGAGGAAGTAGGAGTGGGATTGCCTTATTATAAATAAATCAAGAAATCTGAGAACAGGAAGGAGGGAGTGTGAACATGACAGTGAGGGTGTCTCCAGCTCTCATTAGCCCAAGTGATGAAGGTGTGTGTGTGTGTGTGTGTGTGTGTGCTTATCCTTAGCCTGTGTGTGTCTGTGTGCTTAAATCTGCCTTTGTGCAAATAAGTGTGTACTTTTGTAACTTTGTGTGTGTGTGGAGGTGTGTGTATGTGCAAACGCGCACACATCTGAGTGAAAGATCAGAGTGTAAGAGAGGAGATAGGGAGGCGATAATGAAGTGGTGATTCCCCATTGGAGAGAGCGATGGGTAGGGTGTGCGTCTGTGTGTGCGTCTGTGTGTGCGTCTGTGTGTGTGGGTGTGTATGGAGAACTTCACTAGGCTCTCTCTACTCCTTGTGAGTCTGCCTATCTCATCTCACATCTCTCACCTGTGTGTCGAATCCTCACCAGCAAGGCCTCGACCTCAGCGCGGAAACATCTAGAAGGAGCCAATCAGCCCTCTTTTCTTCTTCACTCTGCGCTTATTCCAAAAGGAGGGCTTCTCTCCTCTTTTTTTTTTTTTTTTGGACTGTCTGTTTTCTGAAGTGTATCTAAGTCTTTTTTTGGACCAGTAAATAATGATGGCAATAAAGTAATGACTTGTTCTTGATACAGCAGCCAGGACCCTTTATTCTTCATCATGCAGAGCTGAATATGAGAATCACATTGATTTCCAGTCTTATAATCCTGTCCTCACAGGCCCCACTGGAGCATTTGTGATGAAACCGTGCTTGTGAGGAATGGCAAGCTCTCTCCTCTCGGAGTGTGTGGTGTTATTTCGTTTTTTGGAGGTTTGTTCAGCGGCGGTTCTTATCTGCAATCTCTTAAGGTGATGAAAGTAGGCCATCATTTAGCTATTCTTTTGGAGTGTGTGTGTGTGTGTGCTTAAAGAGCAATGGTAATAAGGCAGGCAGTCTGTCTCCCTCATTGCTTTTGTCTCTCTCTCTCTCTCTCTCTCTCTTTGTATCTGAGTCGGTTGGATGGATAGGGTGATTGTTGAGTTTGGGGGCCAGAGGGAAGTGGCTCACGACATCCAGTCCACCAGATAAGATCAGAGAGTGTGACCGGAGCTGGCGCCCCCATCCCCGGGCTTCCTCTCCCGCACTCGCCCGCCCCCCCCGGCCCCGGCCTCCGGGCCCACACGCACGCACCGCCGAGCCTCATTTGTTCAGCGCTTACCTCCCCCACCCCACTCCTCCTCCTCCTCCGTCATCCCCCATTCTCGTCCCCCAAGGCCCTCCCAACCTCCCTGGTCGCCATCCGCACGCTGCCAGGCTAAAGCGACCCACCGCACACCCACATCTTGGCCAAATAGGCCTTGCTTCTCTGGCCCAGTTAGTTTGTTTTATTTTCAGTTCCCTTTTTTTGGGGGTTTGCCCTCATTAAGCCGCAAGCCGTGTGTGTGTGTGTGTGTGTGTGTGTGTGTGTGTGTGTGTGTGTGTGTGTGTGTGTGTGTGTGTGTGTGTGTGTGTGTGTGTGTGTGTGTGTGTGTGTGTGTGTGTGTGTGTGTGTGTGTGGTGAGGTGGTATGGTCTGGTCTGGTCTAGTCTGGTCTGGTGAGTCTCTGTTCAGTCCCAGTGGCATGCGAGTCGTCAAGTGGACGGGCTGAAGTGGACATTGTTTTTGCTGTAAGTCGATACCCCCTCTGAGTACTCTGGCACTGTGGTTGGGGTTTGGGGACAGGAAGGGAAGGGAAGGGAAGGGAAGGGGAAGCAAAGCACATGGGAAGCACAGGCAGCTCACTTCCCTCCTCGAGAGAGGTGCATGCGAAGGTGAAGACGAAGGGGGGGGATGGGGATGGGGATGGGGATGGGGATGGGGATGGGGATGGGGATGGTGGGTGGTGTTGGTGTTGGTGTGTGCACTGTCGCGTGCTGCGCGAGTGCACTGTCGCATGCTAACCTCC
>NC_045170.1:12639986-12679986 GCF_900700415.2 Clupea harengus
GGAGGCACTCTGCTGTGTGTGTGTGTGTGTGTGTGTGTGTGTGTGTGTGTGTGTGTGTGTGTGTGTGTGGGTGTGTGTGTGTGCGCGTGTGTGTTGTGTCTGCTCATGCCATTGTCTGGCATCTGCTTTGTGTCTGATGGAGGGTGTGTCTGGTACATGTGTGTATCTTTGGGAGAGAGAGAGAGAGAGGGCAGAGTACCAGTGCAGGCAAAGTGGAGTGAGTACAAATGAGGAAGATGTGGAGATAGAGGGAACATGGAAATGAAAGAGGGGTTGACCGAGAGAGAGGGAGGGAAGAGAGAGAGATGGAAGAGAGAGAGGGAGGGAAGAGAGAGAGAGAGAGAGAGAGAGAGAGAGAAGAGAGAGAGACTGGGCATAGAAAAATTGAGTGAGTGAGGGAGTGAGTGTGCGTGCATGTGTGTGTATGCGGCAGCGAGAGAGAGAGAGAGAGAGAAAGAGGTGACCCGGGCAGCCAGCATTAATCCCTCTGCCTGGCTGCTTGGCTCTGATCAGAGCACCTGCAAAGCTAATGGATTCAGAGAGGTGGATCAGGGGGATGTGTGTTCTGTTTGTGTGTGCCTCTGTGTGTGTGAGAGAGTGTGTGATTAAGACGGTGAGTAAGAGTAGTTGATTGGGCTGCTCCGATTGAATGTCTGCTGTAATATGGAAGGCTTATCATCTGTGCACCAGTACTGAATGCTAAGGTCACTCTCCCTGTCTTTCTGTGTATGTGTGCGTGTATCTCAGACTTGAAGTGCAACCTGCATACACATGCACACATTACCTGTAGAGCATCCTCTCACAAAGTGACAGTTGCGTATGAGTGGGTTAGCAGTCATGTTTCTGTAGCCTGTGGGTATGACATACCCACTAAATTCTCTCTGTTTTCATCGCTATTTTAATATTACTGCCCCATGTTAAAATGGAATGTCTATAGACCTATAAACAATGCCCCGCTCTTTCATAATTGTCCCCTTTTGTTGCTTTTATTTTCACACTTTCTCTCTTGACCTCGAGAGTGCTAGGTAATTATAGGCTACTGCGGGGGCGAACTGGATGTTATTCTATGTTAAATTGATTTCCGAGGTCTTTGAGGAGACGTTGTCAATTGCTTTAATAAAAACCACATTCCAGCAGGACTGTAAAGCCCTCCTTCACTTTAAAGCGCCCTTTGCTCATCTGTGTTGAGGACGTTCCTTACCTAGGATGAATGTAGCAAGAGAGAAAAAAACCCTACCGGTGTGAAATATTTTCGGAGCACACGACGATGACACCCTTGATTAGAATGCCAGCGCTAATTATTTTTCGCTCCTTCCCGTCTCGGTGGAAGGCTTGGCTCGGCTGTTGCTGTGGCTTTCACACGAAGGCTGCGAACGGGCTGAAGGGCTGCCCCACTGAGGCTAGAAATACTTCACCTCTAACTGAAGTCGTGACCCTGACGACAGAAAGGCCTTGCTTCTGTTGCCCCGCGGCCGCTTATCGCTAACACATCCCTTTGCCTTCCCCTCAGAGCTGGCCCCACCGAGGATCACCGTCCAGGGTCACCACGCAGTCATCACACGAACGACATGCGAGGTCGTTGCTTGAGTGACAGGGCTTTTCAGAAAGCGCGCGTGCGGAAAAATGCCCCCTCTGCGCAGTTATGTCTTCAAGAAGCGCGTGAAGTTATTGGTATGCATAACTACAGTTGTGCATTCTCCCAGTGCCAACGTGTATGCTAGCGGATTTTATGTTTTGATTGAGGGAGATTGTATAGTCATAGACATACGTGTCTGGTTGGATGAGACAGGACGCGCTGCTCCAAATTCCCCTGTAATTGCCCCTCAGTCTGGCTCCTGACATTCCATACAACCAACCTTTTAAATAAAACATGAGGGTGCCATACACAATTTATGACAGAGACTGAAAATGAGGACACTAGGCCACACTACTAACACTAAAGCAACAAGGGAGTACAGAGTATACAGCCCAGGCTCTAGGGGTGTGTGTGTGTGTGTGTGTGTGTGTGTGTGTGTGTGTGTGTGTGTGTTTTATTACCATAAGGGAGATATGAGGCCTGTGTGCTCTGAGGGTTTGGTGCGCTCTCTCATCTAGCCTAATAATGTTAATTCTGTGATCAGTAGTTTGGCTGGATGGGGGAGTGTGGGAGTTAGCGGGGGCAGCTAGCCTCGGCCTGTTGAGCTGCTCTGAAAGGCAGCCGAGAGGCCTCGTGCAGGGCCCACTGGAGCCACAGAGCTGGGGGTTTGATCACTGGGCTCTGTTGGCTGGGGCTGGAGAGAGAGTGGAGAGGCCAGCGGAGGAGTTTAAAGGCAGTCGTCGGGCTTAGTGCGGTGGGGTGGAATGGCTCATGTCAGCACGGCAGCAGTGAAATGCCAGATCTTTTCTTCTCTTCCCTCATACGCCCCCCTCCCCCAACTCTCTCTGTCCAGCTCCTTCTTTTTCTCTTTCTCCCCCTCTCTCTTCAACCCACTCTCTCTCTCTCTCTCTCTCTCTCTCTCAAACACACATACACCCTCCAACTTGATCATTGTCTATTTTTCTCGCTCCAACTCTCTCCCTCACTCTCTCTCTCTCTATCTTTCTCTCCCCCCTTTCACTTAATCTGCCCCTCCACCCTCTCTGGTTGCTTCTCTCTTTCATACCTACACTTGCGTCAGAGTGGAGTTTCACTGAGCTTAGAGTAACTCTAATGGACGGGAAGGGAACGTACGCTCTGGTTCTTGCGGCGTGACTCATGCTGCTGAATATGTGGTAGAGGGCAGTGAGTGCCGGGCTGAACGGGAACGAGGCGTAGCGAGGTGGGGAGAGTAGGGGGGCTTTATGGACAGGAAAACAGGGGTGGGGGTGGGGGGGTTGGGGGCGACATGAGTGTATGTGTTGCTTTTTCTGTCTTGCTTACTGAAACTGGTCTGACAGGACATTGTCCTCCCGAAGGGGAAGTTCTGGTTCAATGAGTGAGTCACACACACACACAGAACACATCAGACACACACACACACACACACACACACACACACACACACACACACACACACACACATATGCCCTCACATTAGGGTGAGAGGCACATTCAAACAAACACACACACACACACACACACACACACACACACACATACACACAAATCATACACATACTCTGTTGTGTATGCCAAAAGCCAGCTTTGACACAAATGGACCTGACCAGTTAGGGCTGCGGTGTGCATGTCAATCTCCATAGAGAACTGGCTGGCCTGCGCAGGCTGTGAATGGAGAAAATTGCATCGCCTGATGGACTGCATGGAGGCCATTCTTCTTACTGTCAACCCTTCCGTTATTTTGATCTTGATAGGCATTCTGCGATAATGAAGTTGTTTTCTGGAATTTCCAGCACCTGGTTCCAGCACCACTGGTGATCTACCCCTGGAATTTGTCGAGGTTGTGATGTGGCTTTTTTAAAAACTGTAATCTAAAAGGCTCTATTTCTGTTCCTTCCTTGCAGTGTCGAGTGCCCAGCGTGTGCGGGTGGAGACGGAGGTGCAGGCGTTCCCAACGGAGTCCGTCCAGTTGCGCTGCATGTTCCTCGAACCTGGAAACACCAAACTCACTCAGGTACTCACACCTTCTGCCCACCTCCAATAGATAGATAGATGGATGAAATAACTGATTTATTTATTGATTCATTAATTTATTGATTGATTCACTGACTTAAAAAGAAAAGAAAATTCTCAATCTGTAAGAATAATGCAACCATAAAGGCACAGTAGAAAGTGGACGAGGCCAGAGAATGTAAACAAATGCGAACGTCTGACATGAAGAAACATCAGGCACAGGAGGGAAATGCTGAAAGTAATCCACTTTCCTTTTAGCATTTCTTCTGGTTTAGGAGAAAGGTTACATTTTTTTGTCTACCAAAGTAAAGTGCTCCAGTTATTAGGAGCTGAAGCATGATAACAGTTCTCTCGCTTCTGTCAACATCTCCATTAAAGATCAAGACACTTAACCCAAGACCCCCCTAGCCCATATCCCACTTATTACAGATATGCCCTTCCAACTTAGGAAGCGCATTAGAGAGGCAACTCTGCTCTCAGTGGGAATTTCAGTTGGTCACATTCAGAGTGAGGTTTCTATCAGATCTGTCAGGTTGGATAGCTGCTTGGTTCGAATAGTCATTCAGTAGTAGGTGTTTCAGATATATCTCCAGCAATCTGTTGAGATATCTCAGCAATCTGTTGCCGCAAGCCAGCGAGGTATTGTACTGCAAGTTGGTGAAAACAGCAGTTGCGACTACTTATGTCCTTCTGATGCCCAGTCAGTAGCAGCAGCAGCAGCAGTGAGTGTTGTATTTACATTGTATCAGTCAGCAGCATGTGTTCTCCAGCCATATGCCATCCTCAATATAAATGAAAACAATTAAACATCTATCTTCAATTCAAATCATTAAGAGCCTCGTTCTATTAAACATTCCTCCAGTGAAGTGAAGCACTCCTCCACGTTTTCCCTCCCTTATCTAAGGTAAACACCGGTTAAGCTCAAGTTAGGGTCAAAGCAGGCTCACTTAAAAGCCGTAATAAGATGCGTGGATAAAGCCAGTGCTGCTTCACAGCACCTGGTTTATCAGCGCAGGCATCCCAAGGGTTAGACTAACCATGTAATGGGATCTCCCTCCGTGTCCACCTGTTGGCTCATTACGACGGGGGTGGGTGGGGGTGGGCCATGCTACCGCAGAGGAAGAAAGGCTATTGACCGGAGAGAGGAGGAGTCCAGGAATCAATGCCCCCCCTCCCCCTCTGTGTGCACTGGTTGGGAGAAGAGTTAATTGGAAAATAATCCCTGCAGGTGTACTGTTCCTGGCCCTACGCTCAGGGGGAAATGGCTGCCGCTGGGGTTGGTGCTATTTTTGTCCAGTGTTAGGTAGGGTGAACAGGTGTTCCGCTTTGCGTTGTACAGCACAACATTTTGACCCTTCATCCTGCATCCCATATATGGAGAATGTCCTGCATTTTCATTGGTCATTTGGTTTTTAATTGTGATTTAATAAGGACACACAGATGCGTTCTTTTACCCACCCGGCACACGAGCCACTTATGCTGTTGCACAGCCACAGCGCTGCGTCAAAAGCAGCAACCGGGCTCATTCAAATGCAACATAGCCAAGCTTTTCTCAAAGCCTGCCTTTCATCCAATGGCTGAGAAGAGAGCAGTGAAGGCGGTCGTCGAGGCGCTGTGACAGCCATCAATCAAACTGGGCAGACATGGGGCTGGTGAGCTCCTCTGCTATGACACACACAAAAAAACTTACACAGAATGCAAATGTTTCTTCAATTAGACATTATGCCAAAGTTTTAGGTTACCTCTCAGCATTGGTGACATGTCCCACAATGTCCCACACAGACTAACTACCAATATTTGTCCTTTTTCCATCTGGTTACCCCAATGTTAGGTGCTACTAATGACTGTATATAGATGGTATATAAACCATATACAGCCGATGGGTGCCACAGTAACCACAGTGGATAGTACACAGGCTTTGTCACCAGCTGAAAAGAGCATCAACTTTATGAATGGGCAGAAGCAGTTGAGTTCACAATTCACTTTATGACCATAAATGCACTCTTTATGCACTCTTTACCAGGAAGTTAGTATAGTTCATTTTTAATCTGTTTTACCTCTTGTCTCAGTCCTTGAATAAGTCAAAATTAGTATGTTCTTCATGTACTTCTTGACAAAGTGCACAACTTTGCAGTGACTTTTTCCCCTGCTAGTTTCATTTCTTCAGTGCTACTTATTTTGTTGCACGCCAGCGATTGCCTCTAGATTGCATCGCTAACAGATGAATGATTGTCTGTTTGCCAGCAAATTCTCTTCACGACTGCTGTGTTGTTTGCTTGCTTGTCGAGTTGTGAATGCGCCTCTGTGGGAATATGGCTCGCAGTCGTGGGTGTCAGTCAGATTGATACGCTGGCAGTTAACGCAGTTTGTCATATTGACCGTCACTTAATTTGCCCCGTCAATCTGATCTAGCATGAATCACTCATTGGGCTGGCATCGTAGAATGATTTGTTAGGGAGACTAGGCACTTGCACAGCCTCTCTCATAGTATCAGCACACGCCTAGGAAATGAGGTTCAAACTAAGACCTTAAGGGCTTATTGGCCTTGTTCCTACAGAGGAGGAGGATTGTACTGGGACAACTCTGATAAAGAGCTCTTCAGAGGATGTTCTTTTGTTGTTAACCTCCTAGCAATTTTTCAGCCTGGGAGAACCCTTTATAGGTTAAACGAGTCATATTGGTTACAAAAGGTGTCTTTGTGCTTTTACATTTTTATGTCGGGCCTCAGTCTTCTTCCAGAACATATAGTTACATACGTTTTGACTGGTATTGAGAGTGACTGTGCAGTCTTATTTGACAAGTCTAACCCCCTTGAACCTTCCTGGCCATCAGGTGTCATGGATCTACGAAGACGAAGTAGCAGATCGGGTGAACATCGCAGTGTTCCACCCCCAGTACGGCGAGAGCTTCCCCGACTCCCGTTTCAAGGGTCGCGTGAGGTTCACCAAGGGCAACCTGGACAACCCGTCCATCGAGATCAGCAAGATGGAGATGACGGACGAGGGCAAATACACCTGCGAGTATGCAACCTACCCCAGTGGGAACGAACAAGGCACCACCAACCTCGTCATGCTGGGTGAGTCCAGAGTCTGGTCATTTGTTTGATATATTTTATTTATTTATTTAGTTTTGCCTGTAAGGGAATATTGTCCCCATCAGCTTGCTGTACTTTTGGGGGCCCATGCAGCAGTTCTTGGCTCGGTAGCGTGACTAATGTTCCCATCAGTCTGCTGCCGTGTAATGTAGTGTATCAGAAGCACTGCATAGCCCCCATGTGTTGCTTGTTAAGCTCGAGTTATAGCAGGGTTTCTCTTTGCCCCTGGTTGTCAGTCCCTCTGCTGTTGTTTTGGAAACTCTGTCAAAAGTGCGCAGGCGTGCACACACGCACGCACACACACAAACGCAAATGCACACGCACGTACATGCGCACACGCGCACACGCACACGCACGCGCACGCGCACGAGTACGCATACGCACAATGGCTGAGTCACACACACACACACACACACACACACACACACACACACACACACACACACACACTCCTCTCTCTCTCTCTCTCTCCCCCCCCCTCTCTCTCTCGCTGTTTCTCTCTCTTGCTCAGAATACAATGTGCAGTACACTTTATTGGTCACACAGGAGAGTTGCTTGCGACCATTATTTCAAAGGCATGCCCATATTCATACGTGCTCGTACACACACACACACACACACACACACACAATATGCACATTCAGATTCACAGACTGTAAGCTCAACTCTCAAAACCTTTTCCCTCCGTCTCCCGTCTTCAGCCAAACCCAAGAACTCCGCTGCGCCGGTCATAGTCAGGGCCGGCTCGACAGCGGTTATCGTCGCCCACTGTGAGGCCGCCCAGGGCAAACCGGCCGCCACCATCACCTGGGAGTCGGATGTGGCGGGGGGCAAGGCCAACACCACGCAGGTGCCGCAGCCCGACGGGACGGTGACGGTGAGGAGCGAGTACTGGCTGGCCCCGGCCAAAACCTACAACGACAACAACATCAAGTGCAAGGTCACCCAGCGCACGCAGGACAGGCCTCAAGACTTCCCCATGAAGCTCTCCATACAATGTGAGTCCCGGCCGTCTGCTATCCTTATGTCCTAATGCCCAAGCCGGCATGTTTGATGTTTGATGGTGCAGTCTCATGCTGTCCAAGAATGCTGCTGTTATTTCTTTACTTGGCGGTTGCTTCTTCCCAGAAATGGCACCCAGGTGTGTGTTAGCCTTTTACGTTTTTGACCTTGGAGTCTGATGTTAAATATATTTATAATTATTTACAATATATATATACACACATATATATATATATATAGGCTAATTTACAGGGATTTCTGTCACTAATGTGCGCTAAATATATATTTAACACATCGGTGACAGAAATCCCTGGAAATTATCCAAGTTGTGCTACGCCAGAGGGCCGGATCAATGAAAATACCACTTTCTTTTGATTCCCTCGTTCACTTTCATAAGTACTTAATAGACCCCACCGCCCGACATGCTCTCCACGCACTTCCCATTTCAGGCAACGACTGAAACCTCTGACCATCAGGCGGTCATGCAAAAATCCACCCTGGGTAATTTGTGGAAGCACGTTTTATTTTAATACAAAAATGAGTTTGAATGAGCCGAATCACGCATGGAATATTACCTCAATTCCATGTCGCTTTTTTTAGAACGCGAAGGAGAGGCCAGGGTGTCTTCTCGTGGCTCACTTTCTTCCTCTTTTGAGGACTGTCTCCATTGAAGTAGCTGAACGAAGACTCTCAGTGTTCGCTCCGCAGAAAAGTCAACAACCCTTGAGGGCCAGATCAATACATTGGGTTATTAGGCCAATCAATCAAAGCACTTGGATTTGTGAATTTACTCTCTCAAATAAAACATAAGTGTGGTAAAAGCAGGTTATTCACCTGTCCGTTGATTGCTTGTGAGTTATTGGCATTCCGGATCAGGGCTAGATTTGAGCAGGTGCCTGTTAAGTCATTAAGCTTTGTGCAGTGAAACTGGTTTCTGACAGACCTTGGTGTTTTGTTTTGCACCTTCTTAACGGTAGCTAGGCTGTGTGGTGGGTGCAGCTGCACAGCCATGCGGAATATATTGATCTGACAGCTGTGTCACACTGGCAAATTACGGCTTTCATTACACACATCTATAGTTTTCTTTTAAGACTTTTTCTGTTCATCGCACAGGGCGTCTGTATTGAAATCGATTTCTGGTGTGTGTGGGTATGCAAGGACATGGGTGGGATTCTTTTTTTTCTTTTTCCTCTGTGTTGTTAAATATTTCATCCAGCAGTAAAATAATATTTATATGCTATTGATTGTCAGTGAAATATATATTGATTTTTTTCTTCATATCTGTGGTTTCTTTCTCTCTCTCTCTCCTTTCTTTCTTTCTTTCTTTCTTTCTTTCTTTCTTTCTTTCTCTTCCTCCTCTTTCGCTCTCTCCCCGTCACAGATCCGCCAGCTGTCACCATCGTAGGCTATGACGAAAACTGGTACATAGGTCGCACCGACGCCGTCCTCGAGTGCCAGGTTGACGCCAACCCGGCGCCCATCACTGTCGACTGGACCTCGTGAGTGTCCTGCCAAGTGCCCCCTCCTTAGACAACAGGCCTTTTAGCATCACTCTATCATTTTACTCTCTATCCTCTCCCTTAACCCATTTGGGCTGACGGCAGATGAGGATGGATGCGCTCACGCAGGCACCATTACGACTGAGCGCGAGTGCAGCGAGAGACACCATTGTGTGTGCTGGCCCACTTACTTTAATGGACCCCGAACGGTTCCTGCTTTTCCGGCTGCGGTGATAAACAAGACCCGCCAAAACTATTTAAATGGAATAGAAGCTAAGCACGCCGTGGAATGTACATTACATGGGAAGGCTCAATAAACCTTAATCGGCTCCAGCTCTGACTAAGGGAGGGGAGGGGAACCACAGGGTGCTCTTGGTCTCATTGAGTCTGACCACTTAATTGACTAATTAAATAAATTGATTGGGCTTGGAGAGGCAGCCATTTGGTTTCTGTAGCCGTAATTGCTAGTGGACTGTAAGCTTATCTTGCGAAATGCCACTGCAGCTCCCCACACACAAGAGGCCTACTTCCCCGTCTTATTCTTTCAACTGCTGTTTTTGTTGGGTGGACTCTGTGAACTTGAAGTGCACTTAAAAAGTAACGTTTCGCGCATTTTAATTTGGCACAGGCGTTGTTGTGATGAATCATATTCGTGTGTGTGGTGTTGAAATGCATGGGATGCTTAGCTCCGTGCTAATAAAGAAACCCCGCTGAGAAGCTGACCCTCCGCTCGGTGATGTCTGTAGGGTGAGCGGGGTGTTGCCAGATGCGGTGGAGGTGGCGGGCAACCAGCTGAGGGTGAAGAAGGTGGACGACAGCGTGAACACCACGTTTGTGTGCGAGGTGAAGAACGTCCTGGGATCGGCCAAGAGCCAGCTCACCGCTGTGGTGATCGGTGAGTCGCTGGCAGAGCATGTCACAGCCGTCTGCTCCACTACACTGTCCAAAACACACACACACACACACACACACACACACACACACACACACACACACACACACAAGGGATAGAGACACGCAGACACAACTATGGATTCACACAAAAAACATAGAAACAGTTATACACACACGTGGACTAATGTTCACACACTTTCACAGACTTGCATAGATGGAAATTTGAAGCACACACACACACACACACACACACACTTTTTTCCCCATCACGTGTCCTCACAAACATACATGCATACAAACCTACATACATGCATATAAATATAAATGCACATACACATTCATGCACACAAACACTCACACACATGCAGATTCTTTGGGGGGTGCTTTAAATGCTTTTTTCCCCAATCACATTTCCTCACTGGGATGTAAGAGGTGGGAGCTGGGCTTTTATGTGTCTGTGGTCCAAGACCTTCTGTCACGCTCCATCGGGAGGCTGTTTGTTTTTCTGTTTATTTACTGCGACTGGGTGTTTCTGTTTTGGGAGGTGTCAGCGGGTGTGAGCCAGTTTGCCGGGTATTTCTCTCCCTTTTCTGTTTTTCTCCCACCCCCCCAACCTCCTCCCAACTCCTCTCCTTTTCTCTTTCTTTTCTCGTGTTTCTCTTCTCTCTTTCCTCCATTCCTGACATGTGTAGCAGAGCTTTGCATCAGTTTGCCTCCATCCCACTCCCCCCCCCCCCCCCTAACCCCCCTCCTGCTCACTGCCTGAAGGAAGCACTGATGCTGTTTCTAACCCTTCCTCTGTCTGCATGCGTTTTAATCTGAGCCCCTTCATTCTCTGAAGCGGGGAGTCTTGCTGTTCTTGAAAATTGTCCTCTATTTCTCTCTCTCTTTGGTCTCCCTCTCCCTCACTGCACTGCTTCAATGCATTGACACAATGATCAAACACACACACACACACACACACACACACACACACACACACACACACATTTACACACACATTACTCACACACACACACACACACACAAAGATATGTCACAGAACAAACACCATCGCTGTGGAACTCCATACGCCGCATCGTGGCGTTGTCTTCATTGTGATGCCTTCATTCTCTCCATCTTTCTCCCTCTCTCTCTCTCTTCCGCCGAGAGCGGGAGGAGACGTCCGCTCAAAATGGCCGCCTTTTGTGGCGGCTGCCTGAAAAGCTAGCCGGGGCTTTTTCTCGCAGTTTTGGCACCTTTCTGGCGCGTTGAAAGCGTCAGGCGCAAGGCGCCACTTTTAGAATCTGTGGGAATCCTGTGGAGGGGGCTTGATTGTCTCGTGGGAGAACAAAGGCCCTTTGTAGGCGCATGCCGCTGCCAGCAAGTGGGAGGCGCGCAAGTAAGCCGCTCTTGTTCCAGCTAACAGCCTTGTCTTCTGCAAACTGCACTACCTACAGTAGTCCTATCCCACACGCACGCACACACACACACACACACACACACACACACACACACACACACACACACACACACACACACACACACACACACACACACACACACACACACACACACACACACACACACACACACACACACACACACAGGCTTTCCCATGGTGTGTTCAACCACACATAAACTTGTGCTTGTGTGCACATATACACGCACAGAAGCACTCACTCACCCACCCATGTGTTGAGTCACCCATACACCTGTGTATATGTGTGCACGCACACACTCTCCCTAAGCACACACACACTCTCTAAAAGCACACACACACAGGCACTCTTGTTTTTCAGCGCCAGTATGGCCTGGGTACCTGAGACGGGAAGAGACTGCATTGTTGATTTAGCGGAAACCCAGCAGTGTCTGGCGTGTTCCGTCTGCGCTTTTGAGGGACTGGCAGTGTTTCTGACTGAGATGGTCTCGCGCTTCTCATTTTGGGTCCCAGCGCTGGGTCTCGCTCTCTCTCTCTCTCTATGTCTCTCTCTCTCTCTCTCTCTCTCTCTCTCTCTCTCTCTCTCTCTCTGTTTGTTTCTTTATGCCTACTGAGAATTGCCCTTTACACATGTGCCTAGAGCCTGAGCACACCGCTATACACTCATCTGTGTGTGTGTGTGTGTGTGTGTGTGTGTGTGTGTGTGTGTGTGTGTGTGTGTGTGTGTGTGTGTGTGTGTGTGTGTGTGTGTGTGTGTGTGTGTGTGTGTGTGAGGGGAGGGGAGAGTGTTGCTGGAGTCCTTCTCAGAGGTCTTCAGTGGAACCGATGCAGTGAGGGCAGGAGAAAGCCGTCCGTTTGGCGGGCGAGTGTGAATGTGTTCTGCTGGAGAAGGAGTTCCCCTAGCGTGAGCTTGAGAAGTAGTGGGCTCCTTTTGGGGATTTTGTGTTGGGGGGTGGACACACACACACACACACACACACACACTACTGCTGAGGAGGGGTAAGAGGGAACTCTCTCTGTGCCCGGGTGTAATCAGGGGGATACGGTCGGCGGGGCCACTGGAGAGCACTGCTGCCCCGTGACAGGCGCTCGTTCCCCTGATGAACGAGACTCAGAACACACACACACACACACACACACACACACACACACACACCCCTCTGTGCAGCGGCGCCAGCTGGCTCCTGGGGGGGGGGGGGACGCCGTGGTCGGAAGTTTCCGGAACAAAGTGCGAAAAGACCCAGAGGGACGAGCGCTGGCGCCCTGTGCCAACTAACCGGGTCGGGGGTTGAGGGTGGGGGTAGTGCTGTGGGTGGAGGTGAGGAGGGCAGTGAGGGGGTGTGCAGAGGAGACCAGGGGTGGCTATTGGGAGGGTTGGGGCGTGAGGAGGCGGGCAGTGACCTGTGCCCGGCTCACTGCTCTCTCTCTCTGTGGGGGTGCCAGCTGGCAGGAGGGCACAGAGGCGCTGTCATCGCCCACTGGAACACTTCTAAGGGGACCTGCCTTCGAGCGCTTCCTGCAGGGCCTCAGACCACACACACTAGAGTGCACATACACACACACATTCGTACTTGCACACACACATATACAGTTCATACAGTTTTTTATATATATATATGCATATTTATGTCTGGAAGGCTATGTGGACTAGCAGAGGCTCTATATATATAGAGAGAGAGCCTCTGCTAGTCCACATAGCCTTCCAGACATAAATATGCATGCATATGGAGAAATATGGCCTCAAGCAATCACGTGTGTGCACATAAGTACATGTAAACATATGAGCACGCAAACACCCACTCACCCCCACCCCCACACGCTCACTGGGCCTCACATCTGCACTATACACACACTCCTTCTTAATCACCAAGACGGACCTTTGCACCAATACGAAAAATAAACCCAACGCTTGGGCGAATCTGAGCAATGTCTCTCTCTCTCTCTCTCTCTCTCTCTCTCTCTCTCTCTCTCTTACCACCTCAGGCTGATGCTTCAGGGTTCTCTTTCTCTCTGCTGTTCTCTCTGTCACTCTCTTTTTTTTTTGTCCACTCGCTTTCTTTCTATCTCTCTGTTCTCTCAGTCTCTGTCTGTCTGTCACACACTCCCTCTGGGTTCTTTTTCTCACCTTCTCTCTCTCTCTCTCTCTCTCTCTGGCTGTCCATTAAAGGTAGCCTGACAGACTCCCTCACCTGGCCAGGGCTTATCTCTCTGCCGCTGGCCTATTGGCCAGCAGTCCTAGCCCCCACCCACCAGACCCCCAGGGCTCTGTGCGGAAATGTCAAACCAGACGCCGCCAGGAGTTCTCAGACCACCCCGCCTCTGTCCCCCACACATATCCCGGCCCTGTCCCCTCAGGCACGCACACACACACACACACACACACACACACACACACACATACACACTTTCCCTGGTGAGTGTGTTGTGAGTCTTATTTTATTCGTTTAACCTTTACACGAAAGAAAAGACAAAGAGTGAAAAAAAACAATGTTGGAACAAGCGCATGACAGGATGTTTGCCAGTATGAGAGAAGGTTGTGTCAGAAAATAGGTGAGGGCTGCATGCATGCGCATGTGAGTGAGTGAGTGAGTGAGTGAGTGAGTGAGTGAGTGAGTGAGTGAGAGAGAGAGAGAGAGAGACGTTTGTATTGACCGCTGTGGTGTTTTTTGCCGTTCACATCTGGCGGGAGAGTTGACACAGAGCAGAACTCGGCAGTTGTTGTCTTCAGGCTTAACCCTGCCATCGAAGAAAATAAAATCAACAACAACAACAACTGCAAAAGTAAAATGTCACAAAAACACAGCCTTGTATTTCCTTGCAGCCATTCGAAACAAAAACACTGCTGTAGGTCGCGACATTAAGCTCAGACCGAGAGCCATAAGTCTGTCGAACCGCAGGTCAGCGTGTGATCGCGTTCTAGTCACTTCCATGCGAGTCTTCTAGAAGCTTGCAGGT
Source organism: Clupea harengus (assembly GCF_900700415.2). Lineage (NCBI taxonomy): Eukaryota > Metazoa > Chordata > Actinopteri > Clupeiformes > Clupeidae > Clupea > Clupea harengus. The sequence goes on from NC_045170.1 coordinate 12,654,440, forward strand.
AGGCAGGTAGCTGGCTCTCCACTGAGCCGGGACACTGTGGACATCAATTAGCTGCGGCTCGAGTCCTTCTCCTGCAGCAGGGTCAGAGGACTGGAGCTGTGAGTAATCCCTGAGATCAATCAATAGATAGCGGCTGCTGGAACAAGCGGCTGGCTGACTGGGGCTTGGATCGTTAGCTTGCTCTCTGCAGCTCTCGCTCTCGCTCTCATGTGTGCGGTCTGACCCTAGCACGCTCTCGCTCTCGGTCTCTCTCTCTCTCTTTCTCTCTCTCTCTCTTTAGCTCTTTATCTTAGCTCTGTAGTTCTCTCTCTCTGTCTCACTATCCTTAGCTTTCACTCTCTTGTTATGCTTTTTTCTTTCCCACACTATCTCTCTTCTATCCTTTCAGACTTCTCTCTTGCTCTCTCTCTCTCTTTCACTCACTCACTCGGTATCTCCGTCTCTCATTCTTCTGCTCTGACTTGTATGCTTCTTCTTTCTTTCTCTCTCTCTCTCTTTCTCTCTCTCGCTTTCTCACTCGCTCTATCGCTCTCAGAAGGCCTGAGGATGCCTTGTACTAAATGAAGGTTGAAACCCGGGTCTTTGTGTGTGTGTGTGTGTGTGTCTGTCTGTGTGTCTGTCTGTGTGTGTGAGACAGAGAGAGATTGTCAGTGCAGCCAGACTGCTTAGCCAGACAGAATCAAGGCCTTAGCCTCTTCCTCTGTAATCAGCAAACACGGCAGCAACACGGCGCAGTGCAGCTCGGCTCACCGGCGCTCCGGCAGTATAGATCTTCGCCTTCGTTACGGGCGCCACCGCCACCGCCACCACCACCACCTCCACCTCCTCCACCACCAGCAGCACCACCTTCAGCACCGCCGAGCATGAATATGTATGGCTCCTGAGACTGCCAAGCTTCCCGCGCAGCTGATCGCAGCCACTTTAATGAGGACGTACAAATTAAAAATAACACCGGTGTGAGGGAGAGGGAGGGAGGGAGGGAGGGAGGGAGGGAGAGAGAGACATAGAGGGAGAGAGAGAGAGATAGAGAGGGAGGGAGAGAGAGAGAGAAAGAGGGGGAGAGAGAGAGAGGGAGAGAGATAGAGATAGAGGGAGAGAGAGATAGAGAAAGAGAGATGGAGGGAGAGAGAGTGAGAGAGGGAGGGTGAAAAAGAGATGTACTATGGAAGGATGTTTGCAGTAGAGGGGACTGTAAGGAATGAAGGTAGCGTAGGAGGATAATGTGATTCTCCTCTACTTAGGAAACTGGTAAGCAGGAACAGGCAGCCTTTGGGTCGAAGGTGAAGGGAAGCTGATACACTTTCACCTTCGACATGTTTACGCAGAAGTTAAGTGTTTGTGCCATCGTACCCAAAATAGATGATAGCGCTGACGCTTGTGCTGCGCTTGCGCTGACGCTTGCAGTCCCATCTGGAGGTGCTTCAGAATTCCACATGATTTACCCCAAGAACAACGCTCGTTATTTAAGGCAGCACAGTGGCTGGCGGCCACAGCGCAGGACCCGGTCCAAGTTCTGCTCGCCGGCGTGTGGTTCTGGGTCCCCAACAGCACCCTCCCCCTCTCTTCTAATGACCTCCATTGTTCTGTGGAGATCGGTGGTTTCTGTCTTGGGCTCCGTCGCCTCTTCCTCTTCCTCAACCCCCCCTCCTCGGCTGAGGCAGCGGGATCCGGGATCCCTCGCTTCCTCTGTTCGTCTGCCAGCGGCTCAGACTGCGGGGATCAATACGAGTGCTCGTTTTACACTGTTTCATCAACATGTCTGACCGGGCCTCAACACAGGGTGCGGAAGGAAAAATGGTTGATGCGGGCGGGGCGGGGGGGGGGGGCGGTTGTGGGGGTGCCGTGGCTGGGGGGCGGGGAGCGGCGGGCGACGGGGAAAATATATAGCATTGCCTAGCAACAGTCATCTGAGGAGGATAGACTCCAGACCGCAAGAGTTTGCATTCTTGAGAGCTGCAGCGTGTTTGGAAGGAAGAGGACGGGACAGAGAGGGAAATTTTGGCTGCTCCGTCTCACTTTACTGTGTGTGTGTGTGTATGATTGCCTGTCTGCACGAATGAGTAAGTGCGTGTAATATTTGTGTGTGTGTGTGTGTGTGTGTGTGTATGTATGTGTATGTGTGTGTGTGTGTGATTGAGATTGTGTGTGTGTGTGATTGAGATTGTGTGTGTGTGTGTGTGTGTGTGTGTGTGTGTGCATCATGTATGTATTGGCTATGAGGGGCCCTATGCGAGAGGCTGCCAGAGGAATGAATAATGTAGTGTGGGCCTGTGGAAGCAGGCAGGTCAGTGGTGAGTAAGCAACTCTGAGGTCGGGATCTCACATGGTGCAAGTGTTTCTGTCTCAGTGTGTGTGTACGTGTCTGTGTGTGTGTGCTTGCTTGCGCATGAGTTGTTTGTGTGTGTGTGTGTGTGTGTGTGTGTGCTTGTTTGTATGCACATGAGTGTTTGTGTGTGATCCTGTGTGTGTGTGTGTGTGTGTCAGTGTCAGCAGGGATCTCGGTGTCCTTGTCCTCACCTCTGCAGGGGGAGGTGGAGGTTCACACTGCAGTTCAGATGACTGAGCTCATTTAGATGGAGCTGTGAAGAGCCAAGCAGTTCACGTGTGTGTGTGTGTGTGTGTGTGTGTGTGTGTGTGTGTGTGTGTGTGTGTGTGTGTGTGACCTGACCTCCGGGCCTGTTTGGGGATCAGCGTACAGTAACATCACAGGGTGTCAACAGAGCCAAGCCAGCCAGCCTGCCTGTGTGTCTGTGTTTGTGCAGTTAGCTGTGGCGTGACTTCATGCGTGTGCAGTTTAGTGCAAATCAGTTGTACTATCCTGCAGTCTGGTAGTGTGTTTAGAGTTTGATTTACACACAGTAGAGGGGTGTGTGCGTGCGTGTCTGTGTGTGTGTGTGTGTGCGTGCGTGTCTGTGTGTGTGTGTGTGTGTGTGTGTGTGTGTGTGTGTGCGTGTGTGTGTGTGTGTGTGTGCGTGTGTGTCTGTGTGTGTGCGTGCGTGTCTGTGTGTGTGTGTGTGTGTGTGTGCTAGCCTTGACTGAGGTGAAGAGAGGCGAGGGGTGGGGAGGGGAGGGGTGTTGGAGGAGAGCACGGAGGAGACGCACCGCTCTGCTCAAATGGAGCTCTTTTAGCACCCCTGTCTCACAGCCTCCCTGGAGAAAAGCACACTAAATGGGCTGCAGACAGCAGCCTTGTGTGTGAGAGTGTGTGTGTGTGTGTGTGTGTGTGTGCACTCATGCAAGGGTTTGTGTGCCCATGTGTCAAGGTGTATGTGTGAATGTGTGTATGTGTGTTTGTGTGTGTGTGTGTGTGCGCATGACTTTGTGTATGTGTGCGCGCATGACTTTGTGGATGTGTGTGTGTGTGTGTGTGTGCGCATGACTTTGTGTATGTGTGCTTGCATCTTCAGAACAAATCGATTTCTGAGTAACAATGAAGGGAGGCAGGATGAAGGAAACAAAAGACCGAAACCGAAGAGAGGAAGCGTTTATCCGTCTCTCTCGCTCTCTCCCTCTCCCTCTCTCTCTCTTTCTCTCTCTCCCCCTTTTTGCCAGACTGAATCCCTAATATCACAAAATTATCATGGAAATGGAGCGGGTTTGTTTTTTGGGGGGTAGAAAATGGGGCTGACAGATGATACCAGTGGGCCGGGCACACAGCCCTAGAGAACCGTTCTCTGCGTGAGGGCCCCCCATTCGACCTCTAACCATCTGGATAGGTGTATCATGGCCGTGCAGTTGCGTTGTACTATTCGTATAGGTTGGAGTTTGAGCAATGGCTCAGATGTGCACAGTTTATAAACCCATGACTGATCCGACATTCGTGACTGTCAGTGAGCCTCTTGACTCCTGTTGCCTGACCGGTCTGGTGATAATGATGTCATATCCTGTCGGATAACCCTGAGCGGGAGTGATGGGAGGTGAGATCGTTCACGGACCTGCAGTCAGTGAGAGCTAATTTCATTTTCTAACATCAGATCTATTCCCCACAATCACATCGCCTCAGTGGTCTTGTCTGAAGGCTCTGTGCCTTGTGGCGTAAACATCTCTTATTCTGTTAGTGTTAGTGTGTGTGTGGGGTGGGGGTGGGGGTGGTGGGTGATGATAAAGGAATTTATGTGTACCCGTGTATGTGTGTGTGCCTGAGAGTGAGTTTGTGTGAGTGTGTGGGGAATGGGTGGTGGTGGAGGGGATGTTGTATGCTTGTGCCTCAGAGTGTGTGTGTGTGCATGTGTGTGTGTGTGTGTGTGAGAGTGTGTGTGTGCGTGTGCGTGTCTGTGCGTGTGTGTGCGTGAGTGTGCGTATGTGTGTTTGTGTGTGTGTGTGTGTGTATCTGTCCTCCCCCACTCAGTGAGCTGTGTGCTCCTTGAAGGCCCTGGGGTCTGGAATTCAGTGAGTGTGTGCTTCTGTGAGTGCAAGAATCGGATTTGCAGGAACGCACACACATCATGTGGTTAAGCTGAGGCCTTAAGCAGGCCACTGGAGAAGGGGTTGTTGTGTGTGTGTGTGTGTGTGTGTGTGTGTGTGTGTGTGTGTGTGTGTGTGTGTGTGTGTGTGTGTGTGTGTGTGTGTGATGATAGAGGAGTGTAGCTGGAGAAGGAGGCTGTTGTTTGACTGTTTATGGGAGGGGGGGGGGGGGGTGAGTTTGCCATGCTGCTTTATAAATCCAAGAGCACCTCTCTACCTCCATGCATGACCACCGAGTAGCCACCATCCTCACTCTTCCTCACTAGTCCCTCCGTTAAAATCTCTCCATCTCTCTCTCCCTCTCTGTTTCTCCTGTCTCTTTACGTCACACTCCCTGACTGGAGCTGTTCATCCGTTGAACAGACGGAGTCTGGTTTGTCGTGTGTTTTCTTCTGCACTCGTGTGTGTGTGTGTGTGTGTGTGTGTGTGTGTGTGTGTGTGTGTGTGTTTGCGCGCATTTTCCCCAATCGACTCAAACGGACGACCGGCAAACTTGGCTCACACCCTAGGACATCGTTACTAACTAACACCCAACCAGCTCAGCCCCACCCAACCTGGGGGAGGACTACAGACACTGTAGCAGTCTATGTAATGTCCACCAAAAGGGGAAGACCGCTATCTTATAGCTGTCCTTGTCCACTTTGACAAATCAGCTCTGGCCACCACAGCTCCCACCCAATGAGTGTCCAGTGAGGGGAAGTGAAGGGAATTAACGAAAAAAAACAAATGTCGACCAATCCCCTCCTCCCATTTCTCACCCTTGCCCTCCAACTTCCCACCCCTCCCCCCTCCCTCTGCAGAGTCGAGCGAGGACCCTTCCAATGCCGGCGTTCTGGCAGGTGCCATCCTGGGCAGTCTGCTGGCCCTCCTATTGGTCGTGGCTCTGGTGGGCGTGTTGGTGATGCGCAACCGTCGCCAGCATCAACACCGCAGCTACCCTGCCGACGGCGAGGGGGGCACCTATGGCAACAAGGTCCGCCTCTTCGGCATGGGCAGCAACACCAGTGGCAACGGCGGCAAGACGAGTAAAAACAGCGGCAACAACAACAACGGTCCCATGTACTCATACCGCGAGGGCGAGCCCGACCAACTAGACGAGAAGCCCAATGACCCGCATGCCGGCTGCCGTGGTGACAGCCCTACGCCACATCACATCCTTCTGAGTGAGCGTGACGAAGCTGAGCGCCGCAAGCTAGAAGCCATGGACGACAGCCAGGAGGAGTACGAGGATGAGGAGGAGGAGGAGCAGGAAGAGGCAAACAGGTACGATGGCTATGGCTACCACAACCCCCACCAGCAGCAACCCCACGCCCGGCCCGCCCTCCCCCACCACAACGACTCCCAGATTGGCTACCTGGATGACGACATGGAGTCTCAGCGCGATGGCTCCGTCATCTCCAGGACGGCCATCTACGTCTGAAAGCAGCAGCAGGAAGAGGAGGAAGAGGAGGAGGAGGAGGAGGGCAAGAAAGAGAGGAAGGGAGGATTGGGTGGATGAGCGAATGAGAGAGGCGCAAGAGAGGGAGAGAGTTCAAGCTTCACCCAGCGGAAATCAATCATCTGACTCCTGCTGTCCACCCTACCCCCTCCCAAACCCCCTCGCTCCCAAGCTTTTATTTTTTTCATTGGAATGAGATTATTTGGTCGGATGACGGATCTGCGCTGAAGAGAGAGATCACTCCTTCAGTCTGTCTTCTGGAAACTCTACACACCACCAAAAGAGAAGAAAAAAAAACAAACAAGAAAAATACAAATAAATATGAGATGCATCTACACTATATGGTTCACTACTTTCACTGAAGAAAAAAAACAGACAATAAACAAAATACAACTAAAAGAAGCAACAAAAAAAACTCACAAAAAGGGACAAAAAATAATGTCAGTGCGCGGCTTGAAAACAAAAGTCATTCTGTAGTTGTCATGGGAACAGGACTTTGACAGACATTGACAGACAACCCCCTGTTGTGGTTTTGTGGTAGGCTCATACTCTCGTCATTGGTGGCTGCCTCTCTTTTATGACTGTGGATTGTGAGCTTTGTGTGTAGGTCAGGTGAGGTGTGTGTGTGTGTGTGTGTGTGTGTGTGTGTGTGTGTGTGTGTGTGTGTGTGTGTGTGTGTGTGTGTGTGTGAGGGGGGGCGGGGGGGCTGTATCCCTCATACTCTAAAGTGCCCCCCTCCACCCTTCCTCCCCCCTCCCCCGGGGGCCAGTGGCAGAGCTCTAGCAGCTGTGGCCCTGTGCCTGCTGTCAGGAGTAAGGAGGTGATGACTCATGCACTCCTCCACTTAAGGGGCAAACCCAAACTCACAGTTGAAAGAGTTCCCCTAATGGGAAGCCAATTCGCTCTGTGTGCGTGTTTGTGTGTGTTTGTGTGTGTTTGTGTTTGTGTGCGCATGCGTATGTACGTACGTGTGTGGGTGTGTGTTTGTGCGTGTATGTATGTATGTGTGTATGTGTGTGCGCGCGTGCGTATGTATGTATGTATGTATGTATGTATGTATGTATGTATGTATGTGTGTGTGTGTGTGTGTGTGTACGTGTGTGTGTGTGTGTGGCTGTTCAGCTGTGAAACTGGTGGAGGAGGTTGTGGTGGGGTTGGCGAGGTGATGACAAGGCGTTGACACTTCCTCTTCCCATGACTCCGTGTACATATGTATGTGTTCACATTACTGAGTAGAAACTAAGTGACTTATCTGTGAGACTGTGTACAATCCAAATATACAGAAACTAAAATGAACATTTGCTTTTCTTTTGACACAAGTGCCATGCACAAACACACACAAACTCACACAAACACAGATACTCTCTGGACTTCGGACTTGGCCTGAACTCCCAAACTGGGCAGCTTCAAAAGAACTCTGCCACAACGGTTCCCCCGTCCTGAGGAGATCAGATCAATGGGTTTTTTTTTGGGGGGGGGGGGGGGTGGGCTGGGGGTGGGTGGATGTATGGCGGTGAACTGATTAGCCGCATGTCTCCTCATGTCAAAGGAATTTTTCAAAAGCCGACTCTGAGATTCAGGAACAGAGGCAGAATTATGTTCTCTCTCTCTGTCTCTCTCTCTCTGGCTCTCTCTAGCGCTCTCTCTCTCTAGCTCTCTCTATAGCTCTCTCTCGCTCTCATCAGCCTCGACAGGCAGCGCGCTGACGCCGAGTGCTCAATTCAGAAGGAGGCGTAAATCGCGGGACGTTTTCCCGCAGAGAGTGGATGATATCCAGAACGCCCCTGATTAATCCTGTTATATCAGTGCCGAGGATTGGACTACTTGAATCGAACTCTGCTCCTCACGCTTATTCAAGGGTTCTGGACTTCTGTAAACATCTTTAGTAGTGATTTTTTTTTTTTTTTTAGAAAATTGCTGTTACAATAAATATATGTATATGTGTGTGTGTATGAGCGTGATATAAACTACTTTGTGAAAAGAAAAGTCTAGAGAGAAAATCAAGTTTTAGGGGGGGGGGGTGTGATTTCATAGCTGACCTTGTTGAGGAAAAAGCACTGAGGGAAGCAGCTATGTTCGAGATGTCTGAGTGTGTGTGTGTGTGTGTTTGGTGGGATTATGCAGACACATGCCTGTTAGGGTTCTAAGCCAGGCTGCATATGCCATTGAGTTCTTCTAAGTCCACAGACTTTCAAAGCTGCCAGTCGTGGAAGGAGGTTAAGGGGCTAACTCCTCATGCAGTATGTTCGGCTGAAAGATTAGAGATGTTCACTCTAAAGTGTGTGTGTGTGTGTGTTTGTTGTTTGTGTGTGTGTGTGTGTGTGTGTGTGTGTGTGTGTGTGTGTGTATAAGTGTGTGTTTCTGTGCGTGCCTGCTGGGTGGACAAGGTCCAAATGATCTTTTTTTCCTCCAAGTAAATCCTTATAGTTGGGCATTTGTGAATCTGTGTGTTTGTGTGCCTGTGTGTGAGGGTGCATTAGTTTGTTGATAAATGTGTGCAAGCATGTCCATGTACTCCAAAATGCTGATTCACTGCCTATTTCGTCTGACAAGTGAACAGAAGGGGGTGTGTGGGTTGGGAGGGGGGGCTTGGGTGTGTGCTTTGCATAATGCCACACACACGTATAGATGGCTGAGCTCGTCGTGACTTTTTAACTCTGACTCACTTCTCTGTGTCACTGCACTGCCTGGGGGGGGGGGGGGGGGGGGGGGGGGGTGTAGGGTTGGGTCCAATTCGCTATGCTCTGAGCTCTCCCCCATAACAAGCACACACACACACACACACACTCAAGAACATAGTGATATGAACACTGATTGCAGCAGAGGTGTCTGATGATGGCCTTGGAGACATTTGCCTTGGCTGGTGTCATGGCGACACAGCCAAACAAGTAATTTCTTTCTTTCTTTTTTCTTGTTTTTTTTTTGTTGCCGAGCTCCAATCTGAAATGAGATCATCATCTCACAAATGAGCTCCGCTCCTCCATTATGTAAAGGACCATGTCGTGTTCTGTTCAACCAATCCCCCTCCCCCACCTCAGTCCAACTCTTTCCCCACCCACGAACCCCCCCCCCCCCCCCCCCCAACCCCAACCCCAACCCCAGACTGAAATCATTTCAGGCACAAGTGATTCATCTGAAAGGTCAGGGATTAGTGTAATAGCTTCTGTCGGTGTGCAAATCAAACAGGTAGGCCCTGCAAGTCAAAGCTCTCTCAGGTATATAATGAACTTCAAGATGCCAATCCACAGCGCGGCAAAGCAATTAAAAGGAGGGCCCGTGGCTCGTTTGAAACAAAGGAGAGAGGGATAATGAGAAAGTGGCGGGGGAAGAGTCGGGGCGGGGCGGGGGGGTCGGTGCTGAGAGAGGAGGAGATGAATTGATGTGCTTTTAGCCGGGATAAATAACATGCAGTTTTCTAGTTCAGCGACCATGAGTGCAAGGCTAATATCCCCCTGATTGTGTGTAATACCAGGAGCAGAGAGCCAGTGGGAGAATAGGCCCCAATGATAAAGGACTCAGGAGTGGATTTGGCTCTAGTGTTGTGGCGACTTACAGCACTACCTGACAGGCGTTCACAGTCGGGGGACTGGGGGACATCTCACAAACAACAGCTTTGTTTTGTTCTTTCCGGTAGCAATTAGCTCCTCCTTAAGCGAGCCTCTGTTGTAGCGAAAAACAACCTCTTCAAATCTTAGTCAGAAGTCCGAGTGCGATAAACTGAAGTTTTATTCAATCCTGCAGACATTTCATTCAAATCGAGAGCGGTGGTCCATGAATCAAAACCCCAGTGCATTAACCTTTTAAAGTCAAAATTCGTCACTTATGCAAATCACAAACCTAAAACTTATCTAAACTGAACCAATCAGAATATTCCCTCAAATCTTCACATATTTTATCCACGCTTTAGCCAATGAGAATATTCTTGTTCACCTGTTGTCCTTGCAATTGTTGCAAAAAAGTCTATTTACAGCTTTTTGGAGGCCTCGCCTGTCCTTGACTTGTCAGCATCTCTTATCTCAAGACTCCCCCGTGACTGCTTGGCAAGTCTCATCCCTGGGAACAGGCCTTTCTGCTTGACCTTACAAGACACCCACTTCTGCACGCGGGCCTCATGCACTTGTTGTTGCAAACCTGCTTCATGTCCACCACTGTTTTATAACCATGATTCTCAACACCTCCTGTAAAGGGAGAGGACAGTGACCCAACACCCACTCCGTGTGTGTTATCGACTGGCTGGCTGGCTGGCTGCCTATGGAGTTATGATGCTACCGCTTGCTTAGCGAGGATGGGGAGGTCAGAGAGCTTAGTCACCCGGCAGGACCACTGGGGTATCAGCTGCTCCTGCGTTGACAGACCATGTCCCTTACCTGCTGTCGAGGTCAGCTACAGGCAGCCTCAGCACTAAACAACACATACTCAGACACGACCAAACACACACAAAAAAAAACATAAAAACATCTTGTTAAATGGAAAAAGAACAGAAGAGGGTGGTGGTTTTTATAGAGCCTTGTGGGTGAAGTGCCATTGCCTTGGTGCTGAGTGGCAATGATTGTGTTGTCGGGCAGGTGGTTTGTACATAACGTCACAGTAAGAGCTACAAGGCACCATCACAGGCCGACATCACTGACAGCAAAGTGTTTTCTCTCTCTCCTAAGCTGACTAAGCTAGGTTATCCACATTTCCCCCCTCCTTTTGTGAACCTGTGCAGATGTTAATCTTGATTTGAGGTGTCAGTTGTGTACATTGCTATAAACATATATATATATATATATATATATATATATGAATATATGAATATGATGTACCTATTTATCTCGCAGAATTATGGAAAAGATGTTATTTTTCAAAGTGATGTAAATGACAGGTGTATCACTCCAGTGTTCCCAGTGCGACATGCTGGCTTCGTTTCAGAGACAGCCCGTAATCATAGCCCAGTGTGGCCTTAAACGCTGTCACACACTGGCTAATTATCTTCTGAAGGGAGAGAGGGACAATGAGAGCCGGGCACTTGGAAGCGCTCAGAGAAATGTGGTGTACTGTACATAAACACAGACACGCTCCAAGAAATGGCTAAATTACAGATGCACGCACAAATGTGAAAGCATGCACGCTCTCCTCCTCTCTCACACACACATTCACTCACGAACACATACGCACACAAGCATTTACGTGATCATGCAAAACTTTTCAATGAATCATGCGTTCGCACCTCTCCCCACATGTGTGTATTTAGAGGGAGGTATGCTTACACCTTATGCTACCACAGGTATGCTACCACACCCACACACACGCACGCACGCACGCACGCACGCACGCACGCACATACACTTCATCTCGCAGAATCTTGCCACTGCTTCTCTGAGACCAAACCTAGAAGGGGTTATAACAGCCCAGCACAGGGACATCCTCACAGACAAAGAGAGAGCCAAACAGACCATTTCACAGTCCGCCATCCCCCCGACCCCATCATTCCCCTGTCCTCTGCACTAATCTCAAGAAAAGCAAACAAAAGCCTTAAACCCACTATCCCCTTTGCTTGTAGCTCGGCTGCTCAGCTGCTCTGCTGCGTGTGTACGAGTATAAATAAATCAGTGTAGTCTCGCTGAGAGCATCACTAATGTATGTGGCGGTGTTAGCGTTAGCACGCTCGCTCTCTTCTCTACGGAGAACAAGAGGATTGCAGATTTCTGTCCCTCTTGTTCTGTTGCAGTCTTGTTTTTTTTTCATGTATTATTTCATTGTTGAATGGTTTTGTGTGTGTGTGTGTGTGTGTGTGTGTGTCTGTGTGTATTGTGCAGATTGTGAAATCTTTAATCTAAGGGGGGGTTCAATCTGGTTTTGATTCAAAGAGGCTGTATGTTTTCTGTCTCTCTCGCTCTTTATTTTCCTTCAGCTGGCTCTCTTTCTCTCACTCTTTATCTCTCACAATGTGTGTGCTGATGTATATATATATACATACATATTGTTGTTTTTAAAAAAAGACATTAGATTTTGATCTCCAGTTTTGTCACGTCACATTATTTTTGTATTCTGGTTGTAATTAAAGTTGGTTGGGATTTGTACAAATGATTCGGCCTTTGGTGTTTTTCCTCTGTTATTCTCTCTCTCTCCTCCTTAGTGTAAGCAGCACTTCTTCAACAAGCAACAACCCGACAGCACTCTGAACCTTCGATGCAGTCCTCAAACTGTCCTCAAGAATTTCATGAACGAGAGTCTTTGTTTCAGACATGCTTCATGCTCAGAACATGCAGAATTCCCTAGGGGCCATATTGTCTTTTGAACGGGCTCTTAGTGCTTTTCAAGGGGACTTCTACGGTTAAAACACTGCAGCGGTTCAAATCACTTCAAATCAAATAATTTCAGATACACACATGGCTGGCAGTACGGAGTAGATTCAGATGTCATGCGCTGTATTACACTGATGATCGGAGGCACTGGATCTGAGAGCGTTGTTTTTGGCAGTTTATACATTCACTGAGGCACATTTTTTGCAGGTGTTCGACCATATTAGCTAGGATGGAGAAAGCTTTTGACACAACGGCAGTCTGTTTTTTTTTTTTTTTTTTTTGGCGTGTGTGTGTGTATGTGGCGGGCCACTTGTGTTCCTCAAGGGTCCTTCTCTGGCTCACGTCTGTCGCCTTGACGACGCCTCTTGCCCTGCTACATCACCACTCTGGTCACCAAGGTACCATTTTATATTTTTACTCCTTTGTCTGGTGGTTCAAGGACAGCACGCCTTGGCTGAGAGTGATGTCAGTGTGTCCACACACACCACACACACATGCCCGTATTAAGACTTCATGGTGCCCCTGGGCAACAGTGACTCTCTGGTGCCCACCTACCCCCACCCCGCAGAACACAAACCATACCTATCCACCGGGGTAGTAATTTGAGTAGAAATACTTTCTTACTGTACTCAAGTATTTCTGAGTATCTGTACTTTACTTGATTGTTTTTTTATACATACTTTTTGCTTAATACTGCTCCACTACATTTTCCATACATTGATGTAACCTATGTAAAGAATAATGCACTGGGAGCAAGTCAGTTATAAGAAAATAACCGTTCGACACGTTTACCCCCCTGAAGTGCGGTTATTTTCCATAACTCACTTGCTCCCAGTGCATTATCCCGCTTATAGCAAACTTGCCAAAGTAATTAATGCATATGCTGTAAATTATGTTTAATGTGAACTTATGTTATTAGAAATCATAACTTAATACAGTGCAGAACTATTGTTTTATCTTTTGTTGACCTTAATGAAATATCATTACTAATCTCAACAGGTATATTATTCGTCTAAATCATAAGAAAGTTTATACTTTTACTTTTGGTACTCAAGTAGGATATACAGACTTAAATCTGCTATAATCTACACAGAAAAGGAGAACATGGGCACATGTACAAAACAAATCAAGCTTTATTTATTTAATCGAACTCGCCCAAAAAACAAGTCAGTAGCCTGCCAAGTAGCCTACATCTTTCAACCAGTATGTGGCGACATTAATAGCACTTTCTTAACAATGCATAGTAAAGTTATCAATCTTCTTTGCAATTATAGCACACCAAACAATGAAATCTGACATTACAAAAAGCAATCCAACGTTAGTTGGATTCAGTTATCATTAAACCAACTCACAGCACCGCAAATAAGCTTTGCAGTTCACAAAGCTTTCCAAAACTTAAATAGCTAACAAGAAGTGATGACGGCTATCAAAAACATCGGCGAGGTTATGCATTTAGTGACACCCACGTACACTGCTCAAACCTTTGCAAGCGCAGTGAGTCTACTAACGAACTATCATTTCAGAACCATTGGAAGCAGACAGCACACACACACTTTGCCTTCTGAAAAACACAGATTTACACGGTTCAAACCTTTGCAACCGCATTTTTTAAAAAGTGGCCGCATTTCTACACTCTAACTTTTTTCAACTGTCGTTTTGCATTACCGCTGCCGCTTCATCTTGATCGTTCTGTTGGTGCCTCTTTCGCTGAGTTTGTGGATTGTGTTTGGAACGTCAAATTGTGCTGACGTGGGGTCAGAATGAAAAAAATATATATTTTTTTAAATAAAAAAATACATCGGTTGCTTGGTGCCCCTGGAGTCTTGGTGCCCCTGGGCAGTTGCCCAGTTGCCCATATGGTTAATCCGGCCATGCACACACACACACACACACACAATGCACATTGCCTGGGGAATCCTCAGGGTGCATCATAAGGTTAGAAATCACTTTTTTCTTTCACGTTGGGGGATTTTCACGTCAGCCTTTGTTTTTGTCACAGGCCCCAGCACCTGCATTGTGGTGGGCAGCAACACTAAAGCCCCTCTAACGCTGTTTGATTTGGCCTAAGCCGTTATCACACGCTGTACCACAGCTCGAGTAGCCACATTATCGCTCGGAGCCTCGCTGCTGTTTAATATCCACTGAGTCGCAGGTAAATCTCACCCACCCCGGCGCACCGGCATCAAGTATTCATAAGCTGCCGGGAGTAGGCGAGCAGACCGGCTTCAAATATTCCTGGACAAACACACTGCACCATAATTTCACGCAGTGCTCATAAACCAGTCCATACTCCAGCCAGAGGATTCCTCCCCCCTCCTCTCCTTCCCTCCCCGCCCTCCACCTTATCGCATGTAGACTAGCATTAAGGGCCTGATGTAGTGTTAGTTTTAAGGCTACATTTTATGTGCTATGTTTTGTTGTCAGCCAGCCAAGGATGCGGAGAAGTCTTTTGCAGCACTTAGGGAGCATAATGAATGTTTTATGGCGCTGCCATGTAGCCGTCTCCGTCTTGTTTTACACGTTGCATTTAGCCTGGCAGTTAAACGTGACGGCTGCGGAAAAGGAAGCCTTAAAGCTCCTGATGGCTTTTGGAGTCAGGTACAGCTTAGTGTGACTGTCGACAGCAGCGCTAGCAGAGTCAAGGCCCTGTCTTTCCCTCCTGGTCTCACTCACTCTTTCTCACATTTGCTTGCTCTCTGTCTTTCTCTCTGTGTCTGCCGCTCCCACGTCTCTCCCTTTCTCTTGTTTTGTCTGTTACCCTTTCACTCCTTTCTTGTTGTTTTTGTGGCTGCCCTTTTCTCTCAGTCCTCTTTTCCCTTCAAGAAGCTCCCTTACAAGAAAAAATACAGTTATTTTGAATTACCTTTTTTTTCTTTGTGCTCTTTTCGATGTTGTCGCTCTCCGTATCTCTTTTCCATGTCCTCTCTATTTTTTTATCTCCCTCTATGCAGCACCTCGCTGCATATCTCTTATTCAGTCTCCCATCTGTCTACTTGTTTTTCCTCTCTCTTTCTCTCTCTTTCTCTCGCTCTCTCTCTCTCTCTGTCTCTCTACTGAGGTTCTCTTTTTCAGCCAGTGTCTTTCTCTCTCTCCCCCCCCTCCCCTCTTCCTCTTCCTTTGCCCCCCACCCCCACCCCAGCATCCCATGCTTGTCATGAGTGGGGGAGCGTGGAGCGTGTTCAAACGCAGCTCCTGGTTCCATGCGATCTCATCAGTCGCTCATGCTTCCTTTCATCTGCTGGTGATCTCTGCATCGCACGTCACGGGCCACACACACACACACACACACACACACACACATGCGCGCCTCGAGACGTTCCGAGGTAGATACACGCAAGGGAATACCGTGTTCTCCATTTGTGGGGACGAAGCACGGACTCCTGGCACGGGAGGATTCCCACAGTGGAGTGCTTATACCTCACCTCTGCCTTCTCTTCTCTTCTCCCTCTCTCCCACTCTCTTTCTTTCTTTCTTTCTTTCTTTCTTTCTCTCTCTCTCCCTCTCTCCCTCTCTCTTTCTCTCCCTCTCTCCCTCCAGCATGTGACGGCACAGCCCAAGGAGTCCTCTGAGGACACTTTCCCTTCGGGCGAGTGTCCACACAGCTTTAAATTAGAGAGGGTTAGAACACCAACACTGTTACGCACAACACACACAAACACCCTCTGATGGTCTTGAAATTGGAAATTGGAAAACTGAAGCAGAGTGAACCCTTTACACCAACTTTTTGAAGAAGGTTAAACTCCTAAAAGCCTTTAAGAGTCCGCAAGGTGTGAATAAAGGGCGCAAATGGACCCCAAATAGTCGTGCGTGTTTATTTTTATCATAAAAAGACATAAAAGAAAAATAGCCGCACTAAGCACTAAGCACTCAGAATCTGAGAGCCTTCAGTACCCCTATGTTGACTTTTCATTTACGAGGGTTTGCGGAAGGGCTTTACTGTAGTTTAATGTGGCGCTAATGAGTCTTGGAGCTCTCAAAGAAAAGAGCGTTTCAAAGAAGATCTTTTATTTCCATAAAATACATTATGTATCAGACCAAAAAAAAAGAGCCTTGAGTTGAAAAAGACAGAGAGAGAAAGAGAGACACATTCACCTATGTACAGTACTCTCTCTTTTTGTCCGCGGCCACTTAAGATAAGGGATAAAATAAATAAAACAAACGATGTAAAGTAAAAAAAAGAGTGTACCGTCTGGGGAACTGTCTGTGCTGCTCTGCTCTCTCAGAGGCTCTGCTGGTTGATGGCTGTTGTGGGCTCACTGACCTTACCCAGAGGTCAGTGGGGCATTTGTGTGTGTATGCGTGCCTGTGTCTCTCTCTCTCTCTCTCTCTCTCTCTGTGTGTGTGTGTGTGTGTGTGTGTGTGTGTGTGTGTGTGTGTGTGTGTGTGTGTGTGTGTGTGTGTGTGTGTGTGAGTGAGAGAGCAAGCTTACTATTGACAGGCTCTAATGGCTTGGACTATGATCGACTAATGGACCGCTAGGGTGTCTGCGGGGGGCCAATTAACAAGTACGCCTGGGAAATGGATGTTTGTATGTGTCTGTGTGTATGAGGAACCAGAGACAGAGACAGAGACAGAGACAGAGACAGAGACAGAGACAGAGACAGAGACAGAGACAGAGACAGAGACAGAGACAGAGACAGAGACAGAGACAGAGACAGAGACAGAGACAGAGAGTTTATATTCACCAACCAGTCCATTTTCGTACAGTATGCCTCTTCTTCTTCTAGATTGCTCCTCTGAGTGCATTTGTCTCTTTTGCGTGTCAGTTGACGTGAGTGTGAGCAGATTGCCCTGTGCGTTTGTATGTATGTGTGTATGTATGAATGTTTGTATGTATGTAGATGTATGTATGTAGATGTATGTATGTATATAGAGTGTGGCGGAGTGCAGCGCTCACTCCCGCCTGTCCTGAATGGATTGACACAGATTGACAGATAAATGGCCTAAATCGGCTTAGCCGCTCTCTCTTAGTGTCACTCAGATGCACAGGATTTGTGCTCTTGACTGTTGCTTCTCTTCCCTCTATCTGTCTGACACACACACACACACACACACACACACACACACACACACACACACACACACACACACACAGACACACAGACACAGACACAGACACAGGCATATACACACTCAAGCAACTAGCTTTTCTCGTTTAGATGTTGCTGACGAGACCATTGTATCTGAGAGTAAGCTCTACCTACCTGTCGAGGAGTTATGGATGAAAATAGACCCCTCCCACACAGACACACACACACACACACACACACACACCATTATCTTGTGCCTTTCCCAGAAGCTTAACTCGAGGTGAGAGCATAGGCAGTTGTCTGAACTGTGGTTTTGATTGACCAATGAGGCACTGATCTCCAGTCAGTGTTGTTATGATCACGACAGTCAGAGGTCATGTCAAGTGAATGACGTGAACATGGCTGCCTCTGATGCCTTGCTGTTTCAGAGTCAGACGGTGCGCAGTCATGAACGTGCATGACTTGAGGTCACGACTCAGGCCATGGAGGTCAGATGGAAGAGAACAGTGTCCTGACATGAGGACGGACAGACGGGGGCTCATTTAATTTCATTGTATTTGTTTTCATTGGCGCCCTCGAGTGGGAGAACACACGTTGCATCTCACCATGGGGCGGGGGGGGGGGGGGGAGTTTGAAATGGGGAGCACGTTCCGTCTGAGTCCCGCTTCTCCAGAGTAACGCTTATCGGAGGCAGAATGCTACACACTCCCCTCAGCTCTGTAATTGAACTCCGTGGCCGTGAATGACATGTGACACCTCCCTGTTCCGGCCGTCTGGTCGAGCATAATGCGCCCACTCGATCCCACAGAGATAACGGAATATTAGAGAGCCCGTGGCATGTCCCTGTCACCCGAAACTAGACAATGGCCTCAGTTGTTCTCCTCCAGCAATCACTGGTCTGACCTGAACTCGGCCCCGCTCTTTGTTACAAGGTAGCTATATTTGCACAGCCTGTTCTGTGCACAGGCAACAGTAATCTTTGGTGATTGCATACAGAATGCAACAACAGGAATGCGTCATTTGAGGACAAAAGCACAAACAAAACTTGCCGAACGCAGGGGGGTTAGATACGTTCTCAGGGAACTGTTTCTTTTTTTTTTTCACTGTTCACTTCACTTTGGGCTCATTTGTCACGCGGTTTGGGTGAGGGTTTGAAATTGTGTCTGTGTCTGTGTCTGTGTCTGTGTCTGTGTCTGTGTCTGTGTCTGTCTGTGTGTGTCTGTGTGTTTGTGTATGTGTGTCTATAGGGTGGTGGTGGTGTTTTTGCGGGTACTGCGAATGTCATGTCCAGTTCACCACCTCTTGGTGACAAAGCAAGGTGCGTGTGTGTGGGCGCGCATGTCTGTGCGTTCGTGTGACACAAGGCTCGAACCCCTTGTGTGCTCCAGTGTCACCCCGTCACCCTCTCTCCCTGCTCTACCTCCAGGGCGCCGCTGTGGTCATCTGTTTCTCTATCTACCTCTTTCACTTCCCCTTTTCTTCTTGCTTTGTCCTGCTTCTGATAAAATGATAGCTGCTGCGGCGAGCAGAAAAAGTGCACACAGTCATCTCTTCACTGTTTACGCTACTCCCTGAAAACATGCAAGGACCTTTCTCAGAAAGACACTGCAAGAGGAAAACATGAGAGTCCTTTCTCAGAAATACTTCACGCCCCCAAAACCCCCCCAAGAAATTCCGTCGGAACAAGGCCCTACCCTGAGAATGTCAGTTGTTGACATCTCTGCCCAGCTCCTTCCTGCTTATGAAACCCTGCATACTGCCATTTGTTTCTGTGAGTTTTCCTGCGGTAACAAAAAACTGAGGGGAAACAATGAAAGCCTCACAACCATCTGAGTGAATGTGTGTTTGTGTGTGGTTTTTTTCAGGATTTTTTGGCCATTAGTCCACACAGCTGTATGCATTGAAAATGTGTGTTAAAAAAAAAAAAAAAAATCCTGGGCAGCAGATTAGTTTAATATTCTGGCCAGGCAGCCATCATTACGCCATGGCCCACAGAGCTAAATTAATGTGTTAAACATGCGCTGCCATTTCACTTAGCTGTGCACTATTCCATTTGTGCGAGCAGACCTGTGATGGTAAATATGTGTTGCTCCGAGGCTTGTTTGCAGATCGTTTCCAGCCTGGCCCTCATGGAAATCCTAGTCACGGTCAAACTACTGAAAGATTCACCCTGGCCCTGATTCCCTTTTTAATTGGCCAGATCTCAAGGCCCATCCTGAAATTGGTTGGTTATCGCCTCAATCTGTCTTTTAATTGGTCATTTGTTGACTGTAATTGGTCACAGCTCATGTAATGAAGCTTTGTAGCTTCCAAAGCCCCCTGTGAAAAGGTGGGATTGATGAAGCAGGTACTAAGTGGTTTCCTTGCCTATGCCCTGAGTATCCTTAGTGCCTCTTTTGCAAGTGTGTGCGTGTGTGTGCATGTGCGTCTGTGTGCGTGTGTGTGTGTGTGTGCATGTGTGTGTGCGTGCCTCTGTTGCAAGAATGTATTTGTATGTGCGAGTGTATATGTATGCATGTGTTTGTGTTTGTGTTTGTGAGCGTGTGCGTGTGTTTGTGAGTGCACGTGTGTGCGTGCGCGCAGGTGTGTGTGTGCGTTTTTGTGAGTGCACATGTGGAAGGAGGGGTATATTCTCACTCCTAAGAACGGAAATTATTTTGATGTGATATGTAGTGTGTGTGTGTGTGTGTGTGTGTGTGTGCGAGCGCGTTCGTGTGTGGGCTTGTGTGTGTGTGAGTGTGTGTGTGTGTGTGTGTGTGTGCATGTGCGTCTGTATGCGTGTGTGTGCGTGTGTGTGTGTGTGTGTGTGTGTGTGTGTGTGTGTGTTTGTGCGTGCCTCTGTTGCAAGAATGTATTTTTTTGTGCGAGTCTATATGAATGCTTGTGTTTGTGTGCGTGTGTTTATGTTTGTGAGTGCATGTGTGTCTGCGTGCGCACAGGTGTACATGTGTGCGTTTTTGTGAGTGCACATGTGGAAAGAGGGGTATATTCTCACTCCTAAGAATAGATCTGAAAGACGGAAATGATTTTGATGTGATATGGAGTGTGTGTGTGTGTGTGTGTGTGTGTGTGTGTGTGAGCACGTTCGTGTGTGGGCTTGTGAGTGTGTGTGTGTGTGTGTGTGTGCATGTGTGGCTCCAAGCGTATCATTCAATGTTTAATCCACAGTTTTCCCCCACCTGCACGATTCCCAACAGGCAGGCGCTCCAGCTTCAGCTCCTTCAGCTCCTCGTCTGCAGCTGAACAGCCAGAGAGAGAGAGAGAGAGAGAGAGGGATAGAGAGGAGCTGAGGAAGAGAAAGCGAGAGAGGAGACAGAGAGAGGGATAAAAATAGAGGGGTGAGAGAGAACAAGTCATAGGAGGAGAGAGTTGGAAAGCCATTGAAAGAGAGAAATGGAATGAGGAAGACAGGGGGAGAGAGAGAGAGAGCGAGAGAGAGGCAGGAGGGTGAAGCGATTGCAAAAGGGGGAGAGGGAGGCAAATTGGCGAAATGACGCACTTCTGAGCACTGGGCTGATTTTCTGGAGCTTTTTTTTCTGAGATCATCATCCTTTCAGGGGGGAATCTAATGCATGGCATGCTACTGTGTTCTGTGTTCTCTGTGTGTGTGTGTGTGTGTGTGTGTGTGTGTGTGTGTGTGTGTGTGTGTGTGTGTCTGTGTGTGTGTGTTTATAAGCACTCTCAAGGAGAAGAAAAACACTCAAAGACCCTTGCACTGCAAAGACCCTTGGGCGTTTGTGTGCATCAAAATCGATAAAGTCTTCGCGGCTCTGACTACTTGTAGTGTTGTGGGCACACCTTTGCTCCTCTCAGTTGGAATAAAACCTCTCTTTTCTCCATCTCTTTCACTCCACCTGTTTCATCTACTTTTTCTCTCCTTCATCGAGGGAGTCTCCGTAGCCCAAAGCAGATCTGAAATTCTCTTTCTCTTACGCGTCTGTTCTTATTTATCAATTTTTCGCTACCTGTCGCCCCCACCCCCCACCCCCTTTCAGGCTTTGTTTTTTGCCGCCATTTCATCATCTTCCGCGATCTGTCTCAGCAACTCATGAGTAGACATGCTATTAAATTGTTCTGAAGGATCATGAGATTTCCCATGAAATCTTACGGCAGTCTCACATTGTTGTTCTAATAAACACTCCTACGCCCCCCCCTCCCCCCCACTTCCACTTCATTTGGAATGCTTTAGTCTGTATTTATCAAACTCTCCATCTCCCATTTCCCCCGTCCTTCGTCACTCATTGTGTGGATCACAGCCCGCCTGTGTCTGTCTGTCTGTTCTGCATGGCTTGCCTTCCCCGCTCCCTTCCTCTTTCTCCTCGTCTTTCTTATCCGCTCCCTGCATCTCTCTCTTTCACGCGTCTCGGTGCCTCTCCACTCGGCTTTGCGCGCTCACAGACGAGCTGACGATTACACACCTTATCGGTGCCGCTGCGCCCTCGTGCCACAGGATGCAGCGGCGGCACACGCCTGTGGCGGGTGAGGCTCATGCTAGCGTGCTTTCCGCACCACAGTAGTCATGTAAACATTTCACATGCACACACACACACACACACACACACACACACACAAGCATGTCTAGGCCTCAACTGCACTCTTGCACCAGGGCACTTAGAACTTCAGTTCAGTTCAGTTCAGTTCAGTTCAGTTCAGTGAGTGAGCATGCAGGTGTTTGTTTGTTTGTTTGAGAAGCTTTTGAACGTATCTGTACACACATACACTCAGATACACACACACACACACACACACACACACACAAACACCCACAGTCTTACATTCACACCAGCCTCAATTCAGAGATAACAAGTACTTGGGTACACACACACCCACACACACAGGCTGGTACATACCTAACCTCAGATCAGACTGATGGTATAGGAGCGGACACCGGTGTGTCTCCTCGGGGCCTGTACCAGTACACATGAAGGCTCTGATGAATGCACACACACACACACACACACACGCACACACACACACACACACATACATACGAACACAAATAAACTGTTCCACCACATCACTTGGTTGCCTCCACTGTTGCCCTGACCTATTTGTGACGCACACACCCTATGCAGAGTTGTCACTCTGACAGACCCCCCCCCCCACACACACACACACACACACACGTACGTACATAGAGCCAGGCTGGTGGTAGATGGTGGCGCCCCAGTCTTCCCGTGGGCTAGTCTGATGAGTGTTGACAGGAGTCTCATACACCTGGGTTCGCTCTCATGACATGTTTGTGAGGAGCCCTCCTTCCCCTGACCTAGGATCAGTCAGTCCCGCTGCTTTCCTCCTTTACTTTCAGATAAAAAAGGGTCTGTGGCTTATCTCTGCAGACAAACCTTTTTAGGTTATGTCTAGAATATTCTGTCAGCTCTGCGACACCCATGAAGGTCGCAATGAGAACCCTTTTTCAGTCTGTGAAACTCTTAGGGTCTGTAAGGGATTTTGTCTTGTGAAATAGATTCTATATAGAGTCCTGGGTGATTCAAAGGTTCTTCGCCATAAATCGAATAGCCTAAAGCCCTCAAAAAGGAATTGTTACTCAATGGATCTGAGGATGATCCTATGAGGATTCTGCAGTGGGTACAAGAGAAGAGCTATCTTTCTATAAGTGCAGCTTCACCATCATAAGCTGATATTAAAAGCTGTTCTCACACCAGCCAGTGATGGCCTGGTGCTACACCTCACAATTTGACATCCAAGAACGTGGTGTTCTGAATACAGTTCCTCAGTGACTCCCCACTGGCTGATGACACATCTCCCTCATTGTTTTGAAAACCACAGAAACACAAAACCAAAAAACACCAGAGGCAGTCCCTGGTTTCTGTGATACAGGTTTTATGTGCAGAAACACAGTTTATGACAGTAGCATTTTCTCCCAGAAGCATTTGGTATTATCTCTCAACAATTAAACCCAACCGTGGTGTTTTTGTAAAACAAAAAAACATGGCGGGCTGCAGCTTAATGTCCCAGCTCAACCACCATACCCCCAGGCCCTAATTTATACAACAACCCCCATCATTGGTGTGGACACGCTCTTTGACTCTGTAGTCTTGGATTCCATCGTTCAGTTTTAGCGTACCGTGTTATGTGCTGTCAGCATCCTCCCTGCATGATGGCCCGCTGGCTCTGTGGAGACCATTAGCTGGTGAACTGGTAATCTATTTACAGGCAAGCGTGCAAGCAAAGACACACACACACACACACACACACACACATAGACACACACACATAGACACACACACTACGCTTTCACAGTCAGGGTTTGTTAGTGAAGCGTTTATATCTCAGCCTGGCAGTGATGTCCATTTATGTGCCAGCTGTTGATCGTGTACTCATCTCTCTCTCTCTCTCTCTCTCGCTCTCTCTCTCTCTTTCTCTCTCTCTCTGCCCTTTGCTCTCTGTCTGTGACTGTTGAGGTAGAATATTGTGACTCTCGCTAATCTGTTTAAGATTTTCCGGTGGCACATACTCTGATGGTCCGTTGATTTAGCCCTCTTTTATGCACCATCACAGTAGCTGTCATTCACTTAGTGCAGCTGTTAGTAAGTGTGTGTTTCTCTGTGTGTGTGTGTGTGTGTGTGTGTGTGTGTGTGTGTGTGTGAGTGCTCTGAGACACTGATTATGCCTTTCTTGATTAGAAGCAGAGGGAATATTATGTATATGTTGCACAAGATCAGTGATCTAATGCTTCATCTTCTTCCTATTCATTGCCATCAGCTCTAAAGATACAGGCGGATAGGATTACATAGCCACTATGAAGTCACGTAGACATGTCAGTCTCTCTCTCTCTGTCTCTCTCTGTCTCTCTCTCTCTCTGTGTGTGGGGAGGTGTTCCTGCATACATGTGCATTCCTGTGCATGCCCGTATGTGTGTGTGTTTGTTTGTGTATGTGTATGCCTGCCTGCCTGTGTGTGTGTGTGTGTGTGTGTGTGTGTGTGTGTGTGTGTGTGTGTGTGTGTGTGTGTGTGTGTGTGTGTGTGTGTGTGTGTGTGTGCTGCCTCCTCTCTGCTTCCTGCCGTAATGACCACTTGTCTTCTGTGCTGACTGGCAGAAGTGTAAACCCACAGAGTGCATTGTACTGTCATTATCTCACTCAGTGATCCATGTGTGTTTGCTTCTGGGTGTGTGTGTGTATGCCTGCGTGTGTGTTTGCCTGTGGGGTGTGTGTGTGTGTGTATGCCTGCGTGTGTGTTTGCCTGTGGGTGTGTGTGTCTGTGTGCCTGCGTGTGTGGGTTCTTTGCCTGTGTGTGCCTGTGCCTGTGTGTGTGTGTGTGTGTGTGCACGTGTGTGTGTGTTACGTTCCCTGCTAGGGCCAGGCACGTAAACAAAAACAAGTTCGTGGGAATAAGAAAACGGGCAGACAACGTCGGATAAGACAAAAATAATCATTAATTTATTATCTTTAAACTAAACCAAAAATATATGGAATAGTGGAAAAACGGGGAGACAACAAAAATAGAAACAACAAAAAGCTCAAAGTAGCAAAGAAACAAAGCAACAAACAGGCCTCCAGAACTAAGCCTCCAAGAATCCTGAGCCTCCCTCTCGAACTCTCACTCCGAGACAGGTAGGTCTCACGGCCTCGGCGAGGCTCCTAGATCATGCGGCCGCCACAACGACAGAACGAGCCTCCTTGGGTGACGTCACCAAGCCCTTTTTAAGGGGCCGTCTCTGATCGGGCACCCAATGGGAATAGAACAGCAATTAAGCCTTATGCTGGGCTGTCTGTAAAACACGGAAAAGGCACACAACAGTATACATAGGCCATGGAAAATGTTCAGGGACGTAACACCCCCACCACTAAAAATCAACATGTACATGTTCCATATATTTTGTATCCACGTGTGTGTGTGTGTGTGTGTGTGTGCATGCATGTGTGTGTAAAAAAAAAACACAGAGAGAAGGGGTGTTTTCTGTGTGTTTGTGTGTGTGTGTGTGTGTGTGTGTGTGTGTGTGTGTGTGTGTGTGTGTGTGTATATGTGAGGGCATATGTGTGAAACATGTTTGTCGCCGTGTGTATTTCAACCATGTCAGTTTCCTGAAACACTCTCTAAGAAATGCATAATCAGGAACACTCGAAAAGGCCAAACAACAAACGCATGTACCGTATTAACACATGTGGGCATTGCCTCTTAAGGAGCCACACACATTAGTCAAGCCTTTCTGTCTTTCTGCTCTGTCTGGGCCTCTGCTGTGTCTAAACACCGTCCACTTCAGCGGGACTCTCTTGACCATTGTTTGTTTGTTGTTGCTTTTTGTTGTGTTTACCTCAGACAATAAACAAATGCACAGTGGTTTCTGAGGGCATTGAAAAGCTT
>NC_045170.1:12684986-12689986 GCF_900700415.2 Clupea harengus
AACTCTGCCTTTTTAACCCAAAGTTTCTACCCAGTCCCCAGCCCACACACACATAAGCACAGTACTTTCTCTTTAGAGCTCAGTCTGAAGGGGACATCTTAATCACTGTAACTGTAACGGAGCAATCGTGTGTGTGTGTGTGTGTGTGTGTGTGTGTGTGTGTGTGTGTGTGTGTGTGTGTGTGTGTGTGTGTGTGTGTGCCTGTGTCTGTGTGTGTGTGTGTGCCTGTGTCTGTGTGTGTGTTTGTGTCTCTCTGTGTGTGAGAGACTTGAGGCTGCAGAAAAAAAGGGGAGGTACTGGGGGAATAAAGCTGTTGCTCTGACATCCACTTCACCGCTCTGCCTGCAGAGGCGAGACAATTTCTCCACATGAAACGCTCCCAACGCCACCCGTCAAAGATCCTCTATTACGCCCAGCGAATAAAAAAAAAAAACGTGTATTTCAAATGTGTATTTGACTTTCATATGGAGAAGCAGCTTTAGTTAATGTTCTCCCCACACTGTTTCTGTATTGAAAGTGTGAGTGTGGATGTCTGTGCTCTGTAAAGAGCTGTCACTCTTGTTCTTATGTTATTATTAGTATTCATGCCTAAACATGTGTATGGAGGTGTCAGCACGGCAGCTTTGGCGTGTGCTTGGGTGAGCATTGTGTATGTGCCTCATCCATAGAAACACATTGTTAGTGTGTGTTTGTGTGCATGCATGTTTATGTTGTTATTTGTGTGTGTTTGTGTGTGTGTATGTGTGTGATTTGTGGGTGTCATGGTTGTTTGGTTATGTGTGTGTGTGTGTGTGTGTGTGTGTGTGTGTGTGTGTGTGTGTGTGTGTGTGTGTGTGTGTGTGTGTAAACTTGATCAGTCAGCTAGTGTTAGGCTGCCAGGCATATTGGAGGGAGGCGGGCTGACAGCCTCCATTGCTGTGGCACTGATTTCTCTCTCCCCACGTCAGTACAGGTGGTGCCGTCACCCCCAGGGCTCCTCATGTGTGTGTGTGTGTGTGTGTGTGTGAGAGAGTGTGTGTGTGTCAATCTGTGGGAAGGTAACCTGCGGCAACATAGTTTGACACACTTTGGAATGGGTTCCGGGGAATGCAGGCCTGTACATACTCGCGTCTGAGTTGTCAGCGGTGATGATGTGTTTCTCTCGTCATTCTGAAAGCCTGCCATTAAAAGGCGGTCTCGCCTCTCATTTTCTTTCTTTAGGAGCGGAGCGCTAACACATACACACACACACACACACACAGATGTGGACACACACACACAGAGAGAAGGCAATGTTTTTGGACTGTAGTTTTGGCAGAGGAGAGCAGACTTGGCAGGCGAGAAGAGAAGGGCTGCCTTAGGGATGTTTCTGTCGACTTGACTGTACAAACACCTGCACACTCACACACCCACATCCTACAACACGTACACACACACACACACACACACACACACACACACACACACACACACACACACACACACACACACACACACACACACACACTCACACGCACACACATCCTACAACACGTAGACACACACACACACACACACACACACACGCACGCATCTTACAATACCAATAACACACATAATCTGCACACACACACACACACACACTCTCACAAGCTTGTGTCTTTGGGTGGAGCATTGTGTGGATCCCCCTCAAGGTGACTGCTCTCTGCATCTATATTCATGAGCTGTCTGCTAGTTAGGTATGTTAATGCTCCTGCTGTCATGATTGTATCTGTGTGTGTGTGTGTGTGTGTGTGTGTGTGTGTGTGTGTGTGTGTGTTTAAGTACCTGAATGTTTTGTGAGTGTGTCTGCATGTGAAAGTTTGTGTGAGTGAGCGAGAGTGAGAGTGGTTGTGGATTCATGTGAGTGTGTGCTTCTCTGCCTGCCTGAGTGTGTGTGTGTGTTGTTTTGGTAGTTCTTCTGCACTACATTTCATTGCCACAGGCAAGTTTCTGATTGCACCTGTATGCTTATGCATGTGTGTGAGCTGTCTAGTTTAAAAGTGTTCGTCTGTGTGTGTGTGTGTGTGTGTGTGTGTGTATGTTTGGTGCTCCAGATGTCACCGGGACATTTTGTGAACACCTCTGAGCAACTGCTCGGGTCTTGTGTGTGTCACACGTTTCCATTTTTTTTACCTCTCCCTCAACGAAAGATTAGTGTGTGTGTGGGCGTATGTCCACAGGGTTCTGTTGTATTCCTGAGTCTGAGCATGTACCTGCCAGCTCCGAGTGCCTGCTCGACTGATACCACAATGGCTCACGCGGCCTGGTGAAGCGGCTCATATCCGCACCCATGCGCAGCCAGTCGCTAATGACACAATTATCAGCCATTAGTGTCAGGCCCTGTTTACGACTTCATCCCTCTCCCAGCACTTCATCTTGAGAACAGAGACCTTTATGGTCCCCACGGTCCCTTTAAAGACCATCAAAATGGGACTTCAAGAACATGGCGGAGAGAGGTCGCCGCTTGCTCATGGTGGCAGGCTCGTTTTTTTTTGGGGTGTGTGAACAAAGGAAGGTGATGGATGTGTCGGAAAAGGGTGTTTGTGTATGTTGGGGGGGTGGTGGGCGGAGGGGGGGGGGGTGTTGGATTGGGGAAGGAGGGATTGAGGGCGTGAAACATGAAACTGAAAGAGATAGAGAGAACAGAGAAGAGAGATAAGATGCAGGAGATAAGAGATAGGACACTGATAGCGAGATAGTGGGAGTTTGACAGATGCAGAAGATAGCGGGAAGCAGACACCCGAGTCTGAGACTGATGTCATGAAAGAGACAGAGAGAGGTAGATAAGTGAGTGGGAGAACAGAGAGAAGGATAAAAGAACGAGAAATCTATCTCTGTTTTTGGTGGACAGAAACATGGGCGAAAAAGAATGAGAGAAAGACATGAGAAATGAAGATAGCAGAGCGCACGTGTGCTGCTGAAATGAGAGGCAGACAAGCAAGAAGCTCAATTACAGAAAGAGAGAATTGAATCAGCGATGGAGAGAATGAGGGAGAGAGAAAGAGAGAAAGAGAGCGGGAGGGAGGGAGGGAGGGAGGGAAAGAGTTGGAGACAGAGGATGAAAGAAAGAGATAGCAAGGTTGGCTGTAATGTGGTGTGATCAACACTAATGACCTGCAACTGCGTGTCCACCACTACCAGGAGCTGGAGCTTAACAACACTAATATGGCTTTTGTCAGCGTCTCTCTCCTTCTCTCTCTCTCTCTCTCTCTCTCTCTCTCTCTCTCTCTCTCTGTGTGGATGTGTGGGCGAATGTGTGTGGATCTATGAATAAATGTGTCTTCATACCAGGGCTTCAAAACAGAATTTATTTTCAGTATGTTCAATTTCCCTCCAAGCACAACCAGTATTCCAGTGTCCCTGTTGACATTGTTCCATTCACATGACCAGGCTTATATTTTGCTAAACCAGGGCTCAAAGAAGAAAAAAAGGTAAGAACAAGCAGTGGATGTAAAAAAAAACACGATTCCTCTTTTGACAGCATAATTTTCACTTCATGAGTGGAAAGTAGCCTAATTGAGCACATTAACAATGTAAACAGGACAGTCCACATACTGCCTGCAAATATTAAAGAATGCTATTCAAGACAGAGTCTTTCCATAGGGCCTTTTTCTAGTATTTCTGTCCTCCACATTTTGGGGGAAGCTCAGGACAAATAGGACAATGTGTCATTGTGTATATTGTGATTACATCATTGCGTATACATCTAATGAGAAGGTTACTCACACTGATTCTTTTTCTCTTTCTTTATGTTGTATTTTGCCCGCTTTGTCAGGCTAACGCTATGAGATTTCTATGCACATGCTTCTGACCATGATCGGTTCCTGTGAACATGAACACAGAACTATGTAGAGTGTTTCTGTGAACTGATTAGTGAAGTCCTTGACATTTCATTGTGTTGCTGGCTTTTCAAACAGAAATGAATGGATGAAAGTGAAGCTGTGGCCAAATATTTTAGTGCTGATGCTATCCGGCCAAACACCCAGAGACTAATGCAGCTACCTCAGAAGAAATTTACAAGCAGCTTCCAGTGCTGCACAGCATGCATCAAATTATACATTGAATGAAAGCAGAGCGGACTGGACAGCACATTGATCCAAAGAGAGAGGGAGGCTAACGCCTAAATTAGGCATATGGACTCATTGAAATTCCTATGAAGTGGTAGGCTACAACAAGGCTTTAGAAGAAGAACAGTAGCAGACATTTTGAAACTCTCCTGAAAGATTCACCACAAATCAACATTAGCTGTTTCATAGGCCATACAGGTTTATTCCTGGTAACGCTGTTTAGATACTCATTTATGCTGGAAGAATTAATTGCGTAGACAAAGCTATATACGAGTTCTTCTTTGCTTACCAGCACCGGTGCTGTTTAAGCATTTCATTCTGTTCTGGAACATTCTGTGGTGGCGAGACAAGGTGGTCAGCATGGAGCAGGTGCTTCTCTTCCCTTCTCCTCCCCACCTGGGTCGAACATCTCCCTTTTGAGTTTTAGAAAACATAATATATGCCCTTGAGTAACTCTGCTACCCCAGGTGCTGTCTTATAGCAACAGGCTTCACCATCCAGCAGAAACTTTCCACTGAACATTGAATTATTCTTTCACTGAATAGTATAAAAGCTGTGTGTGTTTTATCAGGGAGTCCCTGTGCCCCCTCTTGCAAGCTGGTAAAAAAATGTTGAAGCTTTTGCTAGGTGTTCATCTTAATTCATCTTAATTCAAAAAGGATATTCCACTACAACGAGCACAGACAAGCAAAACACGGTTATATATATATATATATATATATATATATATATATATACTGTATGTCCGCCCTGAATTTCTGCCCTGAATTTCAATCAGCTTAGCCTAGCGTAACCCATAGTCTCGGACATTTAGTCTGGGATCTAAATGTATCATATTGTCCCTTAAAGTGCTGGTCTTCCAGAATAAGATACTCCCACACAGGGACAATAATAGGACTTAGGTTCCCAGTGGAACTAGAGGAATATAAAAAA
>NC_045170.1:12694986-12697486 GCF_900700415.2 Clupea harengus
CCTGAGACAGCTCAGCTGAGAGGCGTGGGGCTGTGCAGCTCCCAGTGGCTTATAGCCCTCCTCAGCGTGAGCCCTTATTCTGGGTGGGGTAGTGCTGTCAGCACCACCCAAGGCGCCGCGCCACTCTCCGTGACAACGCTCGCAATGGACCACCCCGGGTGCCCGCACGCGCCACACAGTGCTGCCACGCTGAACACGCTGGCATGGCTCATTAAGGAGAAATGGAGATGGTGTAGCTTAGCTTTGTGTGCGGTGCTGGGATGGCACACTCAAGGGCAGACCTGTAAATATAGGCTCTGTTCTCAATGTGGTTTTTATTGAGATATCTGGGTCCGTTTGGCTCTTTAATGCCATTTGTGAGTCTATTTGGTTTGATGTCTTTTATCACGCTTCTGTGGATGCTGCTATTGCTTTTCTCCTCCTCCCTCCCTCCCTCTCTATCCCTCGTTCTCTATGACTTTTTAACTTTGGTGCAGCTTGTTGGTTCATTCTCACCTCTCTCTCTCCTTGCCTCTCCTGCTTCTCTGTCTCATACTTTGACTTTCCGACTTTGTCTGTGCAAGTCCCTCTTGTCTCCCTGTCCTGTCTCTTTGTCTCACTCTCTTCTCTGTTCTTTAACCTGTGCCCTCATCTCTCTCTCTCTCTCTCTCTCTCTCTCTCGCTCTCTCTCTCTCTCTCTCTCTCTCTCTCTCTCTCTCTGCATTCGTGAGTGACATTCCACAAGCCGCTGTGGCTGACTCACGCAGGCCTCATCACTTATGCATTCAGTTACCTGGTAGCTGGGCTGCCTTGGGTGGAGATCCACCCCTCTGCCGGGCCTATACACACACACACACACACACACACACACACACACACACACACACACATATACCCACTCACAAGCATACACACACACACACACACACACACACACACACACACACACACACACACACACACACACATACACACACACATACACACACACATACACATAAATATGCTCCCAAACATATACACACACATTTACACTCACAAGCACACACACACACACACACACACACACACACACACACACACACACACACACACACACACACACACACACACACTCAGTGAAACAGATCATCCAAGACCCTGCTGAGCCCCAGTTTCAGGGACGTGACCTGTGTGAGTGACAACCAGAGAGGAAGGGAAAAGAGCAGGGGAGGACAGAGTTAGAAAGGAAGCCAGAACAAGAAGAGAAAAAAAGAATATAAGAGCCCTCAACTGCTCTTGGAAAAAAACAAGGATTTTGTCATAACACTACCATCACTAGGCTTGTGCTCACCTTTCAAAGCTTTGCAGTCCAACAGCAATGCACCTAATGGGTAACATGTTGAACATGATTGAATGTAAGTGTATTGAAAGTGTATCTTTTGAAAAGCCACATTAGTCCACGTAGCTATTAATGTCTCTGTTGGTTACTGTGAAGCTTGAATTGAAAGCCCATCACACTGACTGAGAGGACTGGAAGATTGTTATCCATTATTTGGATAGGATCTTAGATTGACATACTTGAAAGTGTCTGTGTGAATGTGCACAGGCCCGTTTGTTCTCATCATGGCGTGATAGCTAATTTTTGGCCTGTACCGGTGTTTTGACAGAACTGTATAACTGTGGAGATGCAAATATGTGTGGTTTTGAATAGGTTTTCAGTAGGTGTATCTGTAAATATGGAAATGGTTGAGTGTGTATCTGTTTGAAGGGCAGGTGTGTGTATGTGGGTCGGGGCAGCAAGGGCTGTGTAAATCTGTCTGTGTATGTATAGGTGTGACAGAAAGAGTAAAAGTGTGTGTGTGTGTGTGTGTGAGTGTGTGTGTGTGTGTGTGTGTGTGTGTATGCATTTAGGCTCCAGAGGGTAATTGTTGTGTGTGTTTTGGCGGGGCTCACATTGAAGAGCAAAGTAGAAGAGAGAGGGGAGGAGAGGCGAGGAGAGGAGAGGAGAGGAGAGGCAGTGTGGCTTTAATCTGATAAGAGGAGAGCAGATGGGGGGAAAGTCACAGCCAGTCTCTGCTCAGTCGGCCAGCTCCGAACCAAAAGCCATCTTTGGGATGGGTGGCTTGAAAATGGATCTTTATCCCCTGTGGACTCTCTCAATCTCCCTTGCACAAACAGGGATGCGCGCACACACACACACACACACAGACACACACACACACTCTCTCTCACACACACACCTTCACACACACACACACACACTCACACTCACACAAACACACACACACCTTCAAACACTCACACAAACACACACACTCTCACACACACTCACACTCACATCCCAATTTGCAAAAGGCAGAGAGGTGTACGCACACACATTTTAGAGCCACACATATACACACTCACACACACAGCTAAATGTACACTCACATATCCAAACACTCCAAAAACTCATACACACTTTAACCTTGGTCAGCTCACTTCTCATTGACAAACCCTCAACCATTTCTCTTACTCTTTCGCCATCTATCAATGTATC
>NC_045170.1:12702486-12729986 GCF_900700415.2 Clupea harengus
GAGAGTGACGAGTAAGTAACTTTGTCTTTGAACTTTGTTCCAGTGTTGAAGCACACACACTCACACTCACACTCACACTCACACTCACACTCACACTCACACTCACACGCACACGCACACACACACACACACACACACACACACACACATACACATACACACACACACACACACACACACACACAGATATATACTCAAATACACATTGTACATGAACCCATACTGTGCTCAGTAATGCACACATCAACACACACACATTCAGGCAGTTCATCTAAATGATGTTAGCATTCATCTGTGTTTCTTCTCTGTCTTCAGAGGGTGTTCATAAATATGTAAAGTGCCAGTAAATGGCGATGCTCATGAAAACAACTTATGACTGTTTTTTTCCCCCGACTCTCTCCTCCAATCAGTGCACCCCCGAAACACAAGCCCCCTCCTCCTGCCAAGGCTGGCAGCTCTACGGAGATGGTGAGTGTATGTCTGTATGTCTGTATGTCTGTCTGTCTGTCTATTTGTCTGTCTGTCTGTCTATTTGTCTGTCTGTCTCAGATTTTCTGTCAGATGATTTTGTGGTGCCGTTTTTCTATAGCGAAGCTGTCACACCACAAAAACACAGTGAGATTGCGCATACAGATTTATTTAGCGTGTGTTCCCTAGAGAAGTTGAGAAAGAAGGATGAATACTGTAGCTAGGCATGCAGCAGTGCGCTGGATTTGATCTGAATCATGAATCAGAGCATGAGGACTTTTTGCATGAAATGGGGGAATAAGAAACAAGGGGAGAGCGAAAGAGAGAGCGAGAGAGAGAGCGAGAGAGAGAGCGAGAGAGAGAGAGAGCGAGAGAGCGAGAGATGGAAGGAGGGGAAATGCATTCTGCTCTCATTTTTTAATGGCAAGGAGCCTCGGGATGTGGGGTTAAAATGGGGTTAATGTGTACTCATGTAAGAGTGTTTGTGTGGGGGTGTGTGTATACATATGCGTATGTGTATGCACTCACATGTGTGAGTGTGTGTGTGTGTGTGCATGAGTGTATATGTGCATCTATCTGTGTGTGTGTGTGTGTGTGTGTGTGTGTGTGTGTAACTCTGTCCCCTCTCTGTGCTTTCAGCTGAACAAGCCCCAGGACCCAGTGACAGAGACCCAGCCACTCAGTCACATCTACTATGAGACCGGCGGCGAGCCCGTCACTGTAAGTGCCCCTGTTATGACCTCTGAACTCTGACATTTCACCTCTTGCAATATAATCTGTGTTCCCAGACTCTCTCTTTATCCAATAATGACCCAAAATAACATATATCCTTAGTAATTACACCATCCAGTAGCTTTAGCATAAAGAAACGTAAGTAGGGGGCTATGTCTTGTTCTTGGTATTTGATCAGTAGCCTGTGATTGTGTACGTATTTGCATAATTTATAATTGTGCATAATCTCTGCTCCTACAGTAAATGTGTATTATTAGGATGCAGAAATGATAATATTCTGGCTGCCAGGATGGCTTTCCCTCATTAGGGCTTAAATCACTTCCCGGTGCGTATTTAAGTGTGTGTGTGTGTGTGTGTGTGTGTGTGTGTGTGTGAAGATGGAGCTTAGTTTGAATCCACACACACATCGATTGTAATGTCAAGGGACATCACACCTAATTATAGTTTTTCTCCGTGGCTTTGGTGCAATTCTCCGATCAAAATGAAAACTCTCAAAACCGTTTGTTCAACCTCCACATTATCTAGTCATGTGCACACATCATAACAGCAATTTCTCATTCTTTTGAACGTTTTGCAAATGCTTCTGCCACGCATACGCATTCATGCAAAAAGAGTATGTACGATTGTCTGCTGTTCAATCTAACAGTCTTCAGTTTCAGTGGCATGGTGTTTTTGGAATGTTTGCTATATCACTTGTCATTCAAGCCTTAATTGTTGACATGTGATTGATGAGGATTGATTCAATTTGTTCCAGTGCAGAAAATGAAAACCTCATAGGCCTCCAGGCCAGAGTGGGTGTGCCAGGCTAGCATAAGTGAAAATCCAGAACAGTAACAGGTTGACACTACATCAGACAAACAATGTGTTCTGTCTTATTTTGTTTACAGAACACTACATCTTACCTTCCTCGAAATCGTCCACAGTGATCTCATTCATTAGAATAAAAGGGGGTTTGTACTGTAGGAGGCAGCATGCCAAATTACCTAC
This sequence comes from Clupea harengus, assembly GCF_900700415.2. NCBI lineage: Eukaryota > Metazoa > Chordata > Actinopteri > Clupeiformes > Clupeidae > Clupea > Clupea harengus. Next base: position 12,704,674 of record NC_045170.1, read on the forward strand.
AGTATGTGGTAATTTGGATCGATCTAAACTTTGCCCACAAAAACAACCTTAGGAAATTTGGTGGACTCAAAAGAATGCATATTACTGTTCTATCTTAGTACTGTATCCAATGGCAAGGTTCTTTTCTGAAGGAAGGTGAAATGTCCATGGTCATCATGATCGGATAACATTACTTATCTCTCAAAGAATGTATGTGACATGCAGAATTGCCCCATTGTTTCTCAATAGGTTATATTTGTTGCTGTCTGTTGTTGACTGTCCAGTCTCTCAAGTGATTTTCTGCTTTCTGCTACGATATTCTTCAATCGCTTGGTGCTGGGTTGAGTTGAAATTGTTGTCAGTGACATGAATAGCGTTCAACTTGCTAAAAAATAATGTTCAGTTATTTGGAAACGTGCAATAATCTGATCTGGTCGTACATTACTGTGAGTGAAAGAGATAGTAGAAAGTAGAAAGCACATTTGTAAATAAGGAATACACTTTCAGGATATCATTTTATATTGACAACGTGGCTATGCATTTTGTCACAAACCATAACAAAAAGACTGGCATTTGGTGGTACTGACATTTTCATTGATGTGATTATTTACTTCTGAGACATAAACTAATCATTTTGAGTGAGTTGAGATTGTTCAGAGAAATGCACTTTACTCTTTTTTAAATGTTAAGGATCATTTAAACAATGTACCAAAGTGACTAAGAAAACATTTGAGATGGATGTTCTCAACTGCAGGATCACTTCAACAACACTTTTCAACAATGCTGTCGCATTACCAGCAAACAATCTACTGTACCATGTCTCTGTCTCTCCAACCAGACAGTGTCTCTCCAACCTCTATCTCTCCAACCAGATAGAAGTGTTCAACGCGTTTCAAAGCAAAATACTCATTAATTGATTTTTGCGCTAGCTGTGTTGACTTGCCCCTCTGTTTTGTTTGAGAGTGCAAGTCTGACACTTCATGCTCATTATTTAATCTGCAAACAAGCTCCTGTTCACTATGCGCGGCTCAAGCACTTTCCCGCTACCCCTTGCAGTACAATGGCACGCCAATCAAAGTCTAGTGCCAGGGTGATATTGCTCCTCGTTGCCAGCGTCGAGTGAGGATCGTGCTCTCAAGATCGCCCGTACGCATTCCTGTAATTACCTTGCATGTATGCATGCTGCCAATTATGCAATTTGAATGCCACTTTTGCGAGTGCAGCCCACCAAGCGGCACTTAAAGGAGTCGCTGATTATCATACATGCCCACGTTTTTGCGTCAGGCATGCGAAGGAGGACGTGGCCTCAATGAAGATGCATAATTACGGCGACGTATTCCTGTTATGGATTCTGTTGCCCTGAGCAACATAGTTGGTTTAAAAAAAAAAGGTGAGCATCCAGCTATGTGGAGTGGTGTGCTTGAGACGGAAGAAGGAATTCGATGAGGATTCCTGGTGTGTGGAAAGGGCAGTGATGCATGAATCATAGGGATCACATGAACTGTGAATCATGTGAACCATGGGAATGATAGGGAAGGGATGTGATGGGCTACGCTGCCGCCAGCACTAACTCTGCTGATGGGGGGGGGGGGCGTTCGGGGAGATTAATGTGATGAGCCAGTTATTTCATCTCCGCTGATAGCCGTACAGGCAATTACCAGCCCTCCCCTGCTGCGGTGCACAGCCCGTCACCAGCAGACAGGCGGGAGGCGGCGCTGATTGCAGACCTGCCCCTCCTCGTCGTACAGTCGTGAGAGACTGTTAGTCCCTATCATGTTAGAACTGAACTGAGACTTGCTGTTCGTCGTCTTACAGTTGTGAGAGACTGTTAGTCCCTATCATGTTAGAACTGAACTGAGACCTGCTGTTCGTCGTCTTACAGTCGTGAGAGACTGTTAGTCCCTATCATGTTAGAACTAAACTGAGGCCTGCTGTTCGTCGTCTTATAGTCTTGAAAGACTGTTCGTCCCTGTTGTGTTAGAACTGAACTGAGACCCGCCCCGCCTCACCTTATCGCCATGAGACACTGTTCATCTCTGCTGTGTTAGAACTGAACTGAGATCTGCTCCTCCTCTCACTATAGTGATGAAAGGCTGTTAGTCTCTGCTGTGTTAGAAACTGAACTGAGAGCAACAGTTGTATGAATCTTTGTTTTCAGACAGTTGTTGACATTTGTTTCTAAAGTGCCCTGGGAATGGCAACTGAATGTGTGTCCTGACTGAAGACCTGTGTATGTCAGAGCTGACACGAGAACAGGCTTAAATGTGTGCTTTCTCTCTCTCTCTCTCTCTCTCTCTCTCTCTCTCTCTCTCTCTTTCTCTCTCTCTCTCTCTCTCTCTCTCTCTCTCGCTCTCTCTCGCTCTCTCTGACAGGACCTGGATGATGAGGACCACGCTGGAGCCCCGGCCAACGGCAGCGGACCGGGAATGTGGGATGGCACGGCACTTGCTCCCGCCGACCACGACGCACCTGACGACTCCTTCCCAGAAGGCACGGAGCCCCCGCTGCCTAACAGTGCCGCGGTGGCGCGCGGCGAGAGCTTCATGTCCGAGCCCATGCTGGTGTAGAGCCCGCGGGCCCCCCCAACACACTGCCACCCAACCCCCCCCCCCCCCCCCCCCCCCTCCGCAAGCCCGCCAAGCACCCATCTCGCCCATACCCACCACAACTGTGCAGGGGCCTGCTACAGCTGCGGATGTGTACCCCCCCCCCACCCCACCCTTCTTCTCTAGCCTCTTCTGATGCTGTCCAACCCCTCTATTCAGTATTGCCAACTTCCCCACCATTTCCACCCAGCTAAACGTGACACCAATGCAAAAAAAACGCAGGACAGGTTGAATGTTTATTGCAACTTCCCTGAAGCTAAGCATGAATCCCTGATGGTGCCTACAAGGCCTGTCTGTCTGGCGCGTGGCATACGCTGAATGCTGAGAGTTGACAATACTGAGTACGGATTAATTGTCGATAAACTGTATATCTTTTAACAAGGGTTTACACACACACACTGCAAAGCACACAGTCAATTACACCTACCCAATCATAAGAGACCATAATTGCTGCCAGTTTTTAAAGTGCTCTGCAGTGTAAGAGTATTCTAGGTGGTGAATGTGTACAGCATATACTGAGAGGCATAACAATGCTAAGAGGTTGTTTATCCATGCACTCAACATTAAGAGCTACATAAGAGCCCTCTCTACGGACATCATTTGGTGATATCAAACTAGTATATGTTGTACATTTTCACAGTTTAAAAACTATTATTATTTGAGGTATTAGAATGTTTTGATTTAGTCTTTTGGGTGATGGGACAGCATAACCAAATTGTTTAATTATTTTAAGTTTCTCAGCTAAACATGGGAGGGTGTCAAATGATGAGTTTTGTAAATACTAATAAGAAGTAATATATATTGTCAGGTACATATGTGCACAGAGTGAAGAAAAACACACCAACAAAATGAAACAAAAATAACAATGCCATTGTTGTATGAAATGAAAAAGTGTGCTTTTTATTTTAACGGGTATATTCTGGTTGTATGCTGGTGTTTTCAGTATGGAAATGACTTGGACTTCAATTCTATATAATATGCATGGCATGATTGATGGGTTTTTAAAGAAAATAACTCAAATGTGGACGCATCTGCTATTGTCCATGGGCGTTGTGGTATCTCTTTCGTTTTGGTCTCTCCCATCTCCGCCTCTCTACTTCTCGCTCTATTCCTATTGCAGTCAAAGCACAAATGGTGGAACAATAACAAAAAAATAAGTTGTGGGGAACCCAAAAAAAACAAGTTGTGAGAAATAGTACCTCCTGTCCTTGAAGAGGTTTTTCTTTTCACCCTATCTTTCTTTCTTTTTCTTGAGGGAGCAGCAGAATTGGCAGTGTTGACTCGTACATCGAATGTAACGCATCCTCTCATAGACACCGCAGTCAGTTAGCACGCTTTTCCACGCCATTTTGTTTACGCCAAAGCCAACAGGTTGGAGTCGGGCTATGTTTAGAGTGGATACCCTCCCCTGTGTCTACCAACGGCTCATCCAGCCAAAGTGGGGGTGAATCCTGTTGAAGTTCAGTATTGATCCTGTTGAGCTGTAGCATGCCTCTCTATGAGCAAACGGGTCATGGAGCGTCTGTTGTGGGATGTACAGTCCGGGCTGCATGAATGTGTGTACGGGGTACAGTAGTGATAAGATACACAGAGGGACAGAAGCACACGTCTCCAAAACACATAGATAGATAGATGGATGGATGGATTAATGGACTGATGGATAGGTGAGTGGAGACCAGTGGATGAGATGAATACATCAGCAAGTAATTCCACCGACCCATCTCACAGATAACTGTAGAACTAGACAGTTGACCTATAGCACAATTGATATATCCATCAAACGCATGGCTTGGCATCCCTCTCTCTCTCTTCACCATACACGACGCACGCACACCCTAACATTATTTTTAATCAAGTATATTTTCTCAGTGACACTTTATTTTTTCTCCTTTCATGGGGCTGTCGAAAAGTCTGCATGCTGCACAGTTACCCGGGAGCTTGTATATAAAACGCGCTGGATGGGTATGTGGCTTCGATCAACCGGCAGTATCAGACAATCACCGCATTGCACACACCCCCTAAAGATGGTCAAAGGGAATAAGTTATATTTCTATCCTTTCCCTCATTTTGAACTGTGATATTCTGTTTTAAAGATGTAGTTTTTTTTCGTTAAGATGTACTATATGCTATATATAATTGTTCCACGCTGTTGAGTGTACGTTTGTGATCCTAAAGTGGATAAAATGTATTACTGTACCGATTCCAAGAAAATTTTCAACGACAATCATTTGTGACAAAGAAAATAATGATTAAGGGTATTGTCAGCTACTCGCTTTGTCTTTATCTTGAGTTGCTTTTTTTTTAGTTGACGAAACCATGTTATCAGTCTTTAATTAAATTAATTTCATAGGAGTTTAAGAAGGCATTGCTTGTCCCTGCCTCCTATCCCATAAGGTTTTATGTTCAGGACATTCTAAAACGCTTAACGTGGCTTAATGTTCCAAAACCTAATGTTCCAACTTTTTGACAAGTGTTGATGACAAGAGATGTCCGAGAGAAATGTGGTTATCATTGATCGCTTTTTCGGAACATTATGCTAAGTTAAGCCTTTTCACGTCAAGTGTTGTAGAATGCCTACGTTCTGATGCCAAAAACACAAACTGTGATTATTAGATAACACCCGCCGGTATTGCTTCTCTCCCACCTTGTCAGATTGTGCTTACCTGCTTCAGTGTCAACAACCAAACGTGCCTTGGTCACCTTTACGTTTAGCTCTTAAAATGACGCATTGCATATTCTCTTAAATTTTACACAAAGGTCGGAGTTACTATGCTCAGACTGCGTGACAAATGCCAGACACTGGAGATCATCGTGATTGTAATTTTTTACGTGTTTTATGTTACATTTTGCTATGTTTATTTCTGATTGATCATTTGTTTTGTATGCATTTTCAAAAGAAATATCTGTTCTGTTTTATTGACTGTTCATGGTGTTGTCCAATAAAATGTGTAAGCTGTATCGGATCGTCCTTGCTTCCAGACCACTTGAATAACAAGCGTAATTTGAGGGCCAGGTTGGAACATACGTTTTTGCACCCATAGGCATGGAAACTCTTAAATCTATCTCTGCACCTTGTCTACACAATAATGTTCTCGGTATTCCATCCGTAATTTAACTACATTATACCAAACATTTTGAAATGAAACAGCATGTTTTAATTTCCTCGTATGCCGTTATGAGAGGGTATATTTATAATTGCTGATCAAACTATGCCGTTTCCATGACCTTTCGAGCAGGCTGTTGCCCAACTGTTCTTGTCGACTTTCCAGCCTTTGTAGCCTGTTCTGTATTCTGCAACACACCCGTTGAGGAGTTTAGTCCTACGTTTCTTTATCCTATAAGGTCAGAGTTAGGATTGAGGTCATGTAGGACTGCTCTGATATGACTGCAAGTCCGCATGTAGTGCGTGTTTCGCCATTTCTTCACTGTGAAGAAGACTTCGGCTCTTTAATGCCTGTCATAACACCGGGATCAGTTCTTTAGATCCGTCATTTTGTTTCCCATCTTTTCCGCTAACCCTAAGGGAAGCAACCGGCAGAGTAAAGACAGGTGGATGGTCTGTCAAAGCCATCACACACTGTTGTAGCCTACTTCAGTCACGTTGTTCGTCACTGCCAACAAGGCCTCTGTAGCCCCCCTCCTTCGCCTGCTGTTTGATGTAGGCGTGCAGCGATGCCTGGATATCATCTCCTAATTAGCACGCTACAAAACTCCCACAAGCCATTACTGATCTAAAGCTCGTTCTGATTGATGGTCCCTGCCTAAGATCTTCAAATACCTGGATGAACCTCGATGAGCACATCTGGGATTCTCAAATGGAAGAAAAGAGGGATAATTAAAATATCAATCCAGGGGAATTTGGAGAGGAGCCAAGGGTGTATTTTTGTTTAACCTTTGAATGTGTGTGTTTAAAGTAATCCAGCAGGAGTTGGTCCTGCATTGTAGCCTTCAGTCATAGCAGCCCACTCCTCTTCTCCTCAGGAATCTTTGGCCATTTCTGACAAAACCTCTTTGGAGACCTGTCACCACATATTCGTTAGCTCCTTGCTTAATTAATGATTCGGATCCTGGGGGCCTCCGCTTGACGAGATGCTTTGTGAGCAGGGAGATTGCTGGGTGTCATGAGCGGTCACATCAGTGCTGCGATGCACAAGGAAGTGACGGATAGGGGGGGGGGGGGGGGGGGGTGCTGGAGAGGGGTGATTAAATGTTTATCATAATAATTTGCAATCAGAGATGGAGGAGGGATGGATCCTTCTGCTCGCAGTTGTCCACAGTTTAACCTTTGACTGCTCAATCTGATTCGGGGGGGGGGGGGGGGATGAAAGAGAGAGGAAAGATCTCATAGGGCTGGAGGGGAAGTGGTGGAGAGAGTGTGGTTAGCAAGGAAGAAAGAGGACAGAATGCCCAGGGTAAAAGAGTAATATAGAGAAAGAACACAAAAGGTAGAAAATAGTGCCCTCTGCTGGTAGTACTAAAAAAGAGAAACTTGACACACAAAAGTGAGACACTTTAAGATGTCTGAATAGCTGCAACACCTACCTGAGCCCAAATACATACATACGTTTATGAACATCCTTTCTGATTGTTATTAAAATGACTGTGGTCTAAACAACTCCCAACTAAAATAACCTAAACCTCTGCTTGTCATGACAGTTTGCACACTAGATATAGAGAATGAAAAATGGACCTGGTTGATATCCCGTTCTTTTTACACGTCAACCTCAACTGTGGCTCAACTGGTGGAGCAAAGCAGTCTTGCTCAATTCTTGCTTAAAATACATATTGGGACATGCACCTGTTATTGTACTGGGAGTTTGAAATGAAAATGGCTTCACATGATACAAATGTAAATGTTTCAATGCATCAATCAAGGGCTTTGGTACCTTATCAGATGAGATGTCTATCACAGTGGAGGAAGCACACATGTGACCCCTTTGATGTGTGCCACATGAATCCACAGCGATGTGCACAGAGGCGCATGTGGATGTGCCTGTCCGGGCTTCTATCATGTGCCGTCTGTGGTGGTGTTTTTATGATGTGTTACAGGGTAAGTGGTTTAAACCCACTTACATCACCCTCCTCTTTCAGGCCTTGAATAGGAACATCTTAGTATTTTTTTCCCTCCTTTTTTTTTTTTTGGTAATGCCCAGAAAGGCTTGGCATCAAAGAAGCAGGGGACTTGCATCAGTCACAGATGAAAGCACGAATATTACAGGCAGTCTTTACAAAAAGATGAAATGAAAAATGGAGGAAGGGGAAGAAGAAAGAAAATGAGCGTATGACTCCATCCCTGTCTGAAGTATGTCCTAATGGAATAGGTTAAACTCATGAATTGATTAAGTTAAGCATAAATAAAAGCCACAGTTGCTCTTCCCATCATCTCACTTTCAGTGGGTTTAAATACAGTCTAAGGTTTCATGGATGATGACACATGGAGTACTGTGTACATGTCTGTGAAAATGCATACGAGCGTTTATTTTCAAATATCTTTCACCTTCTAGGATCGTTCAAAATGCTTTGAAATACCAAGTGCAATTATACTGTGACTTTGTGAGGAAACGGAGAAAGACATACAAATCTAAGGGAGAAAAAGAAATGATGAACACTGTAAGAGTATCTTTATTTGAAATGATGTACACAACTCGTAATTTTATTGGAAATGATGAACACAACTATAATTTTATTTCATTGTTTAGCACTACTGCATGTGTCTCAGACTGTAGGAGAATCTGAAACAGGTCCATGTCAGGTCAGGTTGACTAGAACCATTCCGGGTTCCGCAAAGTTCTGGACAGGAAACTCAGGAACTAAAGAGCAACATGTTGATTGTGGTTGACATGAAGCTCCATATTATGATGGGTGCTTAAATAGCCCACCAGGACAGTTCCAGTACCAAAGTTTGCATATATAGAGTTCCTCATGGGTTCTTTGAATTAATAAGGTTCAAGAAAGAACCATTCCCTCATAAAGAACCTATGGTCAGTCAGAAATGTTCTTGTTGCTTCTAACGCAAAGCCACAGCAACATCCATCCAAGCAAATAAATAGATGAATTCATAATAATGAAATTCCAAACAGATGTGTAAAATAAGTCCTGTGTGAATAGGTCGTAATACATAATGCAAGCTGCTCTTGTTATCTGCAAAGACTGCAGAGTCAGTGCAAAGGTCAAGGCCTACAACACTAGCAGATGCAAATTGAGTTTGCGTTGATGCGCTTTGTTAAAAAATAGCAACACTGAAAGCAAAACAACTCAGAAAACATGACAAGTATTCTCTGGCATACAGTAAATACATTCCATCATCAAACACAACTGCGTGTCATAGAAGACATCTCATTTTGACCAATTAATCTCACTACAAGCCTCTAAAAGAGATGGTCAGGAGGTAGAATTGCTTGACCTGGCTTGTTTTCCATTGATCACACTCTGCAGTAAATAAATTACTCAATTACTGTTGGACTGTGACCTGACTGTGGTATCGGCTCTTTCTGGTTATTTCACCCAGTAAGGAGTGCACAGTATAAACACGCTTGAAAGTGTAGAGACAAATGGAATCTTCTAAATCATGCTGTTTTCATTACTTGAGTCTCCTTGTCAAGACACAGTTTCATTGTCATAACAGAATAACAGCCACCTACACGAACCACACGGCTCAGAGTGGCTGAGGTGCTTTTGTCTCCGTCATTGTCTGTTTAATTAGAGCCAATCTACTTGACTTGGCTGTAAATCTTCGGTGAAATTATGTGGCGTCAAAGGAAGCACTATTCATTACTTTGCAGAGGCACACTGACGATTGGATTGGAGATCCAAATACATTAATTACATAAATGGGTGTCCTTGATAAGTAAATACGATTACTCTCCTTGACAAACGTGGATAGAGCTCCCTCTAGCTAGAGACTGTCACAGTCAACAACACTGAGGTCATAGCATTTAAGAGGTGAATCTGAAGCATAGAAAAATAGCCAATATACCAATGGTGTTTTGGAGTATTTGTCAACATGGAGACAGTCTAACTATTTTTGCAGTTCTGCTCCAACGGCAAGACATATGGAACTCTCCCAAGGGATGAGAGAGAGAGAGTGAAAGTGGGGGCTAAAGATAGCACAGCACAGTGAGGGAGTGTAAGATTAGTCATCCTCTGAAATGTTGCATCTGCTCTTGTAAAAGCCTACCCTTAGTGTTGACTGAGGCCATGTTGTGTGACAAGTATGATCATGCCCACTGTAGTATACAGTAAAAATGGAGTTCTGATGAGAGAAAGAGGGAGGGGATGAATATGAGAACTAAATCAGAGTTCTCATAACAAGAGAGTGCAGACAGAGGACAGAAACACTCAGTGCAAATGCCTGCCCACGGCCAGTCAACCTGGGAGTCAAGGCCAAGAACAGGAGTTGTTGCTATACAGAGCAAAAAGCCCTTTTTCATTATGCTTTTCAACATTCCTGAAAGGTTTTGCTTTGAAAGGTATAGCGGTGATGGTGGTTTAGAGCATAGTTTTTACAATATTTGATGAATAGTAAATTGGACAGCGGAGAGAATAACTCTTATGTATATACCTCAGTCCAAGGTCTCTGAATAACTGCAAAAGCCTATGAAGAATATTGGTGACTTTGATGTATCACTTTATTGAAACACACATAGTTGCCACTCATATGAAAAATTTGGTAACACAATTTTTTTGTTTGGTACAACAAGGGCCAGTGACCAGTGTCAGTTAAGACACAAACCTCTTGCATGCCCTGTTTTTTTTTTTCAGGGATGGGCCCCTATTGGCTGATGAGTTTGAGTGACAGCTCAGTGCCCCAGGCATTGTTCAGCGCAGCAAGCGTGAGGGTCATTTTTGGTAGAAAAACAAACACAGACACAGATAATTTTACTGGATTCCTACTACATTAATAAAGTGTAAGTATTGTGTGTGAGGTAAGACGTGATGCTTTGTTGTGTAAAGTGAGAAGTAAAGCTAAGCTGTCGGTCAAGGATACGTATTTCCGCTGGGATCGGTATTAAAACCGGAAGTCTGTACGTAATTCCGGTCTCTGGTTGGTTAAAACTTGTCATCTGACCGGAACTATCATACATGTCTTGAGAAAAGCCTGAGAGTTTAGGGGTGATGTGCTCTGAGTGCAAACACAAGATGCAGACTATCATGTAAATAATTATAAAGACTACTTATCAGTGATATTCAGTGCACCACATACCGCAGCAAATTACAAATGCATACATTAAACGGAATTAAGTACTCACTTCCAGTTTTAATACCGATCCCACCGGAAATACGGATCCTTGGCCGACAGTTAGCGTTAGCTAACTTGCTATCTATGACGATCACTAACTAAGCAGACTTAAAGGGGCGTACACACAGGAACAGACTAGCAGCGATGTAGCAAAGAGAGACTGTGAAAAGTTAAAGAGAAACTTCATCCACAGCTCTGAGCCTAACATTTTATAAAAATCTGAATTTTGTCACATTTATCAATTATCATGTGTTTCATCAGAGTCACAAAAATCACACATAAAACACATTTAAGGCTGCAGTTACAGTTTAATGAAATTCAGTGACTTGCAGCTATTTCAGTGGGCGACACAAAGTGGGGGGATTCAGAGTGGGAGTGAGAGATCCCGTTGACTGACAGATGATTCAAGGACTTAGTTCCCTAAACATCTGCAAGGAAACAACGTCCACATTGAGAGTACATCCATTATACTGTTAATTGTTATGTAAAAAAGAAATATGGGTGAAATACTAACAATCCACTGTTGAAACATGTGAGTACAGACTAGCGATATGTTTATTATCTTGTATATGCTAATATCAAGCTAGCTCTCCAGCCTACTGCTTGTTGCTCTCAGAAACTTTAACAATAGTCGGCTACAAAGCCAAGGACAACGAGCGTATCGCATTATATGTGTACGCCCCTTAACTGTCGATGTAGTTCTGTGTGTGTGTGTGTGTGTGTGTGTGTGTGTGTGTGTGTGTGCGAGCGAACTGATCGGGCAAACATGCAAACAGACACATGTGTCTGAGAGATGTTTTTGCATTTTGCTGACCCAAAATAGATGCTGCAAAATAAAACCACATCATTGTCTGGTTTTGTCCAATTGTAGTCAGCTATTTCGAGATTGTCTCATTCTGAATTTCCCCAGATGGAACTGCTGAGGAGGAGGATGCACTTTCTGTCCCTGAAGTGATGCAATGGTTGACTAGACAGTCACACAGGCACGTACTTGTGTTCAGAGAGAGAAACTTTTTAGATCACTGTCCACAGTTCCACAAATGTTCTGGGTTCAAGATCGATTGCCCACACTATCCTTCCCCACACATTCTTTCCGTGTATAAGACACAATTAGATTAGGTGCACCATAGGAAGGAGCCCCTGCATATCAATCAAGGTGCCATCAAGCGCCACATTTGTTCCAACATATACAAATGATTTGCACTAGATCAAAGTCCCAGACAGAGTGACTGATTCTAATTAAATTCCCTTTCTGAACTTTGTCCTTCAAAATGGATTTAGCCAAAGTCTCTGGCTAAATATTTTGGTCATATCTTGTATCACCGCAACTAACCCCAGACACCTTGGGGGTACCCATATTTCCCTTGTGCAAAGCTATGGTTTTCCTTTTCCTCTCCACCATACTGGCATTCCACCAAATCTTTACTTTCTTAATCTTGTGACCAGAGTGCAGCGCAATTTCAACCTGGGGGGGGGGGGGGGGGGGAGCAGGCAGAGGGAGAGAACAGAAAAGGAGTACCAGGATCACCTGGAGGAGTCAGGAGAAGGAGAGGCTACAGGATGACCTGCAGTGGGTACAGGGCCAGACTTAGTAGCAGCAGTAAGGAACAGTGCCACTGGGGCTGGTAGGAAGACGAATAGCTAAAGTAATAGGATCAGAGACAGAGGAAGGAACATAGGGCTGATGATGCTGATAAGGAGTTGGAGTATGAGCAGGAGGAGGAACCACAGGAGGAAAGCTAGGACTGGGTGTAGGTCTGAATGCTCCTGAATGCTGAATTACCTCTCTCACACCACCCAAGCAGGTACTGAAACAGTGAGTCAGAGACAGTTACTGTAGCTACTGTTCCATCATAAAGTGCCTCAAAACAATGGTCACTGAGACAATGGTGCTATATAAATGAACGAAATTGAATGGGATTGAATAAATTCTAGCTAAAACTGGGATGGAATATTCCTGTGTGTGCCAAGACAACAACTCCCCGGGTTTACCTGAAAAAAAAAAAAAAAACCCTGAACCATAGGCAGTCAATTACTGTAGCTAGTGTTCCGTTGGAATACATTCCGGATTCCCCATGGATATGAGCGAATACGGGCATGGTAGCCAACCCACTGGCTGCTGCTGATCCAATGGTTTATTTTGGTCTGTGAAGCAGGGGGAGGGATGTGTAGCCTGGCTCTGCCAAACCCACATTCACTGCATTCATTGAGGTCTGAATCTATTCCTCTGGATTCCTGTCGGACTCGGGTGTAGCTCTTGAGTGTCAATACAAATTACATCGAACGTGATTGCATTATCATGCAGGCCAACTCAAGAAAGCTAATTTCTAATCAAATGGATCCAAATGCTGACATGAAAATGTCAAATTAAATATTGTACTATTCAATGACTGTTGGATCAAAAATATGGTTTGACAAACTACTCTCTCTACTTAGATGTCTGAATGTTTGTATGAAAACCTAACTGAGAACTGAGGTTTATTACCTGAACCAGAGACCAGAGGAAAGCACTGAAATGAACCATCAAATCTCTCACCTGCCTAGTTAATGTCTCTGGTTTTTCTTGTCTGCTTCTTGTGTGATTAGTTTCAATTTTCTGTAAAGTGCTCTCTGCTGAGAGTGCTATAAATAGAGTCGAAATTAATTATGTGAATAGAGGCAAGCGCTCTCGCCGAGCTGGGTAATTGTATGAGTGGAAACGCAGAGTGTGGCAGACACATCAACAGCTCCTGTCAAAATTAAATGAACATCTCTTTGAAGATATGATTTGATACCACTGAGAATGTGCTTTTTCCAGGAACCCATTGACCGGAGTAACATTACCTGATCACATTTAAAGCTGCAGTGTAGGGAAACCTTTTAAAACTTTGTTTTTTGTCATATTGGCTAAAACTGTCACAATGTCCAGACAGTAGTACGTGAGACAGATAATCTGTGAAAAAATCAGGTTACAGTAACACTCGGTAGGGAGAACAACTTCCAGGTCCCTCCCTCTCTGCTGTGCTCCAGTCTTGCCTCCAAAGCTTCCCCATGCAGGCACATGTAATCTACAGCAATATCTATTCAGTAAGAGAACTAGCACACACTTATATCAGTGCTTAGGTGTTTGTTTGTTAACATAAACTGTTGTGAATAGTGATACATAAGCAGTAAACCTCTTATGAGAACATTTAGCTGTGAGAACACAGGCACACATAAATATCAGGACAAGCACCAACCGAACTGCCTGTGCACTTCACAAAGATGTTTTCTGCAACTTTCAAATAAAACAGTGCTAACCAGTAGACTTGGCAACAGTAACAAGCTAATGTTAGTCTGACTGCAACATCACAGTAACATGAAATATGTGCTACAAAGTGTTACTGCAGCCGTTAGCGTTACCATCTTAGCTTTATGGTTAAACCTTTTGAATCCTTTTGAGGCCTGTAGCTCCCCATAGCGTCAGCTGTTCACTGAAGATATTGAGCTTGACAGAGTGAGAGCATGTACAGGGGAGAGGGCCTGCCCGCGATGTGAGCACAAACGGTGATTGACACTCCGTCAGACACCGCTCCTGGCTTTGACTGGTTGTGATTCGGTTCTGGTGGGTTTTTGCAAATGCTATTAGGAGCACTGGGTGCCAGAGGAGACTCATTTTTTTTCGCTGATTATCTGACTCTACCCATGTCAAGGCATAATGACAGTTTAAGAAAACATGACAAAAAGTTCCCTACTGCAGCTTTAAGACCGCCACGTGAAAGTGGTTTGCTAACCTTTTCTAATTAGGCTGTCACATAATTACTGAATTAATAACTGAAAGTCTTTTTGCTGGAGCCAAAGGCTATAAAAACATTTGACATTTGGTTCTGAAATAATTGATATTTCAAATAAAACTTAAAAAATGTATGTAATTTAATTTAATTAATATAAAAATAGAGATGTGTATCACACATTCTTCTACATCCTCATAACCTGCTAACTAACCTTACCTACAGCTATTTTTATTATGTTGTTCACCATATGGATGTTTGTTTAGCTGTGGCTGTGTGCTGCACTCCCACAGGGCAAGGCCATTTGGCACCACATCTGTCAGTGGGTAAAGGGATTTAATGTTTATAATTATGAAAATGAGTGTTTGTTCATTTGTTGCAGCGGCTCAGGGATCGTGAGTGTCTGACACGAAAGGTCCAGCTGTGAAACATCCTGTTAGGCTTCTCTTTCATCTCTGCAGTGCTTTTACTGTTTGCTGCCTTAACTTTGTCTTCATTTTAGTAACACGTAATGACATGGGTTGATTGTTCATGAGTACAAGCTCTGAATAACATACCTTGTGGACTGGAGACATTTTCATGTCTTGGATATGACCTTATTAAACCATCACTTGCACCCATAATCAGTGTAGCACCCCAGCCTCTCTGCAGCCCAGCCTTCTTATCTATGTCCAGAGTGGTGGCTAAATAACTTTTATTTTTGTCAGAGCATGCAGATTTATTTTGCGCAGAATGTGTGAGTTCTTTAGGCTGTGTGATTCACACTGATTTGTGCAGACAGAAAAATCCTTTCATGTGCATTTTGGTCGATTCAAAAGTTCTCATTATGAATAATCAGGTTCATACATATGCATGAAAGTCCATGGAGTAACTGATGTGTGCAGATGTGGCTAAACAAGATGCACTAGTCAATGTTTTTTTTGGAAATGGCACTGTAATATAGTAATAGCTCTTTCCTGCCAGTGCTGGCTTGAAAAGGAAAACTGATCCAGAGCATCAAGATAAAAAAAATAGCATCAGGATAAAGTGGAACCAAAAGTTAGGCTAAGGTCATTTCTCTCTTATAGTTTAGACTCATAGCAACACTGTGTAAACTGTAAGCTGGAAAAATAGTGTGTTGTCTTGAATACATGCTTTAAAAATGTGTTTTCCAATGCATTTATGCCATAAATGTATGTTTTGATACCAAATATTTCTGACTCCTTAAACATTTTATCTGCAAGGAAGAGAAACAGCAGAAGGAGTTGTGAAACATAGTTGATGTAAGATATTTAAGCAATATACATTATGCAAAGATGTAGGATACACCTGATTCAGGCCTATACTACTTAGTTTATATCAATCGACATTTCTTTTCCAAAATAATAATAAAAAAAAAAGATTTAGACCACGTAGTAGTCGCTGGTATTAGATCCCAATGGTCATACACTTTATTTTGACATCACTAGATGTCGCTCTTTTGCTGAATAGGGGACCGGAGTGCCAGACTATCTCAGCGTTTTTTTTATATCAATACCCATACAGTAAAACATTCTTATAGAAATCGTGAATCCATTGTTGAAATGCATTTCTATTCTATTCTACTTCATATTCGTCTTGTCTGGTAAGATTTTGGGTGATGAGGAAACTAACAGGCAAGCTAGATGAGCAATATCAATTTACCCAACAGAGGGCGATGTCTGCAGTTGATTGCAGATGCTTGATATAGGAGGTGAGCAAATACGGCCTATCACCGCAGGCTTCGTCTTTATGTAATGGTGGAAGGCATCTCTCAAGGTCATTCATACTATTGGCGGGGAGGATAGTGTGTATGCCAGTCCATTAAGAGTGTAACCACCTGGTAGGTCGCTGTGTTGAATCACTGCATTTCTAATATCAACAGCCTAAGATATGTGATCTGATATGTAGGCTATCACAGTTTTCTTTGCTTTACTTTCCCCAAAAGAACAGGAGACTCCATTATGAATAAATGCATAACCTGAATATGTTTTTCTCATACCTGAATATTTAAGTGTGCTTCTTGTTAATCACTACACCATTTTGAATGGACTTTAATGACTTATCCTCTTGACAGGGTAATTGGAGCCCTAGGCTAAGACTGTAAACATCCAGCAATAAGAAGCCTCCACAGGCTAGCTAGCTTTAACATGGCATCAGCTCCAGTCAGCGTTGAAGAGAGAGAGAGTGTCCTCTCTCTGTAGTAACTATCCTATGGGAAGCAGTCTCATTGCCCTCAGGGATTGATTATTGAATTAGAATCTTTCAAGCGCTTCCCATAGTAACATAGTTCCCAGTAAAGAAAGAGAGAGAAAGAGGGGGAGGGGAGCTTTTCTTCCCCATCTCCTCCCAACACTTTCTCTCTCTCTCTGTCTCTCTCTCTCTCTCCATTTCTCTCTTTGTCTTGAGCAAACACATGTCATTTGGTGACTCAGAATGTAATACCTCAGGCTTTTGTGCTGCGCCTACTTGACATGGCCTGTGACAAATTTAAACAGCTCTGATTCACTAATGCACTGCTATTATGATAATGAATATTACAGGGTTATGTAGAGATGTCAACTACTGCTCGCTGTTACACACGAAAACTACAGACCCTTTCACACTACAACAGTTGTACCAAGAGCATGTTGTGAGTGTTTCTCTGTAAGGTTGTATTTCTTTGATTCAGTACTGTATTTCTGCTCCAATACAAATGATTATTTTTACATTCTTTTTTGTGTGCTGCACAATATGCTCGATGAAAAGATGATACATCACTGATCCTAGGTCAGGCAAAGCTTCCCTTTATACAATTTAACTTGTAGTGGAAAAATACTATCTGGCTGTCAGGTGACTGTGATTCTGTGGAATCTGTTTGCAGCTGCTGAGCTCTCGATCACTGAACTGTATCAGATCCACCATCTTAACCACAGCTATCCCACAATCCCTCTCTGCAGCGGTAGTCCCTCCGGAACCCTGCCTCATCACAAGGATCTGTCTCTCTGTCTCCTCTCTTTCAGCATCATTTACGTCCCTTTCTTTCTCTCTTTCTCGTTCTCTCTCTCTTTCTTTCTTTCTCTCTTTCTCTCTCTCTCTCTCTCCTGTCTTGCATGGCTGAGCACACACACACAAAAACATGTACACCTACGCACACTCCCACAAATAGAATGGAGGATAAATAAAAAACATTTATCACATAAAAGGCATTTTGTCTCACAAATACACACTCTGTCTCCTCTCTTTCAGCATCATTTACTTCCCTTTCTTTCTCTCTTTCTCTCTCTCTCTCTTTCTCTCTCTCTCTCTCTCCTTGCATGGCTAAGCACACACACACACAAAAACATGTACACCTACGCACACTCCCACAAATAGAATGGAGGATTAAATAAAAAACATAGGCATTTTGTCTCACAAATACACACACATTTCTGTCTCCATCGCTGCTGCCCTGACTCTTACTGTCACTCTTGCACCCCTTCTCACGCAGGCTCATTTATTCAATCTCTTTCATCCTCTTAAATGTACAGATGCATATGCATGCCCCTCCTGTACACTCTGACACACAGACACACGCGCACACACACACACACACACTAATGTATTTCCTCCCTCTTTCTAACAGAGGTACAAAGGTATACCTCTCTCTCATACAAACCCACAAACACTCACTAAAACATGCAGACACAAGAAACACACAGATGACAAACACACACCCACACACACAGATGACACACACACACACACACACACACACACACTGCCTCCCATTCTTTCTCTCCCCCCCCTGCTTTAAGTCTCACACTCCCTCTCTCTCTCAATCTCTCGCTCGCCCACCATTTCCTCCCTCCACTCCATTTCCCTGGCGACCGATGCAGCGGGGACCCGACGATAATCGATCTCCATGGAAACAGCCCAGCAACAGGCTGGCCCCCTGTGCCCAATCAGAGCGCTCGATACCCTGGGTTCTCCTCCAATAGCAGCGGCGTGCCGTCTGCTCGGGCCACCAAGGTGAGCGCTGGGGATGGCACTTATCTCTCACTTCCTGGTCTGTATATTTAGCTGCTGAGCCCGCCTCCATTCTTATTCCTTGGCAATTTCATTCTAATCCCCCCTTGTTCCGTATGACCATCCTTCTCCTGTATGACCATCCCTGCTGCCTCTACTAAAAAAAACATTCTAATTCCGTACACTTCTGCTGGGGATTAAAACCATGCTATTATTACGCAGCTCCTTATATAAGCCAGCATTCCTTCATAGTGGAAACAATAGGGACACAAATGGCAGCATGTCCTATTGTGAGGTCTGGATCTAGACAGACTGATTAAGTTTGGTGTTTGGGATTTAGAAAACGAGTCAACGTGTCTCCTGTGGGATGACTGAGTTGTGTGATCTGAACACATTTGGTTCCATGATGAAATGTTTCTGTCTTCACATTGCTCCCTTTCGAAAGGCTGCAGCAGAGGGAAGGAGACTGCAGTCAGCAGATAGGAAACACAGGGATTTGGTTAAATGTTCACAGAAAGGCCTTATGATTTGGATTCCTAGTGTTTCCTAGTCTGATGTTTGATTTTTTTTTCACTTGTAATCTTGGTCAGATATATGCTGCACTCATAGTTGGTTCTTCAGCTTGTCATTTCAGGAATTTCAGAAAGAGCTACTGAAATTCTAGTTAGATTTCTGTAACCCAAGGTAAAACAGTCATTCATTTCACCAAGAGTTTTTGTAGAATATTTATGGGTTCCCCTATAAGGACTAGACAAAGAAATACAAAGACTGTATTGCCAAATTGATCAATGTAAAAGCCAAAAGACAGGACCTCTTCATTACTTCTTTTTACCCTACACACACACACACACACACACACACACCATTCTCCTACTAGCTGCGGTCGATAGCTCCGTGGCCAAAGGTGTTCTGGGTTCAGCTGCAGATGGAATTGGTTCTTTGACAGTTTGTTCAGTGGAGCACGGAGCTCTTCCCAGTTCCATTCATGATGTGAAGGCTCGGGAGGGAGACCGGCTCAGGGATGCTGATGTCACTGGCCGCCTCCTGCAGGGCTGATTATGTAACACTACGGTGTGCCATGATGTCACTGAGATTGATTAGGCAGGCCCCACAAGGCTTTCTGCCCCCGGGGCTTTTCTTACGGACTGTGTGTGTGTGTGTGTGTGTGTGTGTGTGTGTGTGTGTGTGTGTGTGTGTGTGTGTGTGTGTGTGTGTGTGTGTGAGTGTGAGTGTGAGTGTGAGGGAGTGAGAATGCACTCTGTATCAATGCCAGTCATCCCCACTGACGTCACGTGACCTGGCTGGATGTGGTCTCTTAGCAACCACCCTCTTCCTCTTGTTCTCTCCCACTCCCCATGATTCCCCTCTTTTCTTTTGGGTGAGTGGGCGTGGGCGTGTTGGAGATGTAGAGATAATGAGAGGTATTTATAGCACCGATGGTGAGAGGCGGGAGTGTTACGTGTATGCTAAAATTAAACACTCTGTGTCTCTCGTATACCCGTCACCCTTTCCATCCCCCCATTTTTTATATATTTTTTTCCTTTCTTTTCGCTCTCTTCTTCTCACCCCTCCCTTGGTTGGTCCGATTCATTCATTGAAGCGAAGATGCCTGAGTAGTAGCATGAGATAGTAAAGGATGGGAGAAGGAGAGAGGACAGGCACATCATTCATAGTTTAGCATTCAACAGAAATGGCTGCAATGGCTGTCAGAAGAAATCTAAAACTTACATCAAAACAGTATGATTCTGTGATTCTCTTTATTCCAATGTGCATGACAACAAAAAAACACAGATGCTGACATTTTCTGAATCTGGTGTTTTTAATTCAGCATGTTGTATTGTTGTGTTAATAGTAGCTGAAATTGGTTGCTGAAACAGAGTGGCATTGGTTCCCATTAAATCATTGCCTTAGCCCTGGCTGTCAGTTTACTGGACCTTTTTAAGATGGGAATTTGTAGATGGAGTGTTTAGAGAGGAACAACAATGTGTGGGTGTGTGGGGGTGTGTGTGTGCGCGCGTGCGTGCACACGCATGTTTGAATTTCAATTCGTGTAGGTGGAGTGTGTGTGCAGTAGATGGATGTCATTGATTGGCGCGTTTTGTCAGATTGATTGATTAGTCTTCTCGTCTTGCTTGGTTCCTTTAATGAAGTGTGAGAAGTAGAGTAGGTGAACACACACGCTCATTACCTGAATAGAGAAAAATATCAAGGACTTTAAGGAACACAGTGGCAGTCCATGCCCTTAACCTGATACTTACCTGTGGTCATCTGCACTAACATTACAATTCTCTTGGTGCATCCACTCAGCTGATTAAAATGGAGACAACTTTATGGCTTGATCACCATAGACAAACAGATGCTGTTGGTAGACGATGGGTGGTAAGCATATGATCGATGGTAACAAGAAGTAATTCTGGTCTCTGATTGGTTAAGACCTGTCACGTGACCGGAACGGAAAACACTATACGTTTGCTTGGCTAATACCAGGACCTTTATTTTTTCGTTGAGAGGTGTTGATTGACTTTTTAACAATCTTTTCTTTTTTTTTTATTCCGTGAAGTTATAAGGCTTAATACTCAACTGACTTGTAAACCAACAATCGGTGGTAACCGGAAGTCATTTTGGTTTCTGATTGGTTAAGACCGGTCAGGTGATAACCAATCAGAGACCAGTTACCACAAATCGTCTGCTTACCACCCATCGTCTCCCAACAGATGCTACAAGAACAAAAAAACACAAACACATGCATACAGACACACAAGCTCTACAAGGTAAGGCACCATCTTAAAAGGGAGGGAGTTTTCTCCTGCCATAAGCATCCCATGGAATCTATATTGTAACGTCAGTGGGCAATAGTAGACAACTTGCAATCATCGTGTCTTGGCTACAAGCCTTTTATTTTCAAGCAACAGGCAAGAAAACACTGATGCACACTGAGTGAGATGGAAGACCGGTCCATCTTTAACATAAAGATGCTGACGAGGCACAGATGCACTAACTAACACAGGGGCTAACACCCACAGACATCAAATGGCATATGACACAGACGGCAAAGCTAACATCCACACACGCTAACATTGGACACAAAAGGGAGGCATAAAACACAATTCTAATCTTTTAGTTTTCTAACAATCCATCTACCACCTAGCATGCTGGGATCACTCATAATTTCTTCAGCAATGTGGAAGCTTCACTAACCCCTTGGATGTTACAAAATACTACTTCTGTTTGACAAAGTCGTTTCTGTTTACCTTTGTGATTCTATTTACAATATCAGAGTTATCCCCTTCAGCTCAGAAGCACACATGAATGTATGTTTTAATGACAGCAGAAATGCGCAGGTGAACCAATCCTGTTTCAACTATTCAACTATCCTATTTCATATCATGGTGTGTTTAAAGCCCTGTTTCCACAAAGATGCAAATGCATTATGATGGACAGACTTGGGTATTCAGCAGGGTAAGGACCACACACACACAAACAGACACACACGCACACAAACACACATGCACACACACACACATGCACACAAACACACATGCACACACACACACACACAAACACACATGCACACACAAACAGACACACACGCACACAAACACACATGCACACTTACACAGACACACATGCACAAACACACATGCACACGCACACAAACACACATGCACACACACACACACACAAACACACATGCGCACACACACACACACACACACACACACACACACACACACACACACACACACACACCAGCTCTATTGCAGTGAATTAAGATTCACTTTTCAGTTTAAGCCTTATAGATCCATAGAGTTATTATTGTAATGAAAAGATGCAGCAGGCCATATATTCACTTAAACAATGATATAAATTAATAAAAGCAGTGCTGTGCTACACTGAGGCACAAAAATACTGATCTACTTAAAATACTCAGAGCCCTGGAACGCTGCTCCCTCACTTTGAGTCAGAGCAAAGGCAAGGAGATGATTTTCATCTGTAGTTATTCTGTCTAGCGTCTGAATTGAAGCTGATGCTAAGGAGCATATGGCACCTACTAAGTATCTGTGAGTCATCAAATACAAACATCTGGGTCAAAAATAGATGTTTAAAACTCTTGGGTTATTTCTGGTGAAGAACTTTGGGGGCTACTTCCCAGCACAGACATTTATACTGTGCCCCCGACTCTTGCAGACAAACCACAGAGTAAAACAAGGCCAGTATACAAAGATGTGGTCGCTTTGTTTCAATGATGAAATAAAAAAAAGTTCACAGGCAAAACACAGCGCAGACTCATTGTTTTCAGGGTTTGTCAGCAAAAACAGAACCATCTGGAAGGCCAAGTCAGTTGTGAGCTAGGCACAAGCAATGCATTTTATTTGGACTACAAACATGCCACAAACTAGTAATTTGATAATTTTATAGTAAATTGAACTACTGTTTCAGACACGGTAGGATAAGGGTATATGTGTGCCAATGCATATGGTTGATCTATTATGTTCTTTGTGTGTATGTTATTTACACTATGAAAGATCCTGTTGTTGGTTATGTGTGTCTTCCATCTCACTCAAAAGCAACCCTTGCATACATGCACAGTGGTGGAATGTAACGAAGTATTTTTACTTCGTTACTTTACTTAAGTACATTTTTACGTATCTGTACTTTACTTAAGTAAAAATAATAGTGCATACTTTTTACTTTTACTCCATTACATTTTTCAGCTATTATCTATACTTTTACTCCGCTACATTTCTACAATATGTGCTGTTACTCGTTACATTTTATGAACATAGTTTTGCCAAAATGTTGCCTACACAAAACTATGGATTGCGTTGCTGTTTTGGAATTTTAAACCAATCAGGTGGCTCTATCATCTCCAATGATATCAAAGTGCGCGTTTGGCAGCAGCACTAGCGGTAGCTTTGCCTGTTATAGTTGAACATTCAGCCTGACTACTGCCTATTCAACATGGATCCAGAGTCGGCCTGAACTGAGCCCTCTGATATGAGCCACCCTTGGCCCTATTTATAAGATATGTTTGAGTTCAAAGGCCCCAAGAATGACTCCTAGAGGTTTCAATGCGTTTCCTGTCTCCCTCAAAAAAAAGGAGTTGCTAGCCTTCAATAATTCGCCCTCAAATTTAAAGTAGCATATCGAGGTAAGCAGAGTGATTGCTATGCTAAGTTAATGTCCCTGACTTTTGAATATTGATATATGTATTTAATTCGTTTACTGACATGATATTATAATGTTATCTAGCGAAATGCATGTTGACATACAGCAATAGCATCAAAAAAACATGATTGGACCTTCATTATATATTTAACGTAGTGGTAAGATAAAGCTGGTAGGTTAGCTATGTCAAGCTAGCGTGCCTTGTTCTGTCCAGTTTTACAATCACATTTGTTTTTCATTTTCCATGTTTCCCTTTTTTACACGTTTACAATTAAATAAAAGATTTAAAGATATCACATGGTGTCTTTATTGGTTTGGCTTAATGGTATTAACTTTGCAAATAATCCCTGGTAGATAACTTGTCATCTGCAGAATTGTAAGATATAGTGTGAACAGTATTACAGATGGTAGGCACAATAAGTACACCAACCTTTCCAATTAACAAATGTTGTTGCTTATAATTATTACTAGTAGTGACATCTGTAGAGGCATTTATTACCAGTAGCTATTTCTTTATCAAAATGGCACAGCCTAGACATTGAGAGACAACCCATTGCGTGGGTACTTTTACTTTTAATACTTAAAGTAAATTTAAAAGTAAGTACTTTTTACTTTTACTTAAGTAGGATTGTTGATGTAGTACTTTTACTTTTACTTTTATCTTCCTGGGTACTTGTACTTTTACTTAAGTACTAAACTTCAGTACTTCCTCCACCACTGTACATGCATTGCTTCTGTTATCTTTAAGTGAAGAAACAGCAGTATAGGATTCCTGATCTTTGAGTAGGGGGATGGGTGCTCTCTGTGTAAGTGTGTGTATGTGTGCTCATGTACATGTGTGTAAGTGTGTGTGTCAGGATGTGGGGGTGGGGTGGGGCTGGATCTTTATTCGTGCTACAATCATACAGTCAGAGCGATTACGCAACACACACATTTGCAGAATGTCCCAGACAGGAGATGGAGAGAAGAGGGGGGAAAGGAAAAAAAAAGATGTGAAGGATGAGGGTGGAAAAAAAGAAAAGGAGAGTGGGGAAGACCACGGCTCAGTAACTCAAGATGGCATCCACGTGCACATTTTACACACCTCCATCAATCTCTCTATGTCGCTCTCTCTGGTTCTTTCTTTCTCTCTCTCTATCTCACTCTCTCATCACCCCATGAATCAATGTCTCCCATCATCTCTCATTCTCAAGCAACCTGTCTTTTACCCCACCTCTCTTCACCAAGGTCGTTTGCAAGGACACCCACATCACCGCAGCTCGCAACGTGATTGGCTGCCGAGAATTGCTGCATGCCTCTTAAAGAGACAGTAGCGCCACTCCGGAGCGACACCCTTGCCTGCCACATAGGAGCCTGGCCAAATCAGTGCATGCCAGCAGCGCGTCCATATTTCTTCACCCATCACAAAGCTGCTTCTTTCCTGTGCGCACACACACACACACACACACACACACACACACACACACACACACACAAGGACATCTAATTTTTTGAGACATAGGAGAAGACATTAAATGCTATTTCCTCCAATGCTGTGATGGAGCTCGTGTAGATCTCGGTGTAGGCTCGGGGAGGGGTAATTTGATC